>NC_136424.1:212385052-212985052 GCF_052625555.1 Lactuca saligna | reverse complement strand
TTTTAAGTTTGACTTTTGAGTTTAACTTTTAAAATTTGACTTTTAAGTTTGATTTTGGTTTTTAGTTGTGCTTTTTAATTGATTTTAAGGTCTACGAGGGAGTTGAAAACATGAAAGAGAGTCGTCAGGATATGTTAAGACAAAATTTCAACATTTTCGATTATATCCCTGGATAAACCCTCGAAACTCAGTTGCAGCGAGATCTTCTTGTCTAAATCTGAGATAAACAAAAAGCTATCGAATTTACTTCCAAAATCGTGGGATATGAATGTATCTGTCATCAAGAAGACAAAATATCTCAATCATCTTAGTATTGCTGATGTAATTGAAGAGCTTGACGCTTTAAAGAGTTCTGTAAACCTTCCGGTCAATGAAGTTTCATGTTCTCAATCATGTGAAGTTTCATGTACACCAGTTTGTGAAACTACGATTAAATTTCTTCGGGAACAAATTGATTTGCTAAAAAGGGAAGTCGAGGACCTAAAATACGAAGGATATCAACCTAGGAAACGACAGAAACCCCTGAAGGCTGAATTAGAAGCAAAAACCAAGGACTTTAGGAAGCTTCAGGAAGAGTATAGCAACAAGTGTGAAAAATGTGACCATATTAATAGACAACTTGCTGCTGTAACTAAAGAACTTAACGCATTGAAAATTAAGTGTGGAAAAACATATGTCAGTTTCAAAAATTATACTGCGTCAAGTCAGACAGTCGAGTCCTTATTTGAAACCCAATTAAAATTTAAAGATAATCAAAACAATGGTCTAGGGTATGATAGTGTTCCTCCACCTTTCAATCATAACTACACATTCATCCCTATGACACAGGAAGAAATTTCCAGGGAGTCACATCTTCGATATGGCAAACCAGCTGGGTTTGTGTCAGGAGGTATTCAGGTAGAAAATACTAATGTTTCTACTTCATGTGCAGGTAAAGTAGCAGAAGATGAGAACAAGGAGAACACTACTGAGAACTCAGAATCTGTTGCCTCGAATTCTGTTACTCCTAACAAAGTTGTCGTTGAGAAATACAGGCCTCCAATTCCAGTGAAACAGAGTGCCTATTGTAATTGTGCTTGTGGGAACCATAAGAGACAAGGCAAAGATATGCCACCAGGGGCAGGAAGAGACAATTGCCCAGTGAAGAAGAAGACATGTTTTCACTGTGGAACACCTGGACACATTGCCAAAAACTGTCCAAATCGCCCATACGTTACCCACTATGCTCAAGGCCGACAGAACGCGCCAAGAAGGAGATACTCCAAAAGAAAACCCTCAAGGTCACATTCAGACAATGCCGACTGGAATGTCATGAAGGCTAAGAATTCAACTCCCAAGGCCAAGCATCCAACTCCCAAGAAAAAGAAGGGAATGCTGGCCCACAAGTCTAGTTCAAGAGATGCTCCTATGAAACCAAGACTGGTTAGGTCAAAGTCATCTAGGCAGACGACTTCAAGTTCCAAATCAAGTGCCGAGGAACCCATCGGATCAAACAAGAAATGGGTTAAACCAGAATATAGATGGGTACCAAAGGTGAAATCTCCTAAATCTTCTAATGACTCTAATATTTCATCGTCTTGTATTTGTGATAAGCAGGATATGTCATGGGAGAGAGTATCGTGTGTTGATAACAAAGGTCGACCCAGTTTCAAAATGGACTGGGTTCCAAAGACTAATTAATCCCGCTTTGTGTCAAAGCAGCTATGGAGGCATATCATCAGACTTTGGTTTGTTGGTAGTGGCTGTTCCAGGCACATGATAGACGACATCTATCAACTGTACAACATTCAGACTTTTGTTTGAGAGTATGTGTCCTTTGCGGGAAGGGAAGAAAGGAAGGGATCGCATGGGGTTTGTGCTTAACCATGTGAAGAATTTTTAGATCTGTTCTGAGATTACGCGTGCTGTTCTCAGACCTTCTGGATGCAAATTCAATCGGTGACTTACAATTTGAATTTTCTTCTCTACACTCCTGAGTTTTTCTTAAGCTGATTCGCTTTAAAGACTAATTTTTGTTTTAGGATAGTTTAAATTTGCGCATTTACTTTCGTTTCTCTCTTATGCACAACTTTAGGGGGAGAAATAAAAACAAAACAAAAATTAGAAAATTTTAATCGTTTTAGACTAAAAAACATTAGAAAATAAGAAAATCAAAAATATGGTGTTAATGGAATGTGCTTGCAGGAGATGTTTTGGGAAATGAAATTAACAAGTGATAACGGGCAATCTGATTCCGCGTAACGTACCTAAGTTGAATTGTTAACGCTCTGTGCTCGATGCGCTGGTAGGCACGAAATATTTTAAATGGACTTGACTATGGAGAGTTAAACTTAATGAATTTAAGGACTTGACAAACCTTGACCTAGTTAGATCCGTTTAGCCTGACATCACGACGCTCGGATAGGTTGAGCAGGGAGATATACATGGGAATCTACCAGTCACATTAAATAACCCGTATCTAGAATTGTGGATTCACTTTTCCTCGATGTGCGGATTCTATCCTTAATTCCGGTTGGATGGGGGCGACTGGTAAATTCCGATGAATTAGGTCTGCAGAAAATTGTTTTCTTTCTTTTGGTATGTTAGTCATATGTTGCCTCTTCTGTGTGATCGAAAGATCCAACCTGTACTGTAACATATGCAATTCTATTTCTATGCATATTATATCTATGAAATTCCTCTTATCTGTTAGCCATATGTTGTCTCCTTTGCGTGACTTCCAATCCGACCTGGAACATAGCATATGCAACCTTCTACTTCTCAATCCCTCTAAAGCAGTAAGTAATAGCAATCTGAATCTATCTTCTCTCTTAATAATTGTCTGTTCACCCGATGTAAGGAGTACTCTGGAAGTCCTTTATGGCTGGGGCATATCCGGAAGTGGGAAACATTTTCTAGTACAATTAAAATTGAACACATACAGTTTGTCTGTAGATCTTGCTGCTTAATTTAGGTGGACAACAATATCTTTGCTCGTCGTCAGCTGAATGGTCCTTAAGGAATATTATCTATGAACTTAGGATCACATGTTTTGTCACTTATAATATGTCCTAATTTTGTCACAATCTCTCGTGTTTAAGTGGACCACAATACCAACGATTGATCAGATCTATTCATGAAAGGAGAGGTACTGATAAACGGATAAAGGCTGTCTAAAAACTTTGATCCCAAATCAGTCTTAAATTTAGCTATTATTTTTGTTTTTTTTTGTTAAGTTTGTTCATAGTGTTCTTCTAATTTAAATATTAGGGGGAAATTTAAAAAAAAAAAAACAAAACAAAAAAAACAATAAAAAAACAAAAAAAAAAAACAAACAAAAATCAGAAAGTTATAAATCCAAAAATAGTGTTATTTCTGTTTTATTTCTTTTTCAGAAAATATAAAAAAAATCCAAAAATATTGTGTGCTAAATTTTTTTCTCTTAGTTTTGTTTTGTCTTAAAAAGTGAATTCAGGTGAAGATGAAACTCATGGAAGTTTGTGTCGAAGATTTTTGAGCCAAGGCTTCATCCATGATCATCGAAGAATTCTCATTCGAAGAAGCAAGAAATGAAGATTATTCTTTCAACATTCAATCCTTCAACCCAGAAGCAAGGTTAAGCAAAAATGGAAGATTATATGACGGATTGCATTGAAGCCTCCTGAATCAGTCTACTGCTATCGTTGTACCTGCTAAAGTGATCCAGAAGATTTGTTCTCTCTGATGTTCTCTTTGAAGATTCTCAAGCTGAAAGCGTCATCTTTCAAGAATCAGTACAAGAAGCCTCCTTACCCAATGTGCGTTCAGAGTCAAATCTTGAAGAAAAGTTCAAGTGCTCAAGATGAAGTCATTCATTGAAGATTCATCAAGTTCATTTTGAAGTTGTGAAGAATTTGAAGATAAATGTTGAAGCCAATCTCCCAATGAAGATTAACAAGAAAAGCCAGATACTTTTTAGGGGAGCTTGTTGGGTCAATTAAGAAAAGAAAGCTATAAACCAAGGGGGAGATTGTTGGGTCAAAAATATGGTTTATACTTTACTTTTCTAGAAAAATGTATTTTTGTGTTTTGGACCGTAAACCAGTTTATGGCCATGTTCAGTCGGCCCATATTCTCATGTATATATATGGGTGAGGGGTGTGAGAAAAAGATTGATGAATGTGAGAAGAGAGAAACTAGAGAGCATTTTGTGTGTGTGAATCTTTTGTATTTGGAACTTTAATTGTAATCAATTCATACAGAGATTCATATTATTCTTCTTCTCCTTCTCTTCTATTTGATCTGACATTATCCGTTTGATTGGGATTCTGCACCATCAAACGAATCTGATTGATACACAGGCATTTTAGGGACTTACAAATCGTTATCAACTAATTCGTAAATATAAGCTTAAAAAATTGACATGGAATGAGAAACATGTTATTGAATTAACTATGTACAACATAAATTGAAAAAGAATGGAAACAATGATCGACACCATAATAAACATAAACAATTAAAAACTAATGAGTTTATTTATATTATTAAATAATACAATAAGATTCAAAAAGATAAATATTCAAACTTAGACCATGATGGAGATCGTGTGCTTATTTATATATATATATATATATATATATATATATATATATATATAACTTTTTTTAACCAAAAATAATCAACCTTTTAAGAGGGTATAAACATATTTTTTCAAGTGAATGTATACATATTTCTTATACTATAATAGTCGTAAGTAAATCACAAAAAATCTGATTTTTATTAATTAACCTATAAACATAATGGTACAAGTATTTTATTCGATACAAAATAAAAAATAAAAAAATGCTACAAATTTCAAAACGTTTCATGTCTTCGTGTCAATATTTTCATATTTTCTTCAATTTATCATTTTTCATCTCTTCAATATCCATCACAGTTTCTTCCAAATCTACAAGAAAATTAAAAAAAAAAATTGATTTATGCAAAAACACTCACAAAACTACATATGTGATTTTCATGTGATTAACATATGAATCACATGCGATTCACATATGAATTACATCCGATTCACATATGAATCACGTTTACATATGACATCATATGTAAATCACATGCGATTCACATATGAATTACATGTGATTCACATGTAAATCACATATGATTCACATGTGAATCATATGTGAATTATATGTAACTCGTTAAAAGGAATCAAATTAAAATAAATCTTATGCCTACACAAAATAAATAATTAAGATTATTCACATGTGAATCACAAGTGATTCACGTGTGAATCACAAGTGATTCACGTGTGAATCACAAGTGACACATGTGAATCACAAGTGATTCATGTGTGAATTACAATTGCAGTGCAATCATGCATTAATCTTAAAGGTTTTAAACCTGCAATATGTGCAACATCAAGATAAGCTCGCCTTTGTAAGTCTATGAAATATGATGGAATCCCAATCACATAGATTGAAACAGGGGTTTCAAGGTATTTTTTCTGCCATTTGCTTGAAATCTGCAAACAGCATTCCCAAAATCTACACATGTCTATAAGTGTGTTTCTCATTCAAGTACTGTAAGTGAACCAAAACACCACCATCAGAATCTTCACTCATTTCTCTTATTAGCAACACAAGATCATTATGACTTCATTGCAGTTGGAGACTATCTTGAATGGAAGCTTTTTATTTAGACCATTTACCCGTGATCATGAAGATAGTTTGACTTTGACCCACTGGATGTCACCAAGACATGTGTCACACCCCCAAACCAGAACGTCGGAAACGTTCAGGGGCGGATGACTTCATGTGGTAACGTAACAAATGAATACATAGTGAAGAAAGCAATACGATCATCATATATATAATTGAAAGTTTACATTGTTAAAAGGTACATGTTCAAAACCAATTACAATATGATGCCAAAACATGAATTTAAACTAGCGCCGCAGCGTCCCTTCTTCAAAAGTTATTTGTTACATGTAATTACTGAATCCCTGGGACATACAAGTAGTTTTGAAAGAGTAGATCAGCATTTAAACCGGTGAGTTTCATAAGTATTAAATGACAATGTTTGTATGAAATGAAATGTTTTGTTTTTGTTTGTTTGTTCCTAGAAAATCCCATATTTTCTACTAGCATAAATGTAACCTTCTATCACGACCAATGTTTGTTTCTAGAAAATGTATGCACGTATAAAATTTCCAATACGTCTGAAAAACCCCGTAAATCAATGTGTTTTTAATACTCCATGTGAGTTTTATAACCATGCTATTGACTAGAATTGCCTATACACAACATTCTTCAGGCGTTGGAAAGTTCTAACGTTTGTCACCCCAAATGGTGTACTATAGCTAACAGTCAGGGCGCGGGGTTGTCAATCGGTATAGATCTATACACAAACACCATACTCCCCCTCCAAGGGATTCTGGTATATAATACAGGACTTGAAATGTGTACTCGAACGTACGTGAAGTTAATGTCTCACAAAACTTAGTATAAAAACAGATTTACTTGTGAAAATGTGCGTTTGTTCTTGTAGGTGAAAGTAAACTTCTTGAAATAGTGTTTCTAGTATGTAACAGTTCATGATGTTCTCGTAAAACTATATAGGTATATTTTTGATGTAGAAGACAAGTTTGTAAACAAAGCATATATATGTATATGGTTATATATATGTATAAATTTTAAAAGATGATTTGGTATGTTTCGTAATTGTTGTTCATATTCTTACGTTTTTATTAGAAACTTTGCATGAAATAATCCTTAAGTTTGATACTAAAGACCTTTTTGTACTTATCACTTTTGTAAAAATGGTAATTAAACATATTTAAATGATTGTGTTTTAACTTCCTTAATGTATAAACATTGCTCAAAAATGTTAGAAGGTGTTAATAAATCTATAAACCACTTTTGACAATTTTACCCTTTATTGTCCCTGTTTATAGAAAACTCATAGAAAAATCATCGTAAGTCAAAAACTGAATCCGTCACCTCTGAGAGTTTATAAAATGAGTCTACTTTGTTCCTAATTTTTATTATGATTTTTAGTGGTCTCAAACTAGTGTGAAAATGAACATCTTCACAGACTGGTCCGAAATCACTTCTGAAATGATAGGCAGTCTTATAAAAATTGCCATAAATTGTAGAAAAATCGTATGAACGCGTGCTAGTAGTCCTTAGAAATTTATGAACTTGAACTATTTGCATATTGTACTGTTTTGAAAGATATTAAGTTTAATATGGTCAAAACAGTCCGTGAACAGGACTCAACTTTTCTGTAGAAAGTTGTCTTTTAAATTTAAGTTATGTTTAGTGTTCTAACTTGTATTCCCCCACTTAAAACTTGAAGAAAACATGAAAATGTAGGGGTATGAACTCACCTTATGTGAATACTTGAAGAATGGAAGGTTGAAGATGAAGAACTTTTGGGTGTTGGTTTGATGCTCCTAAACAGCCACTGTTTTGGCTACGTTGCTGTCACGAAAACTTCACAGCAAAAGAGTAAGAAAAAGGGTAGTTTACTCACTGTTTTGAATCTATAATTTTGAGTAGCCTAACAACTAACTCCCAGGGGTATTTGGTGGTAAAAATATCAAGCAAACAGAAGGTGTAGATGGGTGAAATGGTGGCTGAAACACAAAACGGACAGCAACCCTTTAGTTCATGGTTTTGATGGCTTTGGAAGGAAATTCTTGTGCTTGAAAATGAGATGAAGGTTGAGAGTTATTCCCTAGAGTATAATTGGCTGGTCAAATGAGGGTAAAATGAAGAGGAAATTTCGTGGATATGAAGGAGGAAAGAGTGGAAGAGGATAAGGGGACAAAACCTAGACTAGCTTGTGATGGGATGTGAGTTTAAGTGATGTGATCTTGTCTAGCCACTTGCTTGGGTGGTTGCTTAGAGATAGAGTTAGTTAACTAACTAATTACTAGTTGTTTAGTTAGTTAGGAGTTCTAGTTAAGGAGAGGGAAGGTCTTAATCTCGAAAATTAGAAGAGGGATTAATAAGCATTCTTAGTAAAATGCCTTAAGTGATTAAGCACTTATTAGTTAAGTTGGCACATATCTCCATCAATTCTCTTATCTTAATTGATTTAGAAATCATATTCCTTACATGAAATCACTTAAATCATGACCCATTATTAATCATTCACTAGATAATAATACATATGTACAAATACATACATGTATACTTAGTATAAAATAACAAGGTAGTTTTTGTGTATTTGAAGTTTAATGTTTATGTTTTATTCTTTTTATTCAAAAACACTTAAATACATTCTAATTATACCTTATAATAATTCATTTTATATTTTTATTTATTTAAATATAAAATTTACTGACCAATGTATAATTTCGTGACATTTAACCGGTTAACCATATCGTTAAACACGTTTTATCACTTTGGTTCATATATTTGTCAAATTTAGATCCTTCACATCTACTAAGAAAACGTTTTACATAGAACCTAACTTACTTATAAACTAGAGACATGTTGATACAAAAATTAAGTTTGTTGCGTTTAAATGATGTTATATGCTAATTTCACAAACCGGTGATGGTTCGTAGTCATACATCATAACGAAATTTATCAATAGTTACTTGTTTTATATTTCACAATAACTTATTTAAATAAAAGAGGTTAAATTCCTTCAACTATTCTTGATAAAATACTCATATTGCTTAATAATCAAAACATTGCATCGCACGATCGTTCCTATTTTTACCAATTGTTACATTCTCCCTCCGTTAAAAGAATTTCGCCCCGAAATTCAACTTGTAGATATCACTAAAAAATTGGGGGTGTTTTTTTTTATTTGATCCTCACATTCCTTAGTGAATTTCGGTCCTCGCTTGGCGTTCCAACGAGCCTTCATTATGGGCATGCGACCTTGTTTTGTCCTTTTGACCTCCTGATCCATGATTTCCACCGGTTCTTCGATGAAGTTTAGAATCCCATTGATTTCAATTTCATCCAGTGGAATAACAAGAGTCTCATCAGACAAGCTCTTCTTCCGATCCTGGGATGCCTTCAATCGTTCACGGGTTTGAACAATCTTCTCTGTAGTTTCTCGTATGATCTGGGGGCTGGTGAGAGTGTTGTTAGGAACTTGCCTGATAGCTATTTGTGTGTCACCTACCTCATCCCATCAAAGAGGTGATCTACACTTGCTTCTGCAGAGAGCTTCGAATGACGCGACTTTGATGTTAATGTAATAGTTAATGTTGTATAAGGATTCGATGAATGGTTCTTCCTCTTTGCCTTTCAGTTTGAGGGTGATAAAAAGGACTTCTTTAACGACTATTGAAAACACGAGGCGAATCGCCTGTCCCCTTATCCAAAATGATTGATAGTGGTATACTATGCAGTCTCACAATTTTCTTGTAATATGCTCCTGTCAGCTTTTCTATTTTTCTTTGTATCCTTGGTCGGTAGAAAGTGTGTGGGTTTGGTTGATTTATCTACGATCGCTCAAGTGGTAGCATGTCCATCCACTGTCCTGGGTAACTTGTCATGGAGTTCATGGTATGACTCATAACTGATTCATCTATTATCTCTTTGTGTTTATAACTCGTATATAATTAAGATTGAAAAGACAGTCGAATCGGTGATTCTATTTTAAGCCCAAATCCAAACAAGGAAAAGGATTTAAAGCGGCATTACCAACCCTAAGTCCGTAGAATCTTAATTATATAGGGCTCCAATATATACACTTAGTAATCATAGATTCACTAGTATGGGTCCATAGTCTATACTTGAGTGGGGTGATTAACTTGGGTTAGATGGCATTTACAACAACCCTTTTCCACAACTACTGCACTTAGGTTGATTTTTGAACTCGGGTTGCCGTACGGATGGTATTCCCAGGAGATCTTTTGGGAATATATCGAGAAGGTTACGGGCTTTTTCAACATCCATGATGTCTTTCTCTTCTTGTTTCTTATCCACAGCACGGGCTAGGACGGCTTGGTACCTCCTGTGTAGGTACTTCTGAGTCTTGTTGTAAAAGGTGAGTCGGGGGTTTGTGTCCGGTTTGTCACCATAGACAACGAGGGTTCTATTACTCGATGGTTTTAGGCGAATGGGCTTTTCGTAATATATTATATCGGTACGGTGAGGAAACTAACTAATACATTGTTAAAATGAAAATGTCGTAAATTTTTATTGTGACCGGTTTTAGGATGATTTGAACGAATTGGTTGATTTAGTGTTAGAGTGCAACCTATGTACACGTCTCTAGTGCTTTTGATTATTCCAATTCTACTGTAAATATTTCGTTTAAGTTTTTCAGGTTTTTGGTTGAGAAATTGATTAAATCTTCGACTCACAATACTCCTCTCCGCGTTGCTATTATATAGTATCCATGCATATTTTCTATCGGGAATGAATGTACCGGAATCTCAGCGGGGTCTATTACTGCTTTCCCACGCTCTATTGCTAAAACACTTCCGACGCTCCTGACATCTTTGTTTTTAGTCTCCGGGAAATCCTTTATGAAATGCCCTACTTCTCCACATCTGTAGCAAGTCCGACTCATCCCAGCTTTTGTGTTCTGGGCGGTTTGTTGAGCCGACACCCTACAGAAATTTGTGGTATGCCCATTTTCATTACAGTCCTTGCAGTGCATTTCCCTTCACTTTCCTTTGTGATGAAAGATACACTTGGTGCATTTTGGTAGGTTTCCAACATATGGTCTTGTCGACACTGAGGTAGTAGGGATGGTGGTGGTATGGAATGTCACTGTTTGTTGTCTTTTTGGTAGGTCCTTGATTTGGGGCGTCATTGCAGGAACATACTCGGGGTGTCCCTGGTTGTTATTACAATTGGAACTTTCGGCGCCGTTCCCTCTTTTGTTTGTGTTGTTAGCACCGAGGTGTGCCATGACTGCTGTTACGGCGGCTGTTACCGCAATTTGAAATGTTGTAGGGTCTATTTATAGAATTAGTGTTGCACCAGTATGCTGATTACCTTCATGTATCGGCATGATTCTATTTCGTGAGTGGCCTCCTCTGTTCTCATTTCTGTGATGACTGTCCAGGTTGTAGCTGTAAGGGTTCTTTGTCCTATAACGACTATCTCCTTTTCTAAGGAGTGTAGGTGATCTGTATTGTTCTCTTGATCTGTTTGTCGATCTATGGGTGCTATGGCCCGAAGTACGGTGCAATGAGTTTATGTCGGTTGTGGATCATTGGTTGTCATCTCCAGTCTATATGTGTGGCTAGGTAGTTAATTGCGGGTTGCTTCCTGAAATGAGAGGTGGAGGTTCTCACACTCCACTTGATAGGGTAAGGTTTATTGACGGTATCTCCCGAACTTCTTTCTCCATCTGGTCCCTTCTCGGAAATCTTCTTCCTTGTATTTCATCTATTGGTACTCTTCGAAATCTTCTTCTGGATCCTTCTTGATCCATCAATTGGCTTCGGTGGCAGGATAGTAGGGGTTTATGTGGAGATGAAGTCTAGCTGATATGCCTATGCGATAATAGGGGTAAGAAGCATATGAAGAATCTAAGTGTGTGGTTCTATTGTAACGCAAAATACTCCTATAGTATTTTAAATTTGTATGTTAAAGTTTTCTTTGTATGGTTTGTTGGTAAGTTTTAGACTCGTCATCCACTACGACCATTCCTCGGCATACGTTGGTCACCTCTTGGATAAATATAGTTGATCAGGCTATATTCATCCTAGAAATGATTACATACCCCGAGGCTTACTCGCAGTGTTTAACTTATCTTAATACTTTTTGTTTTGTTGCCAATATGACTCCTTACTAGTATGTTTGTATGCACTTACATTTTTCATGAAATCTCGGTCCATTCCTGGTCCTTCTATGGTTGCCTTGTGTATACAGGTCATATACAATCAAGATTAAATAGCCAGTCGAATAAGTGATCTTACCTTAAATCTACATCCAAACAAGGAAAAGGAAGTAAAGTGAAAATCACAAATTCTATGTTTATAAAACTTTTAGTATATACCACCTTAACGTATACACTTAGCAAACATAGACTTATCAGCAAAGGACCCATAATGTTCCTGTTTTGAAATTGTTAAGTCAGAGAGTTTTAGCCCCTATGTATTTATAGTTTGTATATATCTTATGTGGTTTGATATACTTAGCACACTATAAACAATGCTCTGATACCAATCTGTCACACCCCGAAACCGGAACGGCGGAAACGTTTGGGGCGGATGACTTCATGTGGTAACGTAACAAATGAATACATAAGAAGAAAGCAATACAACCATCATATATATAATTGAAAGTTTACATTGTTAAAAGGTACATGTTCAAAACCAATTACAATATGATGCCAAAAACATGAATTTAAACTGGCGCCGCAGCGTCCTTTCTTCAAAAGCTGTTTGTTACATGTAATTACTGAATCCCTGGGACATACAAGTAGTTTTGAAAGAGTAGATCAACATTTAAACAGGTGAGTTTCATAAGTATTAAATGAAAATCTTTGTATGAAATGAAATGTTTTGTTTTTGTTTGTTTGTTCCTAGAAAATCCCATATTTTCTACTAGCATAAATGTAGACTTCTATCAAGACCAATGTTTGTTTCTAGAAAATGTATGCACGTATAAAATTTCCAATACGTCTGAAAAACCCCGTAAATCAATGTGTTTTTAATACTCCATGTGAGTTTTATAACCATGCTATTGACTGGAATTGCCTATACACAACATTCTTCAGGCGTTGGAAAGTTCTAACGTTTGTCACCCCAAATGGTGTACTGTAGCTAACAGTCAGGGCGCGGGGTTGTCAATCGGTATAGATCTATACACAAACACCATACTCCCCCTCCAAGGGATTCTGGTATATAATACAGGACTTGAAATGTGTACTCGAACGTACGTGAAGTTAATGTCTCACAAAACTTAGTATAAAAACAGATTTACTTGTGAAAATGTGCGTTTGTTCTTGTAGGTGAAAGTAAACTTCTTGAAATAGTGTTTCTAGTATGTAACAGTTCATGATGTTCTCGTAAAACTATATAGGTATATTTTTGATGTAGAAGACAAGTTTGTAAACAAAGCATATATATGTATATGGTTATATATATGTATAAATTTTAAAAGATGATTTGGTATGTTTCGTAATTGTTGTTCATATTCTTACGTTTTTATTAGAAACTTTGCATGAAATAATCCTTAAGTTTGATACTAAAGACCTTTTTGTACTTATCACTTTTGTAAAAATGGTAATTAAACATATTTAAATGATTGTGTTTTAACTTCCTTAATGTATAAACATTGCTCAAAAATGTTAGAAGGTGTTAATAAATCTATAAACCACTTTTGACAATTTTACCCTTTATTGTCCCTGTTTATAGAAAACTCATAGAAAAATCATCGTAAGTCAAAAACTGAATCCGTCACCTCTGAGAGTTTATAAAATGAGTCTAATTTGTTCCTAATTTTTATTATGATTTTTAGTGGTCTCAAACTAGTGTGAAAATGAACATCTTCACAGACTGGTCCGAAATCACTTCTGAAATGATAGGCAGTCTTATAAAAATTGCCATAAATTGTAGAAAAATCGTATGAACGCGTGCTAGTAGTCCTTAGAAATTTATAAACTTGAACTATTTGCATATTGTACTGTTTTGAAAGATATTAAGTTTAAGATGGTCAAAACAGTCCGTGAACAGGACTCAACTTTTCTGTAGAAAGTTGTCTTTTAAATTTAAGTTATGTTTAGTGTTCTAACTTGTATTCCCCCACTTAAAACTTGAAGAAAACATGAAAATGTAGGGGTATGAACTCACCTTATGTGAATACTTGAAGAATGGAAGGTTGAAGATGAAGAACTTTTGGGTGTTGGTTTGATGCTCCTAAACAGCCACTGTTTTGGCTACGTTGCTGTCACGAAAACTTCACAGCAAAAGAGTAAGAAAAAGGGTAGTTTACTCACTTTTTTGAATCTATAATTTTGAGTAGCCTAACAACTAACTCCCAGGGGTATTTGGTGGTAAAAATATCAAGCAAACAGAAGGTGTAGATGGGTGAAATGGTGGCTAAAACACAAAACGGACAGCAACCCTTTAGTTCATGGTTTTGATGGCTTTGGAAGGAAATTCTTGTGCTTGAAAATGAGATGAAGGTTGAGAGTTATTCCCTAGAGTATAATTGGCTGGTCAAATGAGGGTAAAATGAAGAGGAAATTTCGTGGATATGAAGGAGGAAAGAGTGGAAGAGGATAAGGGGACAAAACCTAGACTAACTTGTGATGGCATGTGAGTTTAAGTGATGTGATCTTGTCTAGCCACTTGCTTGGGTGCTTGCTTAGAGATAGAGTTAGTTAAATAACTAACTAATAGTTATTTAGTTAGTTAGGAGTTCTAGTTAAGGAGAGGGAAGGTATTAATCTCGAAAATTAGAAGAGGGATTAATAAGCATTCTTAATAAAATGTCTTAAGTGATTAAGCACTTATTAGTTAAGTTGGCACATATCTCCACCAATTATCTTATCTTAATTGATTTAGAAATCATATTATTTACATGAAATCACTTAAATCATGACCCATTACTAGTCATTCACTAGATAATAATACATATGTACAAATACATACATGTATACTTAGTATAAAATAACAAGGTAGTTTTTGTGTGTTTGAAGTTTAATGTTTATGTTTTATTCTTTTTATTCAAAAACACTTAAATACATTCTAATTATACCTTATAATAATTCATTTTATATTTTTATTTATTTAAATATAAAATTTACTGACCAATGTATAATTTCGTGACATTTAACCGGTTAACCATATCGTTAAACACGTTTTGTCACTTTGGTTCGTATATTTGTCAAATTTAGATCCTTCACATCTACTAAGAAAACGTTTTACATAGAACCTAACTTACTTATAAACTAGAGACATGTTGATACAAAAATTAAGTTTGTTGCATTTAAATGATGTTATATGCTAATTTCACAAACCGGTGATAGTTCGTAGTCATACATCATAACGAAATTTATCAATAGTTACTTGTTTTATATTTCACAATAACTTATTTAAATAAAAGAGGTTAAATTCCTTCAAACATTCTTGATAAAATACTCATGTTTCTTAATAATCAAAACATTGCATCGCACGATCGTTCCTATTTTTACCAATTGTTACAACATGGCCTGAGGATATTTTGCCATTGCAGCCTATGGGGGAGATGGTGTTGATCATGAACATTGATAACTTTTTTTCTGTGAATGAATAGATGGAAACTCTACTGAGGCAACACGTTCATGTCAGGGAGCTATCAGTACCTAAAGTCCCAATTTTGGTGATAAGGATTGTAAGAAGCAAGCAATACATCAGATCCATGAACACAGTCCATTTATAGTCTAGAACTTATCATAAACCCTAATACTAGAAAAGTAACTTGTTCTCCGGTTAAATTCTTCAATCTCCCAAGTTGATCTCTATATGGAAATATGGAACTGAAAACAAAATTATCCATCATATCCTTTTGATATTTAGTAAAACTCGACCTAGGTAAACGAATTCAAGAAAGGTTCTCAAATTAATCCCAATTCAAAAGGTAACCTAATGCACATTTTCAATTTTACAACTCTTTTTCTAGGAAAACCTTAGCACTAACTATTCCAACAAAATTGAATAATCACACGAATGATCGACGACCAAAAACATTGTAATTGCCGACATATGCGATCCAGATAAATGAATAAAGGACTGAACTACAAGGAGGAAGAAAACTGGATACATGATCACCGTTGTTGCCATCAAGATAATATGTTTCGGTGGTGTTGAGGGAAGAAGGTAAGAGAGAGTGTCCATGGGTTTCTCAGTTACTATCGATGATCGAAGCACCTATATTCCTCAAATGTCCAACTTTAGGACTTTTTTCCTAGATCGAAGCACCTCCTCTTCTTTACCATCCAATTCCACCATAACTACAACCAAATCAGTGGTGATCAAGGTCGATCGTCAATCATTAATGTATGCGTCGACTTTGATGCTCACTGTAACGGTAGGTTTTGGCAGAAATTGGCGGCAGGGCAATTGTGTAAGGAGAGATTCAACGGAAGGAGGCAGACGATGGAGTGAGAGAGAGAGAGAGAGAGAGAGCTTCGAATTTCACCTTCCTCGATTCAATGAATAAGTGAGATAGTAGTCGGAGGAGACCATTGATAAATCGGATATTGGTTCTGGATCGGGGAACGAATGTTGACGAATCTATGAGAGAAATAGGGACGAAGAGACGATAGGGGGATTTGTGAGAGAAAGAAGGCATCGATTGATTTGAGGGGAATGATTTTCAGTACCATTAATGCTCTTAGATTAATTTAAGTATCATACCCCCGTGTTTAATTCTTTTCAAATATTTACAATAATGTCACAAAACATATCAACCTTTTATTATTTTAATCTAACGGCCCTCGTTTTGGTTCTCGGGTTCTTGGGAAAATATGAGTTCTCAAATGATCCTTGCTCTCTCTCTTTCTCTCTCTCTCTCTCTCTCTCTCTCTCTCTATATATATATATATATATATATATATATATATATATATTGAGAAATGATCAAATGAGAACACCAAAAAAGTTGAGAACGCGATAACACTTCTGGACCAATCATATTATAAGGGTATATTAGTCATTGTGTATTTTGTTTTAAATTAAAACAAATTAAACTCAAATCTTAATTTCCTAAAATTTAGCGATAATGATTATCTACCTAAAATAAAATATGAACTGATTTTTTTATTTCTTTTATTAATGGATGATAAAGATAATTTATATTAGTTTTTTTTGTCAAATAAAATTTCCTTTTTTTTCTTATTTATTATTCATCAAAATATTTTCAATCATATATGAATAAAACATTTGTAATTATAAAAATATATATTTGTAATCCTAAATAATAAATCATAATTTAGAGATAACATTTATAAATGAATAAAAATAAACTACTAATCATACATGAATATGCTAACAAATAATAAAAATCAACACATTAAAAATTATATTCATAAAATAAAATTTTCAAAGAATGAGTTTATACAATTATATATTTATAATCATAAAAGAATATATCAAGACTAGTTTCATACATTTATACATAATTATATTCAACAATGATTAAACCGCTTCAAATGAATTATTATTATTATTATTATTATTATTATTATTATTATTATTATTAATATTATTATTATTATTATTATTATTTTGCAAAATTCATCCCTATGTCAGCCATTCTCTTGAATTGGTCACAACCCATTCCTTCTCTTTGAATCAAATGGCTTGCGAGCTTGTGTAACGAGCAGGAGCAGACACGACATCTAAAAAACTTTAGCGTTCCTTCTTCTTTGATTAATATCTACAAAAATGACAATAACATGTAAACATAATAAAAAAACCAACATAATATTAAAATGAATGTTTAGTAGAAAAACATACGTTGTTATAATCATAAATGATTATTACAGCGTCTTTTAATCATATGTACAACCATGTTTATAATCATAAGTGATTATAACGAAAACAATTGACGATGACATGTCTGCCATCATCAAAATTGAGAAAAATAGAATGTGATTGAATGATTAAAGCATATGGGAAGGTAGATAATTAGTGTAGCAAAAAGTATCAACAAAGTGGCAGTAACAAGAAACTCGACCGAGAGGGCTTACCCTCTTCTAGTTATGATTATTAAAAAATTTATACCCCAAAACATAAAGTCACCAAAGTAAATGTCCACATGTATGTCAGAAACATCACAAAAAGGAAGATGTTAATATAACCAATGGCTTGTGTATTAAGTATTAACTATGAAACATAAAGGGTTTGTGACTTGTAACAAGTTACTGAGTGTAAAAGAAAAGTACTTCGGGTCCAACAGTTATCAGATTAGCAAGAAGAACTGCTCATGACACGAAATGCAATTAAATTTGTAAACAAGCAGTCAAACAGGATGGATTGATTTCAAAGAGGTCTTCCAAGTTTCATCTTCATATAAGATCCCAATTGGAGAATGAACACAAAATTCAAGCTAATTCCCATGGAGTTCATAATTGTTTTAAGCTGTGATAATTACACCAAATTTGATACAACCATGTTTATAATCATAAGTGATTATAACGAACACAACTAACTATGTTGATTGAAATTATTCACCATTGTAGTAAAGGATATCATATTACTAGAATTTGACCTACGAACACAATAGAAGGAAGAATCAAAACTTACCAATTGTTGATTTATAGCTTCAATTTCATACGAATTCCTATCAAAATTTCCCCCACTTCTTGCATCGCCAATCACGCACCCCCCCTTCATGATTGTAATTACTAATCGTGATTTTTGCAGTCATTCTTCAAGCCCTGAATCGGGATTGCAAGTCCTGGGGCTTACGAGAAATCAAGGGGGTCTCTTGGCCTTCGATGGAATTGGCGATGGTGGACGTCAAAGGGGCAGAGAGTATGAAGGCTTATCAACGACGACAACAATAGGGAAACAGTAATGGAAGAAAGGCTCGCATCGAAGGTGTGTTGTCCGATATTCAGGATTTTGTGTCCAATTGCAATCGTCTCCGGGGTTCAAAGAGGTTGAAGAGACAAAGGGAAGAGGGGAAGGAAGGGCATCGATTCTCCGGCGACCATTGTGGCTTAATCGTCGTCATCAGCAACGCATAAATGGGGGAAGGAGCAAACAACAAAAAATTGACATTTGGGGTGAAATCAGGAAGCATCATCGTTCGATGTGGATGGTTCATCTGTCGACCAAGGGAAAAGGAAAACAGAAGTAGTTGGGATCGGCTGTGTGATGAAGGTATCGATTGTATGTTGTATCAAATTAGGTCAACGGAACAGAGTGGCAGTGAGTAATTATAGGAGTTTACAAAATTAGGGTAATGTTTATTTACTTGAATACCCTTTATAATTTTCTTTAATTTGAAATTTAAATTTTAAATGTATTAATAATTATAAAGATAACAATTAATTATATCCACACATCTTAAAAATTAGATATCTAGATCTGTTCTCACGTTCTCAACCTTTTAGGTGCTCTCATTTGATCCTACTCCTATATATATATATATATATATATATATATATATATATATATATATATATATATATATATATATATATATATATAGGAAGGATCATTTGAGAACTCAAAGTTTCCCGAGAACCCGAGAACTAAGGGTGGAACGTTGGATCAAAAAAAAGGAAGGGTCGAGATGCAAGGTGGAGTTTTTGTAAATAAGTAGAAAAAAAAGGAGGGGTATCTTAGTTAATTTAGTTAGGGCTATTATAGGAATAAAAGTATAATTAAATAATTTCTTAAATCTAATATCTGATAAAATACATTTTCATCTCTCTCTCTCTCTCTCTCTCTCTCTCTCTCTCTCTCTCTTTCCTCCCCCGTTTTCCTCTCTCTCTCTCTCTCTCTCTCTCTCTCAAAGCTACGATCCATCCTTTGACGACTCACCTCTATCAAATTGCGTCCAATACTTCTTCCGATTCCATGCTTTCGATTCTGAAATTGCTTCTACTCACACGAATCTGAAATCCCCCAACGATCAAAGTTTCATTGTTGCTGAACTCCTTGATCTCACGTTCTTCATAGAAAAAATTCCACTGAAGATGCTTTGATTTTGAATCGTTTATCCTCCATCACTTCATTCCCCGGAGTATACCGTAATCGCCGACTTCATCTCGGCCTCCACTATGGATTGAAGACCTAAGCGAAGAAGATGATCCCTTATCAATCAAAATTTAGGTATCATCTGTCTCTATAGTTAACTCCTGACATTTGTTTGACCTTTATGAATTGTTTTTGCCTAATCATTAAGTTGAACCTATTTAGTCAATATGTTTTTAAGAAGAGTTAAATCCTTGTATTGATTGAAGGTATAAAAATAGACACTTGTGTTATTGAAAAATATAGATATTTGTTTGCACTCAACATGTTCGATGAAATGCCTCAATGAAAAATATCACATGTTAACTTCACTTTGACTTCATCAATGATGAACCAATTCCAATTTAGTATTCTGAAGAATTTTTTTGGTTATATTTTGAGAAATGTAGGAGATATTTTTATTTGTGAAAGATTGCAACCTTTTGAGCATATAATATAATGTCAGAAACTAGTTGTCTTTTACAAATAAAATTTGATAATACAATTTAAATGGATTACTGTAGCCTTTTGAGCATCTGGTATGCTTGTATTTTCTTGGTACCCAAGGCCTAACATCTGCTCTAATGTTGTTAATGATCAGTTTTTTCTCAGCCATTTTTACAAGTAATTGATGAATGTATATCAGTTTTGTTCTTTTGTTTTTTGAATGAAAACTTTGTTTTCTTGTTTCATTTCCAGCTTTCCTTTATCAAACATGCATCGTTGGTTCTGTGGTTTTACCTATAACCAATTGTTATGCTCTTAAAGATTCTAGCCACATTCATGATTTTGTATCCTCCTCAAGTAACTGCAATTTGGAATTAAATTTTGTATTACTTAGTGGCAAAAAGTTTGTTTTCTCTAACATATTATACAGAGTAGCTCGTTTGGACACCCTATTGAGTATGATGGAGTGGTAATTTCTTTTGTACATGTTGATCTTGATCTCATTCTAGTTGTTCGAATTTGGGATAGTTCTTTTGTACATATTGATCTTGATTTCATTGTATTTAGGGTACTGATTATGAAATTCGGTAAGAAAATATTGAACCACTAGATGAGGTAAGAAAATAAATTAAAATATCAATTTTGTCAAGGGATTTTATTCAACTGTGTTGATTAGTTTGTTTTCTATAGAGGGTAGCACGTAATGTTTGTCTCTTGTTACTGGATGTTTCTATAGTATGCCAGCATGCTTCAAGAGCTGCCAGTAAGTTTCTTGTTTTATTATTTTTGTCTTTATAAAAGAAAAAGTTGCATTAGGGACCCACATAATCATGTAATTTAATCTATATGTTTGGAATTTATTAATACACTGTTGTTTATATAATATAACAATTAAATCGAGATAGTTATATACAAAAGTTTTATTTTGGTTATAATTGTGTAATTAATACAATTTAACGAAAATTTTATAACAAAAAAATGTTGTATAAACTTGTAAAAACCTAATAAAAATATAACAGATATATATTTCTTTTACAAAAAACAAATATACTTAGTATTATTTTTTTTTTTTGGTATAAAGATGATGTAATCAGATAAAGAATAATTACTGTTTGCACAACTCTTGACAAAATATCAATTTTGTCAAGGGATTTTATGGTATTTCCCCCATGATTGTTTCAATGATAATTGTATACATGAGTGAGTGATACACTTAAATCACAAGTGAATCACATGTGAATTATGGTATCTCCCCCATGATTGTTTCAATGACAATTGTATACATGAGTGAGTGATACACTTAAATCACAAGTGAATCACATGTGATTCACATGTAAATTACATGTAATTCACATATGAATCACATGTAATTCGCATGTAAATCACAAGTGAATCACATATGAATTACATGTGATTCACATGTAAATCACATGTAATTCACATATGAATTACATGTAATTCACATATGAATTACATGTAATTCACACGTACATCACAAGTGAATCACATATGAATTACATGTGATTCACATGTAATTCACATATGAATTACAGGTGATTTACATGTAATTCACATATGAATCACATGTAATTCACATGTAAATAACAAGTGAATGACATATAAATTACTGTGATTCACATGTAAATCACATGTAATTCGCATATAAATCACATGTAAATCACGAGTGAATCACATATGAATTTCATGTGATTCACATATTAATCACGTGTAATTCACATGTAAATCACAAGTGAATCACATATCAATTACATGTGATTTACATGTAAATCACAAGTTAATAACATATGAATTACATGTGACTCACATGTAAATCACAAATGAATCACATATGGATTATGTCTATATGCACACATGCATTTTTGTGTGTGTTCTTAGTTAATTATTTTTTAAAATTTTATTATCAATTTCACATTTGAATCGTAAAATATACAATCACATGTGAAATATCACATTATATAATCACATACGAATCTTACATGATATAATCACATGTGAATATTACATGATATATTCACATGTAAATCACATATGAATCACATGCAATTCTTATATGATATATGCATGTGCATTTTTGTGAGTGTTCTTGCATTAATCAAAATTTTTTAATTTTCTTGTACATTTTGAAGAATTTGTGGAAAATATTGAAGAAGTGAAAACTGATAAATTTAAGAAAATATGAAAATCTTAATATGGCGAAATGATAACATTGTGAATCTTCATAGAATTTTTTATTTTTTATATATTATTTTGTATTGAATAAAATACTTGTACTATTATGTTTATATATTGATTAATAAAAATGAGATCTTTTTATGATTTACTTACGAATATTATAGTATAAGAAATATGCATATATTCATTTAAAAAAATAAGAATATATGTACCTAAAATGTTGATTTTTTTTTTTGTTAAAAAAATTAGAGTTTTTTAAATATTCTAGTTTTTTTTTTATATAAATTTACTGATTTTTTAAAAAATTGCAGCTTTATTAAAAAAAATTGCACTTTTTTTTTGAAAAGTTGCACAGTATTTTAGAAAAAAAAATGTAGTTTTTTTTTTTTTTTGAAAAAATTACAGTTTTTTTAAATTATCGTTTTATTAAAAAATTTGCACTTTCTTTTAGATACAATTTTCTTTTTCAAAAAAATTGTAGTTTTTTTTTGAAAAAATTGTAGTTTAAAAAAAAAATTCAATTTTTTTTAAAATTTATGCTTATTAAAAAAGTTTGAAAAATCTGCAGTTTAAAAAAAACTAAAATTATTTTTTTTATAAAAAAAATCCAAAATTTTGTATTATAATGTTAATTTGAGAGCTTTTTATTAATATTTCCAATAATACAGAAAATTAAGTGGGATTTGTATGATGACGATCATGCCCTTAATGATTTGATTTTGATCCAACGCTTCACCTTTAGTTCTTAGGTTATCGGGAAACGTTTCCCTTAATGATTTGAATTTTTACATGTTTATTTTGTTTTTAGTTGTGCATCGTTACTTAATTTCTTATAATTTTGTGAATTTTTGGTGTTTGGTGTACATTCGACGATTTGAATTATTTCCTATGAACTTTGTGAAATTAGTTTTGTATATGAATTTCGGAATTTTAGTCGAATTTCAACAATATGAAGCGGTTCGTACGAATGTTGGAAGAATTGGTTTGCATAACCCAAAAACAGAAGGAAGAAGACCCGTAATTAACTTGTGATTTTGTTCACAAGTACTTTTAAAAGATCTGAGTGATCTTGATGAGAATTGTTATCGAGAATTTAGAACAGAAAAGATAGATTTGAATGATTTAAGATGATGAACACAGAGAGTAAATATTAATCAGATCTTATATTGATAAAGTTTGATTACAGAGTTAAGCAGAAGTGAGTTCAAGCATCGTACTACAACTTCTAGCCTAAGTCCCTATTTATAGGGAACCATCAAAAAGTATACTAAGTCTATACATTTTATCTTCACATAGAAATGACTTAGTAAAATAACATAAAATGCGAAACTATACAACACCATCTATTCGACTTTTACAATATACATCAACATATCTCTTTCATTTCTTTTAAAATGGGGTATCTGGTTACCAGTAGTTTATATGCCTAAAATCTGCACTTATACTTGTAAAACTAGAGTAGTTACCATGATTAGTTTATTTATTATATGCATATCTAGTTCAATATTAGTTTTCTGTAGTTACTCCACCCAAACCCACATGCCTTAAAGAGGAGAAGCCAATGATTTGTACCAAAAATTCACAAACTAGATGTTTTATTCCAGTAGCATCTTCTAATTTCATGATGTCATCTCCACATATTAAAACACATAAATCTCCCAAAAGGGAAACAAAAAATAGATTATGCTTTTGATTTCTGTTCTAATTTCTGAAACAGACAAGAAATGGTTATTGGATAGTTCTTGATGAACTTAATCTCGCCCCTTCTGATGTTGTAGAATCATTAAATTGGTTTGTGTATTTTATACCATTCCAATTCTATCGGAATAGAATCATGAATTCAAATTCTATCGGAATGGAAACACGAATTCTAATTATGTTGGAATGGAATATGGATATTTTCTCATTGATTATAAATGTTCTATAATTTTTGGTTATTGGTTTTGGTGCAGTTAACAAGTGCGCATATTTTTCCAAAGGAATATAGTTTTTTATTTATCATTTGCTAATGCATTATTGGATTTTAAACTACAATTTGATTTGTTTTCACAGAAGTTGATGCTTGAAGAACGGACAACAAAACTAAAAGTGTTTCTTAGCAACATTATTCTTTTAGAATAAATTAGTGTATTTGTTAGATTTTAATGTTTTTTTTTCCCAATTTGAAAGTTTTTTAGTTTTATTCTTTAACAATAAATGTAATTCTTAACAATTGTTACATGTATTCTATAAGAATTAATGTAATTTTTGTTTTAATTCTTTAATTGCTGGTTCGAGAATTTGTTATTCTACAAGAAAATTTTAAAGTCATGATCAAGAAATATGTTCAAGAATATTTTTATTATTTTATTGTTCTAGAATATTTTTATTTTTGAACATACTCAAACATATTTTGTCAGAATGTCCGAATTAAAAACCTTATAATTAGTAAAAATCAGATTTTAAAATTAATAGAATCTATGATCCTTTAAAATATGCAAATTTCCTTTATTAAATATATATTAATTGACTAAAATACCCTTCTAGTTAAATTGGATGGTATTCTTCAATTATATTTAAATCAATAATATGATTAGCCAACATTTATGCATACAATAACACAATAATTACTTTCAATAGAATAACCTAAGCATATATATATATATATATATATATATATATATATATATATATATATATATATATGTGTGTGTGTGTGTGTGTGTGTGTGTGTGTGTGGAAATGATCAATTGAGAACACTAAAAAGGTTGAGAACGTGAGAACAGTTGTGAACCAATCATTCTATAAAGGCATAAACTGAATTTTACAATATAATTAAATATGAATAATTTATGGGCAATTAATTAATTCCTAAAATCATGAGATTTAACTTGATTAATGGTTTTTTTACCCAATTATTAGGAATGCTTATAATCTATTTTTAATTAACAAAAGCAATAAAACATATTTATAATCATATATGAATTCGGCAATTATCTTGAATGAATAAATGAATCAAGTCCCTATTCTAATAAAAGAATAAGTTTATTCTTCTTTTGCCATATGTCATCGTATTAGGTCCCCTAATTAATATCATGCTACTTGTCAACCTATTGATTTTCCATTTTAAATTTTAAATTTCAAAATTTTCATTCTAATTACATTAAATTAATACCATTAGAATAAATATTAAAATAACATTAATACAAATTATAAGGTTATTTATTTATTTAAATCAACGATTATAATTTTATATAACTAAAAAAATATATCTTAATTAACAATTTAATTAAAATAATTAAGTAATAATTTTTATTTTTTTACTATGAAAATTTAATTAGTTTTAAAACCGTGATTCTCACGGGTTCTAAACTAGTTATATTAATAAATGAATTAAACACAAGTTATAGATTAAAAATTGTCATACAACTATAATAATGAATGAATAAAACACATTAAATATATACCTACATTGTACATCTATTCTTAAATAATAACGACAAATATATATTGTAATATTTATCTATTTTCTAATAATCACAAATGAATAAAACACAAAAAATGTTATAATACAAATAGTTAACTATTATTCTATAATTATAAATGAATAAGGCAAGATCTTTTTCATTTTGTAGTATTTGGTTGTATATTAGCACTCCAAAATTGCATTGTAGAAGCATTTGATTTTTTCTGCACATCATTAAATAAAAAGATAAATACAAATAACATTTATCTTAATAAAAAAGATACAAAAAAAACTCAAATGACTTCATGTCATAAATGAATACGCATGAACAAATTATAAAGTACATATGAATCCTATAATTGTAATTATATTCATACATGAATATATATCATTAATCATAACTGAATACACAAAGCACATTAAATAAGATATATTGCGAATATAAGACCAAAGTTAGTTGAAAATTTAGAGAACTAACGAAGAGAGTTTGACACACCAACAATTTACTTCTAAAATTACAAACATTGGTAGATAAAATAACTTGAGCGAGGAAACATTATTAATTCAAGACATTTAGTTCACGAAAAAAAAAAAATTATTTCTAGGAACAACCGAAGAATTGATTTGACTAGAGATGAAAAATAGTAAGGAATTATGTCGTTCAAAGAAAAGCATATCTGTAGCAAACCCATTCGGGTATAAAAATGATTCATTCTAGAAAAGACACGAACTTGATTAAAAAAGCAATAATCAATTAAAAACAACTCAAAAAGAAAGGCACACATAATCCTATCAGTTAATTAACATAAGATGTATAGAGAAAAAATATAATGAAAAAAAACAAGCAAATACTTGGGGGGAAGAAATCACCACAATCAAAGTAACAAAATATGTATGTTATTTTCTAGAATATATGAACCCTTTTATTTATAGTCAAAGTAACATATTGACTTCATATCATAAATGAATAGTAATTGAATACACCATTAATCATAAATAAATACACCATTAATCATAAATAAATACAAAGTATGAATTTCACTTGGCCATTTAAATTCTTAAACTTATAGAAAAAGTTTACACGGTTATTTTAGTTGCGGCAAAATTCTGAATTTAAGCTTTTATATTAACAAAATTTTAAATGATCACAGTTAAAGAGGATCATATACGAGTTCAATAGCTTCTAAAAAAAAATAAGAACCAAGAGCTTATTATGGAAAAAGCAACCAAGTGTAAAAGCCAATTTCTTTTGAAGTTCAAAATACGCAGAAGTTGCCCAAGAAACATGAAACATAAATTCATTGATAAGGAAACAAAAATAAAAGTTTATAATTAACACATTGGTTGCGAGTCAATGGAATTTTATTTTGATTCTTGTTCCACTATCATCAAGCAATCTTTGAAATCTTTGGTGGTGGCCGCTGAACGAGAAACAATATCCGACCCAGAAATACCGGCTAAACCAGAAACGCATTAAGGTGGCGACTTGCAATGCTCCGATTAGGAATGTGACAAACGATGGTTTGATGGAGGAAGGCTGAGGGAGGAAGAGATTAGGGTTACGACAGATGATGGCGCGATGATGATGGTGCGATTAGGAAGAAATTGTGGGATACAGATGATGGAGGCGGTTTATTGATTCAACCCTAGGTATACTATGTATATATATATATATATATATATATATATATATATATATATATATATATATATATATATATATAGAGAGAGAGAGAGAGAGAGAGAGAGTGTGGGGGTGGGGGGTGGGGGGGGGGGGGGCAAGTAATTTGAAGAGAAATGTAAGAGAGATTGAGAAATTATAGGAATGAGTTAAAGTTGTAATTACCATTATAGTCTTATAACTTTTTACAAGTTACACTTTAGTACCTATGGTTTTAGAATTTACATAAATGACACGTTTGATAATAGCCTCATATCTGAATATTTATATGGTCCAGATCGGTTCTCGCATTCTCAATCTTTTAGGTGTTTTCATTTGATATATATATATATATATATATATATATATATATATATATATATATATATATATATATATATATATATATATATATATATATATATATATATATATATGAGTGAGATCCGTTAAGAACTCATAGTTTCCAGAGAACCTGAAAACTAAAGGTGGAGCATTAAAATTAGCTCATTAAGGTCATGATCATCATCTTATCAATTTCATTTAATGTTTAGTTTTTTGTGCTATTTGAAATATTAATAAAAAGATCTAAAAGTTAACATAAAAATCAAATTTCGGATTTCTTTATAAAACCAATAATTTTCTAAATTAAAAAAAAATGCAGATTTTTAATTTTTTTGGAAAACATGATTTTTTTTATAAAAATAGGCAAAAAAAATTTTCTAATTAGTAAATTAAAAAAAATTAGTAAATGTTTAAAAAAACTGGAATATTTATATAACAAAAAAAAACTATAATTTTTTAATAAAAAAGTCAATATTTTAGGTGAATATATGCATATTTCTTATACTATAATATTCATAAGTAAATCATAAAAAACACCTTTTTATTTACTAATCTATAAACACCAATAGTACAAATATTTTATTCAATACAAGATAAATTATAAAAAAAAAATCCCATAAAAGTGTTTCGTTTCTTCGTGTCAAGATTGTCGTATTTTATACAATTTATAAATTTTCATTTCTTCAATATTTTCCACAAATTCTTCCAAATCTACAAGAAGATCAAAAAAATTTAATTAATGAAAGAACACTCACAAAATGCATATGTATATATCATATAAGATTCACATGTGATATTCACTTGTGATTAACATGTAAAACACATGTAATTCATATGTGATTCATGTGTGATTATATAATGTGATATTCACTTGTGATTTAAATGTGATTCCTATTGTAACATCCCAAAATACAGAACTAAAAATTTCATTTTTAATTGAGTAATTATAAAAACCAGTAGTCTGAATACATCATCAGTGTCATCCCATAACATAATAAAATCATTATGTCAATCATCAAATCATTCATAAAAACATAATGACAGGAGTACAATCCCCAAGGATCTCATAATGTGGAAAATCATAGTGTGATGTGTTACGATCATGTCGACTTCTTTCCTCTAGAAGAAGAAGTACCTGAAACTAAAATTGAAAACCGTAAGCACGAAGCTTAGTGAGTTTCCCCATCATACTACATAACAACATACTACCAGGCATATTTGGGTGCCCGACCTACCCTCTTAGGAATATATGGGTGCCCAACCCACCCTGTCAGGCATATCTGGGTGCCCGACCTACCCTACCAGACGTATCTGGGTACCCGACCTACCCTCTGGTTTATTTCAACCGGTTATGAGGTTTATTTCACCCTTACCACTACCATATAACAACATAGCATGAACATACTGTCATAAATATCTGGGTGCCCAACCTACCCTGCCAGACATATTTGGGTGCCCGACCTACCCTCCAATTTATTTCAACCGGTTACGAGGTCTATTTCACCCTCTACCACTATCACATAATAACATAGCATACAAGTACATAAAGCTCATCAGATACTGGCATACCCGACAATTATCATAAAGACAATAATCTCTAATATAAACACTACTAGTGGGTCGGCCTTGGTACCTTAGACCCATTGTTACCGGGAAGGTAAATCACTTCAATCACATGAAAGTAGCTGAATAGTCCCCGACTCCGAAATCAACCCAACTTAATCCCTGAACATGAAATATCTCTTTAGTTACCAATTCATACTCATAACCCCCTTCAGGGTCAACTTGGTCAATGTCAAAGTCAAAGTCAACGCCCATATCAAAGTCAAAGCCAATACTCAGGTCAAATTCAAAGTCAACGCTCCGAGTTGACTCAACTCGTCGATTTTCCCTTCAACTCCGTGAGTTCCCAAAAATCACATAATCGTGATATCATGATCCAACTCGTTGAGTTTCCCCTACAAATCGTCGAGTCCAAATTTTCCAATAGAGTCGGGACAACTCCAAACCAACTCGCCGAGTTCTCCTATGAACTCGTCGAGTTCTCCAGTCTGCCAACCTACTTAATGTGTTAAGACATTTTTCTTGGATCCATGTAACAACCATAAATTTTACATCAAATTTAAACTTTTTCAATCATAAATAAAAACACATAACATTTTTTTCAAATCATTTTCCATCAGAGTCTCCCAAAAATCATAACATAAGGATGAGGAGCGATACGGTCACGCCTTCGCCTTTCTACGATCTCCTGAAGTACCTGAAACAATAAACTGAAACTGTAAGCCCGAGCCCTTAGTGAGCTACCCCCAAAATACCAATACCACACTGACAATACCACAACAATGATAATCAATTCAATCAACATGCATTTTTGGCCATCGACCTGACTGGACTGCCCTACCGGGCCTACAGTCTGTCTGAATCTATCCCAAGCCTTCGACATGATTGGTTCGCCACGTGGGCCTATAGTCTCCCCGGACTGCTCATAGGGTATATTAGCCTTCAGCACAAAGCAGGACCCCCTCAATCCAACCACAAGCAAATAACCATGTGCGTATACTATCATATACTGGCATATACAAACATCAAACACAACTGTCTCACTGATTATCAATCATAAAAATCTTCTGTAACTAGAGTACTGACCTAGCCGGTCACTAACATACCAATCCTTATGGATCATAAGAGCATAACATACTGTCTACCTCGATTCCGAACTAACAGATCATAACCACATGCAACATACCATAACAATAACAACTAAAAGGGTCGGCCTTGGTGCCGTAGACCCTATCGATATAGTGAGGATAACTCACGTCGCAGATGTCGATACGAAAGGTAAACTCCAACTCTCAGACCATTTGACACCGAGTCCACCACCTATCATCAGTACGCCATACTCATAAGTCATTAACCTTATAAGGTACCCCATAACCCGCTAGTCAACTCCTGGTCAAAGTCAAATCCCTCAATCAAGGTCAACAGTCCATGTTGACCCCAACTTGTCGAGCACCATTGGCTACTCGCTGAGTTCCTTGAAGTACAATCCAACTCGTTGAGTCATTGAGGTGACTCGTTGAGTTCCTTTGATTCTCGTTCGAACTTTAAGGCCACCCGTCGAGTTCCCTCCTTGCAACTCGACGGATACACACTCATAAATATCCAAGAGGAAACCCATCCGAACCGCCGAGTTGTTCTTTAACTCGCTGAGTCTTATGGTGATCTTCATCGGACTCGCCGAGTTGTTCATCCAACTTGTCGAGTTCACGGCCATCTTCATGTGACTCGCCGAGTCAACCTTGCGACTCACCAAGTCCATTCAGTCCTTTTATCATGCAGACAACTTTTAAGCCATGGAAAGGCCCTAAATTGTAGATCTAACTTCCTTAGGCCTGCTTATCATGTAAAATTGCAAACTTTACGTGCAAGTAAGGCTCCAATGACTCAAAAAGTGCAAACTATGCTTGAAATGGGGTTTTACACTTAGGGAGGGGATCAAACTTGCCAAAGCTAAGAACTTTATGGTCCTTCAATCCATAAAGAGTTCATATCTGAAGTTACAACTTCAGATCTTGGCTCATACTCCAGGAAATAACTTTATAACCCAACCAAGAACCCTAATCTCCAACCAAGGAGGTCTAGAACGAAGTAGAAAGGAAGATAACAGCTTGATACCTTCCTAAGAGATGACAACTGGAGTAGATCTGGATTTTCCCCAAGCTCCTTGCTTCAAACCACTTGCTTCCTTAGCTCTTTTCACCAAAAATCCTCTTCCAAGGCTTCAAACACACACAATGGGCACATACACGTATTAGGGTTTGCTAAGAGACTGCAAAGAAGCTGAAAGAGGTTTATGTTCCCTTAAATAGGGTGCACAACCCTGGGATTTAGGGTTTTAGCTGCCAGCTCCTACTCGCCGAGTCCTAATATGGACTCGTCGAGTATGTTACTTAACCTGCGATCCTTCCTGCTGCTACTCGACGAGTAGATCAACCGACTCGTCGAGTATGGATTAACCCAATAACTCATATTTAGACCATACCTGAGAATCGGGGTGTTACAATCTAAGGAATCCAATCCTCAGATCCCTTCCATTATGTTGTCTAGAAGGGTAAAGTTTCCAACTTTACCCTTAAGAACCATCTACTAAGCTTAAAACTCAAACCCTAGTTTCTTTAAAGATGGTCTTGAACCATGAAGCCCCTAAAATCCTACTACAACACTCCGACATGCTGATGTGATGTCTCAAGGTGGAAAAATCGTGTAAAGTTTCCAACTTTACGTCCATGCATGCTAGAAACACTCTCAAATGTTCATTTGGGCTTTATAATGGACATATTGCATGAATGGGACATAGATGCCATTAAATTTTGCAACTTTAAGCCTCAAGAGGTCATATAGGGGTAAGATCTGCTCTAATAACCCCTGGAAATCTCTTCATCGGACCACTCAATCAAAGTCACAATACTCAAGCTAAAAATTCAAGAAAAGAGATCTAGTAAGATACATGCCAAGGTGGCTACTTTATGCCTCAAAGGTGCTACTTTTGATGAAGGGTTTCTGAATCTAGAGTCACTCCTCCTAACCTAGATGCTTCCCTCTTCAAGTCTCCTTCAAGAATTACCAACAAATACTCTTTAAACGCACAACACTCAAAGATGGCCTTAGGGTTTCGAGGTTAGGGTCTTGGATGATGGAGGCAGGAAATGAGGCCAACACATTTAGGTTAAGGTGTTTAAATAGGGTGCAAAACCCCAAAATTAGGGTTTCATTTCACCCAACTAACTCATCAATTTGAGGCCTCCCAACTCGTTGAGTTGGTCACTTAAAATCCACGGTCCACAAAATATCTACTCAACGAGTCAGGGGCCTCCAAGTCGTCAAGTTACTTTATAAAAATGAACAAATTATAGGTTAAAATACATACCGGGAACCATACGTTACAACTCTCGCCTACTTATCCCAGACTTCGTCCTCGAAGTCTGTTGCCCCAAATAATTCTGGATAATTGTCCCCCATCTCCTCCTCGGGCTCCATGTCCACTCTAACCCCTTGCGGTGCAGCCACTGCACCTTCATTAGTTGCACAACCTTGTTTCTCAAGGTTTTTGCCTTCCGATCTAAGATCGACACTGGCCTCTCAAGGTAGTTCAGGTGGTCGTCCACCTGGATATTGTAACATACACATTAATAACCATGTATAATTATCATGTTATGGTAATATTGATAGCTTAAAGGTGAATATTAATATATAATGTATGATTTTGAGCGTTACATTCTAACAAGATAGTTTTATGAGATTTGAAGTAAAACTATGTTTAGAATCATTCAGAAAGTGATGGGAAGTCGTGTGAGATTTCGATCAAAAAGTCAATTATCGAAATTAATGAGCATGTAAAATAGGAAGTTGTAAATTATTTCATTAAAAACGTTTAGGCGAAAACCTCATCGAAATTCGAGTTATAACAAAGAGGTTATGATTTATTGAAGTTTCGCGATAGAACCAACAGATACCGTAAGCCGTAAAAAGTGAGATTATGATAAACTACTTTTTAGCTTTAGTGATCTAAATGAAAGTTGTAGTATTCATTAAACCGAGAACTTTCATAAAAAGAACATCCAAATCTGACTTCGTATGAGGAAGTTATGATTTTTTCTAAGATTCGGCATAACAGTGTACAACTCAAAATTCAAATTATAGATCGAGAAATTTTTAGCTGATACAACCTAAATGAGAATCGAAGATCTCGTCAATAGCTTTGAGCCTTTGGCCATGTAGAGCATGTCTCATATTATTCTGGTATCGAATTTATGCCTTTAGCTATGTAGAGAATGTCTCGTATCACTTATGGTATTGGCTTTGTGCCTTTGGCGATGTAGAGCATGACTTGTATATCTTCTAGTATTGGCATAGGGCTATGTAGGGCTGAAAGCCTCTATATTCTAGCAAAATGACATTCAAAATTGTGTTTTCTGTGCCACTTGGTTTGAAGTTTTATTGATGTATATCAAGTTGAAATTGTTATGTCTCATTGATTGTAAATCTTTGAATCAAATTATTGGTTGATTTGGAAAGCCTGGCATATGATACACATATGCTTTTGTTGTTCTTTGTACCTCTTTGTTTCTGTCATATTGATATATACATATATATATATATATACATATATATATATATATATACATATATATATACATATATATATATATATATATGTGTGTGTGTGTGTGTGTGTGTGTGTGTGTGTATGGCATAACTTTATATTGTAACTGTTATTGAACTCACTAAGCATCACCCGCTTATCCCTTTCAGTGTTGAACTACTACAGGTGATAAACATCCAATATAGTCATATACTTTTGGAAGATGTAGAATAGATAATATTATAACTTTTGTATTTAGTGTACAAATTCCTGGTAAGTTATGTAATATATAAAACTTTGTAAAAATTCTTAATAGTTGGTTGTATCCAGACTTTTGTAAATTATATTATGAATATGCATGCAACATGTTTGGAGTAATATTATTGTAAAGGTATAAGCAGAGAAGTAGGGGTTCTCTCAGTCATGGTATTAGAGGAGTAGGTTAAGTTAACTAAATCCCACGGATTGGTATTTAGACTTAAACTACTGGAAGTTCAATATATGAACATATTCATTGTAAGAATATGGATACAAACCATATTAAAGACTTAATTGATGTATTAGGTAATAATAAATCCTAATATTCTAAAACACTATATTACTCCAAAATTTAAGAGCAATGGCTAAACAAGTAAGTAACGATACACCAGATGTGGGTGGAGAACCTTATCCTAATGAAGTAAACACTCCGGTATCCCCTCGTGAGGAGTGACTCTTGGATAAACTTACTGGTGTTATTCGGCAGTTTCTCGAAGAACACAAAAAGGTTAGTGATAAAGGTAAAGAAAAAGCCACCGAAAATCTTCAAAAGGGGAGGTGAAACGTCCCTCTTTCAAAACTTTCAAGAGTAATGGTGTTATGGAGTTTTCGTGTGTTCTTAATCCCATTGTTGTTCTTACATGGATCCATAACACAGAAAAAGTATTTTGTGTCTCTCATGTGGTTAATGAAGACAAGGCTAATTATACTTCTGCAATGCTCATTGAAGAAGCCTTGGTCTAGTGGGAAGCAACATTCGAAGCTCTCAAAAAGTATGACCAGCACAATTTATCTTGGGAAATGTTAAAAAATCGCTTGCTAGGAAAGTACTGTCCTCTAGACATGTGGATAAGATTGGAGAAAGAATTCCTCGAGCTTAAACAGGGAGGAACGTCTGTGAATGATTGTGAAACTCAATTCAATCAAAAAGCACGGTTTGCTGCAAAGCATATCCCAACTGAAGACGATAAAATTCAGTTATTCATGGAAGGACTACGGTACGAAATCCGTGATTTCGTGGTTAATCAGGATGCTCTATCATTTCATAAAGTTGTTGAGTATGCCCGAAAGCGCGAGCATGGCTTAGAAATACGTGGTGCCACTCTTTCTGTCCCGAAGCATCCACGTATTGATCGAATTGTTCTTGTTTCCTCTATTCCATCAGCTTCATCTATTTGATCTGATCCTGACAAACAAGTGCAATCTCATAATACCTCTCGTGGCCACGGTAGGTCACAATATTTTTCTCTTTAGCACCCTCATGTCAAAATTGTGGAAAGAATCATTAGGGCGAATGTAGATTAGGAAAAGGATCAATGGTCTATTATGGATGTGGAGAAATAGGCCGTATGAAGCCCGTTTGTCCAATGAAGAATGTTACATGCTTTTCTTGTGGTGTTACTGGCCACAAGAAGCGTTTATGCGCTACTCTTACTAGTCAAATGGCAGGGAGTCAAGCTTCCATCCAACAACCAAAGAGTAGTCTAACTAAAAAGGAGGAGGTGCCAAAAGATAAAGGCCGTGCATTCCAAATTACCACGGAGGAGGCACGTGAAGACCCGAATGTTATGATCGTCACATTTCTAGTCAACTCTAGACTAGCTCATATATTATTTGATTCTGGTGCCTCAGATTCTTTTGTGTCTCATGAATTTGCGCATTCCTTTCAAATTGCTTGCTATGCACTTGCACAACCATTTCATGTAGATACTGCAGTAAGTATATCAGTACTTGTTGATAAAGTCTATAGGGATTGTGTCATAGAAATTAAAGGTTATAATTTTCTTGCTAACCTGATTCCTATCTCCTTGCCTAACTTTGATATTATTCTCGGCATGGATTGGTTGTCAAAGAACCATGTAGAACTCTTGTTTTATGAAAAGATAGTACACATTCCTTTAAGGAGAGAATCCTATTTATGTCTACAGTGAACAAAGACTTCAAATCTGTAAAATAATATCTTTCCTAAAAGCTCATAAATTTATATCGAAGGGGTGGTCCACTTATCTGGCCTATACAATTGATATCTCAAAAGAGGGGAAGAAAACTGTAAATGATATTCCCATTGTTAATGAATATCCTGATGTTTTCCCCAATGAATTTCCTGGACTACCTCTAGATAGGCAACTAAAATTCTGAATTGATCTTGTACCTTGTGTTTCTCCAATTGCAAAGACTCCTTATCATCTTGCACCAACTGAGATGAAGGAAATGATGAACCAATTGCAGGAATTACTTAACAAAGGCTTTATTTGACCAAGTACCTCTCCCTGGGTGCTCCGATATTATTTGTCAAGATGAAAGATGGATCGATGCGAATGTGTATTGATTATCGCGAGCTAAATAAGTTAACTATCAAGAATAAGTATTCACTACCTCGCATAGATGACTTGTTTGATCAACTTCAAGGTGTTAGCTATTTCTTGAAGATTGATTTGAGGTCTGGCTATCATCAGTTGAAAGTACACGAGCATGATGTACTGAAGACTGTTTTCCATACTCGTTATGGGCATTATGAATTCCTTGTCATGCCATTTGAATTGGCAAATGCTCCTACTGTATTCATGGATATGATGAATCGGGGATGCCGCCCAATGCTCGATAAATCTGTCATTGTATTCATTGATGATATTCTAATCTATTCCAAATCTGATGCTGATCCTACCATTCACATTCGTGAATTATTAGAATTTCTTCGAAAGGAGAAACTATATGCTAAATTCTCCAAATATGAAATTTGGGTTCACCAAATTCAATTTCCCGGCCATGTGATTACTGGTGACGGTATATCAGTAGATCCTACCAAAATTGAAGCCATTTAGAATTGGGAAGCGCCCCATCATGCATCTAAAATTCTCAGTTTCGTAGGTCTCACGGGATATTACCGGATATTCATTAAATATTTTCCGCGTATAGTTGTACCTCTCACGAGCCTTAAAAGAAAGGAATCAAGGTTCGAATGGGGTGAAGCCCAAGAAAAAGCTTTCTCAACTCTAAAAGATCTTTTGAATCATGCTCCAATCTTATCACTCCCAGAAGGTGATGATGATTTTTCTGTGTGTAGCGATGCTTAAAGGTTGGGACTCAGTTGTGTGTTGATGCAACATGGTAGAGTAATAACCTATGCCTCAATACAACTGAAAGAGTATGAAAAGAATTATCCCACACATGATCTCGAACTCGCTGCAATAGTTTTTGCTCTAAAACTCTGGAGGAATTATCTTTTTGGTACAAAATGCCAATTGTTTACTGACCATAAAAGTCTCAAGTATATATTCAGTCAGCAAACTTTGAATATGAGACAACAACGAGCCATGGAGCTGATCAAAGACTATGACTGTGAAATCATGTATCATCCTACAAAGGCCAATGTAGTTGCCGATGCACTTAGAAGTAAGGTTTATCATAATAGTGTGTGTTATGTTATTACTCACACTATAGTAAAGTTCACTATTCTTGATGAACAAAAGAAATGGCAAGTAGAGGCCTTAAAGCCATAAAATGTAAAGAAGGAAGGGATGGTACATTATGTTGATATTTTACTTGATGATCCACATGGACTGAAAGTATTTAAGAATCGGCTATAGATTCTAAATATTGGTAGATTAAGATAGAAGATTTTGGATGAAGCCCATAAGTCTAAGCTGTCAATACATCCTGGTACAAGTAAAATGTACTTTGATGTACGAGCTGGTTATTGGTGGCCTAGATTAAAGAGAGACATTGGGAGATATGTACAAGAATGCTTAGTATGCTTACAAGTCAAAGCGGAATACCAAAAGTCATACAGGAGTATAGAAAGTATTAATGTTCCCATGTGGAAATGGGAGGAGCTGTCCATGGATTTTATTACCAAATTGCCATAGATTGTGAGACAAAATGATAGCATTTGGGTAATTGTCGACCGACTGACTAAGAGTGCACATTTTCTTGCCATGCGTGAGATAGTTCCAATGGAGAAATATGCACAAGTATACTTTTATTAAATTGTTGCGAGACATGGTGTGCCATTAAAGATTATTTTCGATCGTCATACTTGCTTCACTTCTCATTTTTGGGTGAGTGTGCTACATGAATTAGGATCTCGGATTGCTCTCAGTACAGCTTATCATCCCCATACAGATGGTCGGACGAAGAGAACAATCCAAACAGTGGAAGATATGCTTCGTGCATGTGTCTTGGAATTTAGTGGTAACTAGGAAAAGTACTTACCTCTTATCGAATTTTCATATAACAACAGCTACCACACTTCAATCAAAATGTCACCATATGAAGCATTATATGGTCGTAAATGCCGTACTCCATTATGTTGGCGTGATGTAGGACAAAAAATCATTGGAGGCCCTGAAATGATTCAAGACAACACTGACAATATTCAAATTGTACGAGAAAGAATGAAAGCAGCCCATGATCGAAAGAAGTCCTATGCAGAAAAGAGAAGACGACCCATAGAATTCTAGTTGGGTGATTTTGTATTGCTGAAGGTATCCCCATGGAAAGGCATTATGCGATTTGGGAAGAAAGGAAAATTGAGTCCTAGATTTGTTGGACCTTTCAAAATTATCCAGAGAATTGGTAAGCAAGCATACCCTTTGGAATTACCAGAAGATTTGGCAGGTATTCATGATGTGTTTCATGTGAGTTATCTGGGTAAATGTTTAAGCATATATGATGAAATGGTCCCGTTATCCGAGGTGAAACTAGATAATAAATTAAGATATGTAGAAGAGCCTGAAGAGATTGTAAACGAAAGAACGACTGAATTACGTAATAAAGAAGTGGGGTTGGTGCTTTTCAAGTGGAAGCACCATCGAGGCCCAAATTATACTTGGGGGAATAAGAATGAGATAAGAGCGAAATATCCCCATTAGTTTAAATCGTTGTAATTTCGGGGACGAAATCCTCAAAAGGAGGAGGTATTTATAACATACACGTTAATAACCATGTATAATTATCATGTTTTGTTAAGCTTGATAGCTTAAAAGTGAATATTAATATATAATATATGATTTTGAGTGTTACGTTCTAACAATATAGTTTTATGAGATTTGAAGTAAAACTATGTTTAGAATCATTCAGAAAGTGATGAGAAGTCTTATGAGATTCCTATCAAAAAGTCAATTATCGAAATTAACGAACATGTAAAATTGAAAGTTGTAAATTATCTCGTTAGAAACTTTTAGGCAAAAACCTCATCAAAATCTGAGTTATAACGAAGAAGTTATGGCTTATTGAAGTTTCGCGATAGAACCCACACGATATCGTATGACGTAAAAAGTGAGATTACGATAAACTACTTCTTAGCTTTAGTGATCTAAATGAAAGTTGTAGTGTTCATTAAACAGGGAACTTTCATAAAAAGAACATCCAAATCTGACTTCGTATGAGGAAGTTATGATTTTTCTAAGATTCAGCATAGCAGTGTACAACTCGAAATTTGAATTATAGATCGAGCAATTTTTAGCTGATACAACCTAAACGAGAATCGAAGATCTTGTCAATAGTATTTCAACGGTAAAAAGACAGACAAAAACGGACGTCGAATGAAGAAGTTATGAATTTTTAACGGACTTTTTTGTCCCGGCCTGTTAAAAATATAATATTTAAAATGAATTCAAAATTAGCCCAATGAGTCTAAATGAAAGTTGTAGAAAATAATTTCACCTACACGTGGATATAAAGATCATAAAAAACGGAGCTCGTATGCAATATATGAATTTTTAAAGTTGTAGGCACAAACTTCGAGGTTGGAAGAACGCCCAGCATACCAACTGGTACGCTTAGCGTAAAGATATATATATCCAGCATACTAGAATCGATGGACACGTATCATATAGGTGCGACACGTTCGAGGCACAAGAACCGAACCAATGCCACGTCGCTTGGAACGCCCCGTTTACTAGGCTTACGCTCAATGTAGAGTGTTGCTACGCAGTACGCCCCGCATACTGAAAATTACGCCCAACGTAATTCTGGACTTTGGGTACTATAAATAGAAAGCGATGTTCTCCGATTTTGTTTACAAATTTTACTCTCTTTCACCCTAAAATTTCTCTCAAATTACCCTAACACCCCCAAAGCCTAGGAAACATCCCGGACACCCGAAGCAAGTCCCGACGCACCGAAGACCCAAGAAAATAATATTTTCAAGTTGAAACTCTGCCAGCGCAAGGCCTGGTTTTAACAAAAATCCCCGATTTCGTCAAAGGAAGTCATTTTTAGACACGTAGTGCTTCCCAAATTATCATTTTATCATTCAAATAATTCATGGTGAGTTAAATATAGGGACAATTCTATGTTATGTGTTATATGTTCAATGTGCTTTCCTGAGTTATTCTGATTTTATACCATTGATCATGTAGAGCATGACTAGTATAACTTCTTATATTGGCTTTGAGCGTTTGGCCATGTAGAGCTTGTCTCGTATTATTCTGGTATCGTGTGACAACCAGAAATCTCTACCTGTAAGTCAACGCAATCAATATGAAGTCAGACTTGCTGTTGCTTCGGTCTTCCTGGGTTTAGGATCAGTTTGAGAGTTTCTAAGCCTAGTATACTTATGGATTGAAGGTTGAGAAGTGTCATTTCGGGATTAGAGGAATTCATTCGTGCCGAAAACATCATCTAGGGATGTTCACAGCCTCAAACTAGGTTCACGGGCGTGAACCCATGTTGAGCCGTGACCCCCCCCCCCCCCCCCCCCCCGGGTCTGTATATATGTTCTTCCTTCATTTACCCCCTCATTCTTCTCTCCTTGGCCGAAAACTCCTCAAGACTCATCAAACAAAAGCTCTTTTTTCACCCCTGAAACGTAAGTAATTCGTCCCTCTTTACTTCTTAATCATCTTATTCATGTGAAGAGCTTCGTACTCATCAAACAAAAGCTCTCTTTTCACCCCTCAAACAAAAGCTATCTTTTCACGGCCGTGAACCCTTCATAGATGGGCCGTAAACCCATCAAATGTTCATGTGTTCTTGGTCCATGAACCCTTCATGTGTTCATGGGCCGTGAACACATCTTGGGCCGTAAACCCATGGTGGTTTGGCCGTGAACTCCATTTGATCCCTCATTCTTGGTTCTAACACTTCATTGCAAGTGTTTCCTACATCGTAAGGGTGTTTCCCATGATTGTTAGTGGTTTTAGACACTAATTTTAGGCATGTACATGTTAATATGTGTTTAATAGGACCGTATTGTGCTCCGGACTTCACTTAGCATACCAAGCATCCTATCTTTGTCATTCATCCGAGTCATTCACAATCAGGTGAGTTCACACCCCTATATTTTCCGAGCTTTTTAAATGTTTTCGGGGGGGGGGGGGGGATGGGGGGGGGGAATACAAGTAAAAGCACAAGTAATCTTGTGTTTAAAAATATAATTTGGTTTATCATATTTTCCTATCATTAGCACACATTGAACGTAGAACTTAATAAACATGATAAACAATGTTACTACTAGACATGAAATCAGTTTTACAAAACATGTTAAGATACAAACATTATAAGTACAGTATTCAAACTAGGAAACAAACCTATGAATTATTCATGAATTCGTTGAGAGAACTACAATGTGAGACACGTCTTCTGAGAAGTCTACCCCTTGTAACCAGAGTCTCCTGAGGGAGAGCGTGAGTTTGTGTATAGATCTATACGAGAGTGACAATCCCGCACCGTGACTATTAGCTACAGTCAACCTATGGTGACAAACGTCATTCAGTTCACAACATCCAAAGTACGTCGTAATGTTTGTCGTCCATAGTATGGTTATAAGAACTTACTGGGGAAACAACAACTTGTTCACGTAATAATGTACTTAACAATCAGTCATCGGGGTTAATAACTAGGGGATTACTTAGTATATACATCAGAGCGATATGAAATTAACCTCCGACATGAAGTGGGATGTGAGATTTCCGCCTCATTCCCTGTTCCTTGTTTGGTTGTAGATTTAGGGCAGAATCAACCAATTGACTGTCTGTTCGATCTGGATTTCTATAACTCGTATGTACTAAGTGATCACCGGAGGGTATTAACAATACTTTCAGTATACATAACAATACATTTTCAACTAGTTTTATTTATGTAATGAAACTACTATACGTCACTAGTGGTAGCCAGGGTTTTCAAACAGAACACTACTTAAACAACATAAGTATGGTAGATACTCGTACTTTTCGATTCAGACCAGATAATTCAATAACATACATTTAGGGAAAATATAGGATTTTCCAGGATAAACATCAATACTTCACAAATAATGGGATTATTATTCACATAACAAATATTCATTATTAATTCTATAATTCCTTAGTTTATGCAGTCAGATTACGTATGAAGAATATCCGACAGATTGTGGAATGTGTGGTTTCCACCTTATTCCCTGTTCCTTGCTTGGTTGTGGGCTTACGGTAGATCCACACAATTAACTGTCTGTTCGTTGTTGGTTTATACATAACTAGTATGAACTAAGTAGTCATAAGAGGAATGAGTTTAATCAAGCTTTTCATCAGAAAATATTGGATTTTCTTTAGGAACAATATCAACAGATATCAAAGGACCAACATAGTTAAATCTGTAAGTATCTAGTGAATACTTCAGGATTATATACTTGAAGATCCGACTTGCAGTGGGATGTGTGACTCCGCCTCATTTCCTGTTCCTTCTTTGGTTGTGGGCTTGAGGCAAAACCACAAAATCGACTGTTTGTCCTATCTGGATTGTATATGATTTGTATACACTAAGTACTCACAGGAGGAACTAGTAAGAATCGTTTGTTTTTACTTAACATTCATTACATAAGAAAATATAAGGATTTCTGGAGAAACACAACACACTTTTTGAAAGAACACAAAACAGTTTTTCTAAAACAAAACGATTATGAAATCACTAGCTTAATGATGATACTCTTTCAAAACCTACTTGTATTCTTAGGACATTAGTAGACAGGTACACGCACCGGATTCAAGAAGATGGAGCATAGTAGCTTCGAGTCTTTACTTGTATTTACTTTTGAATTCCGTATTATATGAATCAAATGTAATGTAAAAATTATACTATTAATACAATGGTTGTTGTTGATTTAAATGCTATTATTCAATTGTTGTGATACTGTATATGACGTCCTCCACCTCCGAACGTTTCCACCTTCCTATTTGGGGGTGTGACATATCGAATTTATGCCTTTGGCCATGTAGAGCGTGTCTCGTATCACTTCTGGTATTGGCTTTGTGCCTTTGGCCATGTAGAGCATGACTCGTATATCTTCTGGTATTGGCATAGGGCTATTTAGGGCTGAAAGCCTATATATTCTAGCAAATGATAATCCAAAATTGTATTTTTTGTGCCACATGGGCTGAAGTTTTATTGATGTATATGAAGTTGAAATTGTTATGTCTCACTAATTGTAAATCTTTGAATCAATTTATTGATTGATTTGGAAAGCCTGACATATGGTACACATATGCCTTTGTTGTTCTTTGTCCCTCTTTGTTTCTGTCATATTGATATATATATATATATATATATATATATATATATATATATATATATATATATATGGCATAACGTTATATTATAACTGTTATTGAACTCATTAAGCGTCACCCGCTTATCCCTCTCAGTGTTGAACTATTGCAGGTGATAAACATCCAATATAGTCATATACTTTTAGAAGATGTAGAATAGATAATATTATAACTTTTGTATTTAGTGTATAAATTCCTTGGAAGTTATGTAATATATAAAACTTTGTAAAAACTCTTAATAGTTGGTTTGTATCCAAACTTCTGTAAATTATATTATGAATATGCATCTAGCATGTTTGGAGTAATATTATTGTAAAGGTATTAGAGAAGTAGGGGTTCTCTCAAATCTCCTCCAAAGGTACAAGTGTGGAATCATCCACTAAACACTATCGCAACTGAGAGACATGAAAGGTGTTGTGAATCTGAATGAGCTCTGCTGGAAGGTCCAATCGATAAGCAACCCGACCCACCTGAGCCAACATCCTAAACGAACCAATTTACATGGGACCTAGCTTGCCCTACTTGTTGAACTGGATGAAACCATTCCACGTTGACACCTTCAGGAGATTCATATCCCCCACCTAAAACTCCAGGTCTGACCGACACTTGTCAGCATAGCTTTTCTGCCGACTTTGAGCAGTCTGCAGCCTGCTCCAGACCTGCTGGATTATCTCAATAGTCTTGAGTATCACCTCGGTACTCCTTATGACTCGTTGACTGACCTTGCCCCAACAGATCGAGTTCCTACACTTCCTCCCATAGAGTATCTCAAAAGGAGGTCGATCAATGCTAGCGTGATAGCTGTTGTTATACATAAATTCCACTAACGAAAGATATGTACCCCAAATCGCACCAAAATCAAGCACCCACGCATGCATCATATCCTCTAGGGTCTGAGTTGTCCGCTCACTTTGCCCATCGGTTTGTGGATGGAAAGCTGTACTGAAATGGAGATGAGTACCTATCTCGTTGTGAAACTGCTTCCAAAATCTGGAAGTGAAACGAACATCTTGGTTTGACATAACCGGAACGGGCACTCCATGACGTGCCACCACCTCGCGGATGTAAATCTCGGCTACCTTCTCAGCTAATATACTCTCCTGGATCGGAATGAAATGTGTACTCTTGGTCAACCGATCCACGATGACCAAGATAGAATCCACTTCACGTGCGGTATTGGGAAGCTTTGTGATGAAATCCATAGTGATATCTTCCCATTTCCACACAGGAATATCCAACGACTGCGTCTTGTCTTGAGGTCATTGGTGCTTGACCGTGACTTTCCTGCAAGTCAAGCACCGCTCCACATACCATGCTATATCCTGCTTCATGCAGGGCCACCAATAATCAGGGAGAAAATCCCGATACATATCCAACTTCATGAATGGAGAACCTCGACTTGTGGGTCTCCTCCATCAGAACTTGCCATACCTCACCCCAATAAGGAACCTAGACCTTACGATGCAGGGTCAACAACCCACGACTGTCATAATCAATTAAGGCCACCTAACCTATGATTCACTCATACTTTCGGCACTCTTCCTTCATACCCTTGACCCTAGCCTCCCAAATCCATTCCAACAACGGAGTAATCACTGTCATCTTCATACATATATCCTGCATCGAAGCCGTGACTGTGTTGCGGCTGAGAGCATCAACCACCACATTGGCCTTCCCCGAGTGATAAAGGACCTCACAATCATAATCCTTCACCACATCCAACCAACGTTGATGCCTCATGTTTAGGTTTGGCTGGTGTATCAGATACCTCAGGCTCTTGTGGTCCATGTAAATGGTATAAAGAACCCCAACTCTAAGTCGTGTGTTGGGTAATTTGCTTCATGAGGCTCCAACTGCCTCAAAGCGTACGCTATCACGTGACCCCGCTGCATCAATATTGCACCTAAACCCGTGATCGAAGCATCACTGTAAACAACAAAATCCTGTATGCCCTCCGGCATGGTCAGAATCAATGCCTCGCACAACCGCTGTTTGAGGGTCTAAAAAGCTGCCTGCTGCTCAGGTCCCCAGCGGAATGTTACCGACTTCTTGGTCACTCGGGTCAGTGGAACAACAATCTTGGAGAAATCCTGGATGAATCTCCGATAATAACCTGCCAGAACAAAAAAAACTCCAAATCTCAAATGGAGACTTCGGAACCTCCCATCTCATCACGGCCTCTACCTTGGCTGAATCGACTAGTATATCGTTCTAGTTGACAAGGTGCCCTAGACACTGCACCTCCCGCAACCAAAGCTCTCACTTTGAGAACTTTTTTAAAAGTCTCTCCCTCACCAAGGTCTCCAACACCTCCCGCAAGTGCTCCTCGTGCTGCTCCTGCGTCTTGGAATAAAACAAGATATCATCAATAAAGACTATCAAAGACCGATCCAACATCGGTCTGCATACGCGGTTCATGAGATCCATGAACGCAGCAGGAGTGTTGGTAAGCCCAAATGACATCACCACGAACTCATAATGACCATAGCGAGTCCAAAATGTTGTATTCTGTACATCCCCATCTCCGACTCTCATCTGATGGTTGCCCGATCGCAAATCAATCTTGGAAAACCAAGATGCTCCTTGAAGCTGGTCGAAAAGATCATCGCTCCTCAGGAGTGGGTAACGGTTCTTCACCGTTACCTTATTCAGCTTCGGGTAGTTTATACATATCTAGTGAGACCCATCCTTCTTCTTCACAAACAGAATTGGGGCTCCCCTAGGCGAAGTGCTCGACCTGATAAATCCTGTGTGTAATATCTCCTACAGCTGTGTAGACAACTCTTGCATCTCGGGAGGAGCCAACCGATATGGTGCCTTGGCTATCGGAGTTGCACCTGGAACTAGGTCAATCCTGAACTCTACTTGTCTCTCTGGAGGTATCCCAGGTAAATCCTCTAGGAACACATCCAGATACTCCCGTACAACCGGCATGTCCTCCACGGTTTCCTTACCCTCTTCCCGGGTATCCATAACATAGGTGACGTAACATGCACATCCCTGCTGAAGGTAGCGTCTGACTCTCACTGTAGAACACATGACCGTCCCTTTCTGTGGTCTGTCCCCTTAGATCACCAGCTCTCCCCCACTTGGGGTCCTAACCCGAACCAACTGCTACTCGCAGTCGATCACTGAACCGTTAGGGCTCAACCAATCCATGCCTATGATGAACTTGTTCCCTCGCAAAGGAATGGGAACCAAATCCACGAGATAATGCTCGCCACACATCCTCAGGACACAATCTCTACAAACCTCCGACGCCCGAATGGATCGTTTGTCCGTAATCTAGACCTCTAAAGGACAATTTATCATACTCGTAGACTCATCAAACCTCTTGCTGAGTGCCAGAGATACGAAAGATCGGGTAGCCCCTGAGTCGAATAATACCAACATTGGGATACCATTCACATGGAACGATTCTAAAACAAAACATATGAAATATAAATATCAAACTGACATATAATAAAAGTTAGAGTAAATTACATGAATGGTCCCTATGGTTTGTGGTAATTTATGCGCTTGGTCCCTAACTTATTTATTTTAACTCGGGAGGTCCCTACTATTTATTTTTGTTACATGCTTGATCCCTACTGTTTGTTTTTGTTATGCGCTTGGTCCCTATCTTACCTAAAAAGACTACTATTTAAATAGGAAAAATGGTGGGGTAGGTAATGTAAGGTGAAGGGGGGGGGGGGGGGGGGTTAAAAGACCCCTCCCATGGAATTTCTTAATAAATTTAGTCCAATCTCCAAATTTCAATTCCAAATAAATACAACAACCCCTCTTTTAATTATTTTCTAACAAAATCAATCCCATACTCAAACTCCTATTCTTTTAATTTAAAACAGTCCCCTCCGAGGAATTTGTTGAAAAATTAAGTCTCCACCTCAAATATTGATTTATTTTATATCAAAACAAACCCTTCTTTGGTATAGCCTTACGGAGTCAGTCTCGGTCAATTAATGATTTAAGAAATCAGCCCCTCTATTTTAGTTAAATTACAAAACAGCCCCACACTTGTTAAATAATACCGAAACTTTCCCTTTAGTTAATTAGGTAACAAAAATAGTTTTGGTGGTTATTTTAAACTCAAAAGGGCATTAAGTTGCAGTTTCTCACGATAAGCATCACACCAACGAATCTAAATAACATTCACATATTAAGGTGAGTGTTACGACCCCTCTTTTAAGTTTTATATGCTATGAGGGAGAACACATGTGCTTATATACTTGTTTTATGCAAAACATACAACAAAAAACATTATAATTTTATGTGAAAAATACTTACAAACCTTAACTAGTTTATGAAATATTATTCTGACAAATACATATTATATACACATAAACTAGCCAAACATTCAATGAACATATATTATGTTCTTTTAAAAAGGAAACAATTAGTAAAAATAACACCTGCCATTTTACTACAAAACCCCATGATTTTATGTGACAATGCATATCATAAAAAGCATGTCGTAAAACTTTGTAGTATTTCAAACATTCGAGCTATTACCATGCATGTATATTTATATGTTTAAATACATAAAGTTTATATGTGTACTTATGATCATTACTTTGAAACATACCTCTTTATAAAAGCGAATACATTACGCTTTTATGTATACATCAAACATGCCCGACTTTTATAAACTTTATACAAATCATTATGCCTAGTAACTTATCCACATTTAAGTTAGGGCTGAGAGCTATTCATAACTTAGATAAGGGTTTTATAGTGAGATACTATTCGTTATCTAATGTCTAAATACTTAGCATACCCACACTACTATGACCATTAATCTTTGGAACGAGACACATATGTATATATCTATACGAGGTTAACATCCCCACCTATGGTTGTTAGCTACAACCTCAATCGATCAATCGAAGCAGGTGATAAGTGTCTACAATGTTTACTACAACTCCCAATGAAACGTTGTAGCATGGTACATTCAGTCACATAGCTCGGTTATAGAACTCACTGTAAACATTAACTTGAATTAATCTTTCCCTCTCACTACAACTTATACACTTGATTCTTTCAAAACAGTTTTAAGTATGGATTTAGTTATACAAAGACACCTTTTGTTTTTTCAAAGACTCTTTACAAACACAATTTTAAATATGGTTTACTTACAAAGAAAATAATTTTGGAATGCCTTTAAAAGTATCATTACTGTTATCAACAAAAAACCTGTAACTCTTACCAACCTTGTGTTGACCCTCAAAACTACATGTATTCTCAGGAAATCAATAATCAAACATATCAGACGATGAAATAGTCATGAATTTCAGGCAATTTAGTTTTTGTTATGTTTGGGTACATATTTAAGGCAATTTACGTACTATACTATTATCTGTAAGAACATTGTATTAAAATTTCAAGATAAAATACAATTATTGTTTTGTTTATTGTTGTATTTGTGCTATATATTCAGTTTACCTGTGATCTATGAACTAAGTCGCACAACCCAACATGCCAAGTCGCAATGGTTGGGGGTGTGACACACACCTATTTATCAGAAGAATAAACTTAAGGTACGTGACATACCAACAAACAAGTCACACTAACATACACCATGAGTTAGGGGCATAATAGTAGTCATAAGCATCACTCATAAATACATTATCCGGAACACAAATCATCTATTACAAATATACGATACACAAAAAATATATTTTCAGAAGCATCAGACTTGTCACAAGAAATACTAAACTCCACAATCTCCTTTTTTTTATTAAGTCTTTTATAATCTTGTCATCATCAAAAATAATAGATTAAACATCTCCAAAAATATATTTCCTCATTGCCAACCACCATATCAAAATCATTCTAACTTTGCTCTTGTCTTTATATCGGATGGCAAAAAGTTTATATCGGATGGCAAAAAGTGATTGGCATCCTATAAAAATAGTATGTTTAGGTGTCATGAAGAGATAAAAAACTAGATTTCAAATTTTGTTCCTTGAAACAAGGATGTTAAGATTTCAAATATTGGGTGGGTTTATTGATTTTGAAGATGAAAATGGACATTATGACATGTTACCGATCAATTTTTTGTTTTTACTTTATGAAATTGATGTGGTTTTGAGTTTTAGATTTCTATCCGATGTTGATCGACTTTTGAGTTTTAGATTTTAGATTAGATTTTTAGTTTAGTGTAGGTTTTGAATTTTGAAATTTAAATTTCAAAATTTGGTTTTGATTTGCAGGTTTGGATTTAAGGTGTTTATTGATAGGATTCCAGAGACATTGAATGAAGGTCTAGTCGGAGAAGACGAAGGTGGCAAGGAAGGGAATCATGTGGGCTGAGTCGAAGTGGGGTGGCGGGTCCATATTATTTTAAGTATAATTGTTTATTTATTGTGAGGCCAATTATTAATTGATAATATAAATAATACTTAAAATTTTCTTTAAATAAAAAAAAGAGAAGACAATACATTCTCTTAGACCATCTCCAACCCATCTCTATTTTTTCCCTATAAATGGAGTAAAAATGGAGTAAATAGTTTTTCATCTCCAACCTTACTCCATTTTCTAACCAATTTTTTACCCCAAAAATTATATTCCTAGAATATATTCTATTTGTATAACTTATATATATTATCAAATACACCCGTCTACCGATTAAACTCTATATTTATGATTAATTAATATAAATTAGTATATAACATGATATTATAAATATTAAATATTGCATTTAAATTATAATTAGTAGACAAAATAAACTAGAAATGTATAAAATAAAAGTGAGAGGGATTAGAATTGACAACCAAACTTCACCTCCATTTTTGGAGATATGAATACTATTCTCTCATATATGCGGGAATATTATTCATATATCAAAAAATGAAGGTGAAAATGGGGTAGGGTTGGAGAAGAATGGAGGAAGAAATTGGGGAAAAAAAATGGAGTTTGGGGTGAGTTGGAGATGTCCTTATGTCTAGCATACAACAAAACCTAAATGAAAATAAATAGTAAGAAATAAGAATGGTTTAAAAAAAAGATAGAGACAAAATAGGTAATTTTGTAACTTTGAGATAAACCATGACTTCAGTAATTTACTTGTAAAGAAATAAAAAGGAACGTGATGACCAATTTCTTGTAACATACTCGTATGTCAGTCGGACGAAAGCAGTGCATAACTTACAGCGGTGTTGTATGGCGCTGATAAAGCGGTTTAAAAAAATATTGCGGTGCCAAATAGCGGTCCGCAATAGCGTTTCGGCAAATAGGGATGCAATAAACTGCAATGTTGTGGCTATTTCAATCTCGGCCGAAAGAAAGAAGAGGAGGAAGAAAGAAGGAGAACTCGTGAACAGTGGCGGAGCCAAGATCAAAGTAAAGGGGTATCCCAATTTTTTTTAGGGTAACCTAATTTTTTTCCCGGGTTCGGTTTCGGTTTTAAATACAAATCTTAATCGAATCCTTAGCTAACCTCAAGTCTTGTTATATAAATATGAAGTTGAAGTATATTTTGATACTTGAATCGATGTGGGACTCAAAGTAGATATCAAATAAAGCATGAGCATAACAGGTTTATATAATAGAAAAAAATGGATGAGTTTACATGTGTTTAGCGATGTGGGATAGAATAGCTGGAAAAATAAAACAAAAATAAACAAAGAATATGTATGAAGCAAGAATAGAACTCAAGACCTTTGCTTGAATAAGCCAACGCCTTAACCAGCAAACCAACTGTTTGTTTGTGTTTATAAGTGGAGGGATGCGTATATATACATTATACCGATTTTTTTTTGAGGGATACGTAAACAAAAATTACACTACCGAAAAATTTTTGAGGGGTATCCCGGGCTACCCCGAGATCCCCTTGGATCCACCCCTGCTCGTGAATTGATCACTGTATATCAATTAATATGTTCGACTTCTAATACTGAAGAGTAATCATTCTGGGTTGAACTCAGAGCCGCATTAGTGAAGGTATGTTGATTATATCTGTAAAATTGTTAGAAGTTGTGTTAAATTGATGGGTTTTTTAAGATGATTATTTGTTGGAATGTAAGCTAAATCAGGGCATGTAATTAACTTAAAATAAAGTTGAGTTGAGATTGTGTTTGGCGACCTAATTTTGGCAACTTCCTGGAATCTCTCCATTCAATTGAGTAATGGAGATTAAAGTGACTTAGATAATGTTAATTAATGAAGTGTAAAGTATTTTACATTACATTGTTACAAGGTTGATAGATAGAAATCTCAGTGCTGGGGGCTTTCAATCTTTTCATAAGGAATGTGAGTTATGATACAGCCAAATGACATGATTATAACATTGGGGATTATTTCTATTTTTTCAATGAATTGACTGTTCATATCATGCTTAACATAATGGAACTTGTAAAACATAAATAAACATATGCTAATATTGTGCATAAAAAGTACATATTGCCTCTAGCTAGTGAGAAATGAACTAATGTAAGTTTCTAGTTGGTCCTTTTAGCCCTTTAATAGAATATGAAAGATCTAACGTTACTGAACATGTACTGGGCTTAAAACATCATTAACCTTGTTAAAGTCAAATTATCATAAACTTTTTTTTTTGCAAGTTAGTTCATAAGTCATCAAATGTCAAAGTCAAGTTTATAGTTTTGTGTAGACTTCAAAGTCGTTGAATGAAAATTTGTGGTCGAAGACATTATAAGTCCTATGAAAACCAAAAGGAACAAAAGCTTGTGTCTACAAATTTTCTATTTCACTACTTGGCTTACAAGGTTTCTCTTCATTTATTATTTTATAATGTATTTCTTTGTGGATCATCACTTTCTTCTAACCAAACAAGATGTTGCTCTGGTTTGGTTAGATGAATGGGATCACAAAGAAAAGAACGAAAAAAGCAATCTACTGAGCTTGATGATCAGTTTGATGATTAGCATAAGCTTCCATTTACATATTTGATGATTTAAAGCAGTAACTTGAAGCTGTATGGTTGCCTATTCTTATTCTTTTTGCTTGTTTTCATAATTTTGATACCGATGTTGCATTCATGCTGAGACACCTAGAAAGCTTTTATTTGTACAAAAACATACTTTGCTTGAATTGTTCATGAGGAAAGGTGTCATTCTGGAACCTAAGTGTGCTATTTTGTGAAAATCCATTTCTGAGAATTTGTTGTCAAATTTATTATATCTAGTGCTGCCTGGCTGTTTTGCCTTCTTTGAAGATATCATAAGTATGCCTCATTTCATGTGAAACTTGTTTATTCTCTTATGGTATTTTTCACTGCAACAATTGGTGGAAGATCTTCAACTTGTCTTTGAATAAAATGAGCCATGATATTGTGTTGCACCCTCACTCTCCTATCCTTGAAACACACATGTTATGTAAACATATGTACCAAGAGCTTTCCATGCTAGTTCCTAAGCATACCATATCTGATAGATATTGTGTCTTTTATGTGATGAAATCTGTTAGATATATATATTTATAGAATAGGGTTTTACTATATCATAGGTTACTTGTACGCATTTCCTGATTTTGTATTCGCTTTGTAGAAAGGGAAAATGACTTATAAGCCCAACAAAGTTTTCAAACCGTTCAAAAAACCCAATTATGTTTTGTCTGTTCAGGAAAACCAACGAACTTAACATTTTTTCTAAAAAGCCTAACAAACTTACACTTTCGTTCACTTCTCATTTAGGGTCAACCGGCTATTGAAAGTCAATGATGACATGGCTTATGACGTGTAATTAAATATTGGAAAATGACTTGTAAGACCAAAGAAGTTTCAAAACCGTTCGAAAAACCTCAATTCTAGAACGGAGGATCATCAAGTGAAAAAGAGTTTTGGGCTTGTTCGAACAAAGTTTAGGGCTTGTTCGGATAGATATGTAAGTGTAACTGAAAGCTTTATCATGTCCATATTCTATCTATTTGTTTGGTTTCTTTCAAAAACAAAAACTTATTAAAATGGACATGATAAAGCTTGCAATTATACTTACCCATTTGTTCGAACAAACCCTAAACATTATCTTTGGATGATCCTCTATTCTAGATGTCCAAATCCAAAAAGGGCGTCTTTATCCACAAGCTAGATTTTGCATCATCAAATATCTTCTTTGTAGATCTTGAGTTGGACATCAACGATTGAGAGGAAGAATAAGAAGTAGGTATTACAAGAGATCGAACACAGACGCCGTTCGCTTTTCTCTTCTCCAAGCCCTAAATCGATATATAAAGGGCAATTCTAATTTGTTTATTTCATGTCATTAAATATAATGTCATGTCATTTGCCAACTAGTTGTATACCTACTGAATCTGGTTGCCTCTGATGAAAATTGAACAAAAGCGCAAGTTCGTTGGATTTTTTTCAACAAACAAAACATGATTGAGGTTTTTTGAACGTTTTTGAAACTTCGTTGGTCTTACATCATTTTCCAATATTTAATTACACGTCGTCAGCCATGTCATTCGTTGACTTTCATTAGTCGGTTGACCTTAAATGAGAAATGTAAGTTAGTTGGGCTTTTTTAGAAAAAAGATTAAGTTCGTTGGTTTTCTTGAACAGACAAAACATAATTGGGGTTTTTTGAACGGTTTGAAAACTTCGTTGGGCTTATAATTCATTTTGCCTTGTAGAAATTGAGGCTTAAACTCACTATCAAAAGCAAGGTTCCATTTCCAGATTTCTAGTTTTTTTCACAAAATCCTATCCAAGGCATACCATCATACTTGTAAGAAATAAAACATGTTCCAGTTTGTGTAGTAGGATTTGTTATCATAACACACATGATGTTTGTGTCATTTGAGAATCTTCAAGAACATCTTTGAGTCAATAAAGCTTTATCAAAGGTAATCTGGTTTTTATAACTTGACCCCTTTCATAAATTTGTAGGTTAACGTTTATTTTCATTTTGGAAAAGCATTGCCTTTAAAATAATTTTCTATACGTAAATGTCATTATAGCTGTGTGTATTAGACAAAAAAGTTTCATTATATAAAGTGCAATTTTCATGGAAAATGACGAAAAGCAGTCTCTCATTCAATCTACTTTCTGTAAATATCAAGTATCAACACAGATGTTGCATCTTGTAGGCATGCATTAGATCGCCCCCTAGTTTCACCTAAACCGAATAACAAAACTACTGATGTGAGTTTGAAGATGCAGCGATAGTTTTATTTAAATTAATAACTTGTAAATGGCTATCTCTTAATGTGAAAGATTTAGTACTAGGTTAAAGAAAAGATGTGACTGTTGGTAATACGCAAATTTTTAGCTATCCAAAACATACTCATTTTGTAGGTTCTTGTTTATAATTATATTAAGATTGGCTCAACTAGGCAACATCAAAAAACATTCCTATATTCATTATTACTTAGGTTATGACGCTTTCTCTGTTTTTTAGTTTTAAGTTTTTTTCTTGTTCATCCCCTTTTTTATTATGTGTTTTAAGATTTTTCATATTATATTATGTCATGACTAACCTGGCTCTTTACTTTATTACTTTTTTTTCTTTAGGTCATTTCGTATGCATGAGTTCCAGATTTATAAGACAAACTATCCAAGTCAACCAACGTTATCCTCCTAACCATATGACGGGTGAGCTTTGTCTAATTTTCACTATCTCAAGTGGATACTACGCTTTGTGTAAACCTTGTGACTTAAGAAACACAATGTCTTGTATGTACCACAGTTTAATAAAATAAAAATTAACAAATAAGGAAATGCATATTGCATGTAATTTATAACATCTCCAACCCTAAAATCATTTTTCACACCAAAAAGGTGATGCAAATAGTGATTCATCTCCAATTGAACACCATTTTTTACAACAAAAAAATATTGGAAGCATATTTTCTTTTTCAAAAATACTCCTTAATCATCTGTTTGATTGTTAGGATATGGGATGGTATAATCCATCCTTTTATTTATAAAATACGTCAAAGGTTATATAATGTATATATGTTAAATGTCTTAAGTGCCCTTCTTTATTTTCTGATAATGATTACCCATTATACCCACCAACTCTATACTTGATGTTCTTTTGATTTCTTAGTTTTTGAAATTCTCAAAACATTATCATGAAAACTCACCAACTATACATATCCACTAACTATCATTGTATTTTAGTGGGAGGATTCAGAATGGAATTATAACTATAACCACCCTAACACTAAAACATTGCACCATTTCTATGTAAAATTTATACCAAACTCTTTTTATCTCCAACTACTCTCTAAAAACGTATTTTAATATTATAAGTTATAATATAATAATTATAAAAATAAACAAACCACTTAAAATAATATTCTTTTAATAAAAAAAAAAGGTGATTTTAGTGGAATGAATAGTACATCACCAAATATGAAAACCCATCAACTTATACATTTCCACTAACTTTCATGCCTTCCACCATTGACTTCCAACTCTTCCATGGCAATAAATTGCTCCTGATTTATTAATTTGTAAATAAACTAGTTGCTTCATTATAACAACTCATCTGTCCATCTCAATCTTTTTATAGATTAAGCTTAGTTGGGGTTGATAATGGGGAAACCAATGAATTTCGGGCTGCTTCTCATTTTCATATATGTTTTTTTGGTTGCAACCACATATACTTGTTTTGGTGTTGGGGATATGAGTGTCTTTTGCTCCCAGCAAGAGAAACTTGCTCTTCTCAACTTCAAACACCATGTCAAAGACCCTTCTGGAATGTTGTCATCATGGGTTGGCAATGACTGTTGCTTGTGGGAAGGAATCCAGTGTGACAATCTTACTAGAACCGTTGAAAGCCTTCATCTCAGAGGAGGCTTTTTAGTTGGTAATGAGGTGAACTCTTCTTTGGCACAACTGAGGAATTTAAAATATTTGGACTTGAGTGGGAATGATTTTAGAGGAAGCCGGATCCCAAAGTTCATTGGATCCTTCAAACTGCTGAGCTACCTCAATCTCTCTCATTCTGGTTTTCAAGGTATTATTCCTTCTCACCTTGGGAATCTTTCTAATTTGAAAGTTCTTGATCTCAGTGTAAATGAAGAGCTGATGGCAGATGACATGGCATGGACTCTTGGCCTTTTGTCACTCGAGCATCTCGTTTTGAGTTTAGTCGATCTTGGGGGAGCACAAAACTGGGACATTCTTTACACTAACCCTTTGCTAAAAGAGTTAAACTTGTGGGGATGTAAACTTTCCAACACTGATCTTGGACCCTTTCTTAATTCGACTGGAATACTTCCTAGCATCAAATACTTGGATCTTGGCTTCAATTATTTCATAGGTCCACTCCCTGGCTTTTTGCAAAATTTGACATCCCTAACATTCCTGGATCTTTCTCACTTTTATCCAAGTTTGGCGTGGAACTTTGGAAACTTGCTAAACACAAACCCTTCTTTATCAGTGCTGTTATTGTCACAGTGTAGGCTCGATAAGACGTTTCTTTCTTCACCTCATCTTAATTCCAGTACACATTCTAATATCCAACACCTGGATCTTAGCATGAATCGAATTGACAGCATATCTCCGTCTGTTTTAACAAACATGAGTTCCCTAAGAGTCCTTGACCTTTCGTGGAACATTATATATTCATCGGTTCCAATTATGCCTAGTCTTCTAGAGCTTGATCTTTCTGCTAACAGTTTTAAGAAGATTGAGCATCTTGGAATCTGGAGATGGTGTCACCTGAAACAATTGAGTGCATCATTCAATCATTTTGAAATAGAAATGATCGAATCACTAATGAACATATCAGAATGTGCCCAATATGCTTTGGAGAGGTTGGATTTACATGGGAGTTTAAATGGTACAATTCCAGAACCACTTGGAAGATTTGCCAATTTAAGAGACATAGATCTTTCAGTCAGTGAATTAACAGGTTCAATCCCTGAATCTCTTGGAGGATTAAGATTTTTAGAAGTGTTAGATCTATCTGATAACCATTTAACCGGCTCCATTCCGATATTCCTTGGTAAACTTTCCAAACTTGACCTTTCTTTTAACCAATTGAATGATTCGATTCCAGAATCCTTTGAAAAATTAACTGCGTTAACAGATTTAAATCTAGAATCCAATCAGTTAACAGGCTCCATTCCAAGATTCTGTGGGAAACTTGTAAAACTTGCCCTTTCTTTCAATAAATTGAATGGTTCAATTCCAGATTCTTTTGGAAAATTAACATTTTTAACACAAATGAATCTAGCATTCAATCAGTTAACGGGCCCCATTCCTACATTCCCTGTGAAACTTTCCAAAATTGACATTTCTTTTAATCAATTGAATGGTTCGATTCCAGAGTCACTTGGAAAATTAATAGCTTTAACAGATTTGAATATGAAATTCAATCGGTTAACAGGTCCCATCCCAACATCTATAGGAAGGCTTCTATCATTACAATTTATTTCATTGTCTTCAAATTTGCTAAATGGAACCATTCCAGTTTCTGTTGGACAACTTGCCAAACTCAATTTTCTAGATATCTCCAACAACTGTTTAGAAGGAGTAGTTTTTGAAGCCCATTTTTCGAATCTTTCGATGTTGAAGCACCTGGATACTTCTTCTAACACTAAGTTGATATTCAATGTTTCACATGAGTGGATACCTCCATTCGGATTAATATATCTTAATCTTAGTTCTTGCAATATTGCAAATGGATTTCCACAGTGGCTTCGAAATCAAAGGAATCTCAACTGGTTAGTGCTCTCTAATGCTACAATTTCGGGACCTCTACCCACATGGTTGCGGAGGATGCCCATCATTTCTTTCTTGGATCTCTCTCACAACAAACTCAACGGACCTTTGACAAACCTTCCTAATGGGGGAGATTTTAATGAGTTAGGGTATGATGGACCTTTGAAAGCATTATATATGGAATATAACCTTTTCAACGAGTCAATTCCAAGGTCATTGTGCAGATGGACATATTTACAACTTCTTGATCTTTTAGGGAATAGATTAACAGGAAAAATTCCCAAGTGTCTCGGGAATCTGAAAAACTTGTATTTCATGAGATTTAGTTCAAATGAGTTGTCTGGCGTCATCCCAGGTTCTATAGCTCTCATTTCTTCATCATTAATGTGGTTAGGTTTGAACGACAATAACTTTATTGGTGAACTTCCTCGAGAATTGGGGAAATTACGAGAATTAAGGGTCTTAGATTTGGGTGATAATAAGCTTTCTGGATACATACCTGAATGTATTGGAGAACTTAGGTTTTTGATGGTCCTTAGGCTACACAACAATAATTTTACAGGAAGAATTTCTAGTTCTTTGTGTAGAAATTCAAATCTTCAAATTTTGGACGTTGCACAAAACAACTTAATGGGAACCATCCCTCATTGTTTTAGACAGTTGAATGCAATGGTTAGCAGTATGCAACCACCTGATAATGAACTCCGTTATGATGAGAAGGTGATTCAGGTCATGAAAGGTGTTGACCTTGAATATGGAAGGAGTTGGACTATAGTTTTTAACATGGACCTCTCAAGCAATAAACTTGTTGGAGAAATACCATTGGAGCTAACTGCACTTTCTATGTTGATGGGTCTCAATTTGTCTAATAATCATCTCAGTGGGCGTATTCCAGACAGCATTGGAAACATGAGGAAATTAGAATCCCTCGATTTCTCAAACAACAAGTTGATTGGAACGATCCCTCCAAGCATGGCAGCTTTGAACTTTTTGAGCCATTTGAATTTGTCACACAACAACTTGTCGGGACCAATTCCAACAGGAAATCAGTTGCAGACCTTTACGGATCCATCAGTATATGCTGGGAACAAAGACCTATGTGGAGCTCCATTGCCAAACAATTGCTCTAATCATGAAGATTCGATGACAACAATCAAGAAGATATATGAAGAAGGTGATGAGCGGATGAAGGTGTGGTTTTATGCGGACATAATGAGTGGTTTTGTGACAGGATTCTGGGGTATTATTGGAGTTTTGTTGTTCAAGAAGCAGTGGAGAAGGAAGCTTTTTATGTTTGCTGAGGAGACCATAGAGAAGATATATGTTGCAGTTGTGGTAAGAGTTTCCAAGATAAAGAGAAGAAGAGAAGCTGCATAGATCCTTTGGATGCAAGTAATTATCAACTAGTATTTGAATGTTATATTTGTATCATTGTATGACATTTGTAATATAAATGTTGTTTAAATGTAAAATCTCATCTTTTGTTTTTTTGTATGTTTCTATTTTTCTTATTTGTCTTCCAATTTTCAATCCAGATGTTCTATCTTTATCGTAATCCGCTTATTTACTTGTATCATTGTACTGGTTTCCTTGATTTCAATTGGGTGTATGCTCTTTGGCAATGTATCAATGCATATTTTGGTTAGCTCAGTTTGGTTTGTGTATGTCCGTGTAAGATTGATGTTGAATGAATAATGACAATATGTTGAATGAATAATTGCTTGCACATTCTTTTTTAGTGGTGCATGTAGTTTGATTTGTGAAATATCAGAGACTGATACTAACAGGTGGGAGTTTGGAAATGGATGACTTTTCGGAGGGAAGAAGTAGCTTTTGAAGAACATCTAAATGCATAAGTCCAATTTGTCTCAGTAGGGAATGGGTTGATTCAGCTGAAGCTGTAAAACAATGATTCGGTAAAGAGAAGACATATATAATACAAGAAGTTATCCAGTTAGAACACCAGCATCGTGAGATACATCAGTATTTGAAATCAATCAATATATAAAAAATGAAAGCACCCTAGCATAGACAGAAAGCATATGATTTTGTGCTAGGCTGGTGTTTCAAAACCGACATATGTATATTCTATATGAAAAAAGTAAGAGCTGAAGCTTTACATTACTTCTCAAAGAACAACTTGGTAGTTCGTTAAACATCAGTATCACATTACAAATTTTCTTGCAGTTTGTGACTTGGTTTTGATTCGGAGATCCTGCCTTGAATGGAAAAAGAAAAATGTGTTGGGTATTGAATCAGAAGCTGCTTCAGAGTACATTAATTTTAGGCTGATTTCACAACAAAGCAAAGAATCTTTCATAACCGGTTCATAACTAGCCTTTGCTTTATTGTTTTTCATTACATTCTCTTCTAGCATGTCTTGTTTTTGTATATCCACTTGGAACAAAAAAAGCTGCGCAACATCATGGTCTTTCCACATGTACTGAATATAAATTATTGAAATCTACTCAATGCTAAGATACATGAACTCACTTTGGTTTCGGTTGAGTAAATAACACAAATAAACCTAGGATTCTGACCACCAATTTCCTCGTATGGCGCACAACTAGAAAAAGGGATAACTTCTGATGGACAAATCTGTCAGTATTCCGTCGGAGATGGCCGTTACCGACGGATTTGAGGTTATCGAGTTTAGGCCTAGCAATCTGATTCGGGTTGGCGGGTTAGAAAACATTAACTCAACCCAACCCATATAATATATGGGTTGGCCGGTAACTTGTTTAAGTATATGATTTCGTGGGTTCACAGGTCAATGAGTCGAACCTAACATGTATAACCCAATTAATAAATAAGCAACACATTTTAAAAAAAATAAAGTTTTTTTCAACAGAAAGTCATAAAGTGATTAAAGTCATTAACATCCAAAAAAGCTTTTTAACAGAGTCATAAAGTCATTAACATCCAAATAAAATTGAAAAATAAAAACATTCATATAAAGTACAATTGTTCAAAAGTATTCAAAAACCCATTCGATAATTTATTCATGCTAGAATTCCCATTTCTTCTTCCAACACCGACTTCTTAATGATGACCTAAAAATAGAAACAATATGCGAAATTAAACTTATGATCTCTAGAAAGCTACATAAATAATTTTATGCCTTCTACTGTAACATCCCAATTTTCAAGGCCATAAATTTCATTTTTTTTTAATTACGAGATTCATAACATAGTTTACCAAACATTGCCAATGTCATATCAATTTATAAAAATCATAAAAACGTGTCTGAAAACCATATCATCAAAAGTAATAAAAATCAGAGTACAATGCCAGAAATCTCCACGCGGAATCCATATGAGTGTGTGTGATGTGCTGCTACACCGCTGACTCCTTCCCCTTAGACGAAGAGGTATCTGAAACCAAAACTGAAAGTGTAAGCACAAAGCTTAGTGAGTTCCCCCATCATACCCATACCAAATAATACATAATCGTCGGTATCTTTCAATGGGAACTACCCTCCTATTCGGTATCTTTCAACCGATAACTGCGAACTACCCTCCCCTTTTGTATCTTTCAAACGGTAACCGGGAGCTACCCTCCCCTTCGGTATCTTTCAATCGGTATCTGGGGACTATTCAACCCCTGCTATTACTAATACATATCAATCACAAAAAGCATATCAAATACAATGATCATATCAAGCATAGTAATCATATCACACATCAATCCTAGATGATTATCACAAAGACAACCATCTACACTACGCCCTTGCTGGTGGGTCGGCATTGTGGCCGTAGACCCACCCTTACTAGAAGGAAACTCACCTCCAAGTAGTGTAGTGTCGGCACTATCCTCGGTGTGAAAGTCGGCTCTCCTCGACTCCTCAATCTCTACACAACAACCCCTCTAAGTTATCAACTTGTACTCACAACCCCTATAAGGTTCAAATTGAATCTAGGTCAAAGGCAAAGTCAAAGTAAAACCCTGGTCAAGTCATCTTTTGGTCGACCAGACTCGCCGAGTTGGTACGCCAACTCATCGAGTCCCTTCGTCCACAGAATACTACAAACATGTCCCCACTCATCGAGTTTAGCAAGAGCACGACGAGTTCACCTTCAACAACACTTCAGTCAATCTTCATCCGACTCGCCGAGTTCTTCCTTGAACTCGTCGAGTTCATCTTTAGCATATGAATGTGTCCAGTCTATGACTCGCCCAGTTGTAAGAACAACTTGTCGAGTCCATCTTCAAAGATTGGGAGATTGCCTTGGAATCGTCGATTTTGTTCTAACACTCGTCGAGTCCCATGATTCCCAAGTCCCCTAAGAACCTAAACAACTGAGAGACCTTCCATAGTATCATCTGGTCCTTCGACAGAAGGGACTTAGCGGTCATTACACCCCGACTCGCCGAATCCGAAGAACGACTCGTCGAGTCCATCCTTGACCATTACTATATAGTCTATTTAAATGGTTCTTAACACATAAAAACCATAGATTTGGCCTCCTAATGTCCATTTCACATGTAAAGCCTCAAGTTTGATGCACATGCATGGGTTCTTTAGCTCAAAAAGCTATAAAAGATGGTCTACAAGGTGCATGGGGTGTTTATGCCAACAAAGTTGGCATCTTTATGCCATAAAGACCCACAATGGCCCCAGATATGAAGTCATAACTCCATAATGCACTTCACAACCCGAAAATGGCTTAGAAAGCCCCAAATATATGAAGATCCATGCCCTAAAGATGATTAATTACATGGAAGATCAAGATAGGAGATTTTTACCTTAAATGACCTGGAAATGGAACACAATCTATGGATCTCCAAGATCCAACGTGAACTCCCAAGCTCATTTCCTATTTTCAAGCTTCACAATCCACACCAAAATGCACAAAATAGCCTTAGAACACTCAAAAAAGGCTAAGGTTTCAAGATAATGCTTTCTGGAAGTATAAGAGACGATGTAGGCTAAGATGGGGGTGATATAAGTTGTTTAAATAGGGTGCAAACCCTCAAATTTAGGGTTTCACTCAAACGACACTTACTTGCCGAGTTAGTCTCCCGACTCATCAAGTAGGTCACTTAAACTTCCTGCGGATCACGACTTTACTCGACGAGTTAGGCCACCAACTCGTCGAGCCCTAATGAAAATATAAATATTTCTAGAATTAACTACGTACCAGGAATCAGGTGTTACAAATCTCCCCCACTTATTTTAGACTTCATCCTCGAAGTCTGCTGTTGGGTCCTGAAAAAGCTTAGGGTAATGCTCCCTCATCTCGTCCTCCGGCTCCTAGGTCCATTCCGAGCCTTTGCAGTGCTGCCACTACACCTTTAACAGTTCCACTCTCTTGTTTCTCATATTCTTTGTTTTCCTGTCAAGGATCGCCACTGGCCGCTCGATGTAATTTAGGCTATCATCAACCTAAATATCCTCCAATGACACCATTGCCGAGTCGTCCACCAGACACTTCCGTAACTGGGAAACGTGAAAAGTGCTATGAATCTAACTGAGTTCGGCCGATAGATCCAACCTATCTGCCACCTTGCCGACCCAGGCTACAACCATGAAGGGTCCATTATACCGGGGGCCCAGCTTGCCCTACTTCCTGAATCGAATGATTCCCTTCCAAGGTGACACCTTTAGGAGCACCATATCCCCGAAGCTTGTCGGCATAGCTCTTCTGCCGACTTTGGGCAGTCTGAAGCCTGCTTCGAACCTGGTGGATCCTCTCCATAGTCTTGAGTACCACTTCGGTACTCCCATGACCCTCTGACCCACCTCACCCCAACATAAAACATCTCGAAATGAGGACGGTCGATACTCACATGATAGATGTTATTATAAGAGAACTCTGTCAGTGGAAGGTAAGTATCCCAACTACCTCCGAAGTCCAAAACACACGCCGACAACATATCCTCTAAAGTCTAGATGGTCCGCTCACTCTGACCATCTGTCTGTGGGTGAAAGGCGGTGCTAAAGTGCAGACAAGTACCCAACTCGTCATGAAACCTCTTCTAGAACCTGGAAGTGAACCGTACATCCCTGTCGGAAATCACTAAAAATGACACCCCGTGCCGTGCCACTACCTCCCTGATATAGATTTTGGCCAACTATTCGATCGAAATGCTCTCCTGAATAGGAATAAAATGTGCACTCTTGGTCAACCGTGCAAGGATGACCCAAATCGAATCCACTCCCCGCACGGTCCTGGGAAGCTTCGTGATAAAATCCATAGTTGTTTCCTCCCATTTCCATAGTGGGACATCTAACGGTTGCAACTTGTCGTGAGGTCTCTGGTGCTCAGTCTTGACCTTCCTGCAAGTCACGCACCTCTCCACAAACCAAGCTACGTCCCTCTTTATACAGGGCCACCAATAATCCAGACGAAGATCCATGTACATCTCCGTCGCACCGGGATGGATAGAAAACTTGGATTTCTGCACCTCCTCCATCAATACATGGAGTACACCTCCATGATATGGGACCCACACCCTATGGTGAAGAGTCAACAATCCCCAGCTATCATAGTTGAAGGAGGAAAACTGACCCACAATTTGCTCGCTCTTCTGATGTTCCTCCTTTATGGCCTCATATTGGGCCTCCCGAATTTGCTCCAACAGCGGAGTCACAACTGTCATCCTTAGATAGACATCCCTGATCGGCGCTGCCTTGCGGATAAGCACGGCGGCCACGATGTTGGTCTTACCTGGTGGTAGAGGATTCACAATCATAATCCTTTACCACATCAAGCCACCGACACTGCCTCATGTTCAGATTTGGCTGGTTCATGAGATACCTTAGGCTCTTGTAGTCCGTGTAGATGGTACAACGAACCCCATAGAGGTAATGACGTCAAATCTTGAGGGCGAAAATAACAACCCCCAACTCCAAATCATGCGTCGGATAGCTCGCCTCATGAGGCTTCAGCTGCCTCAAAGTGTAACCGATCACATGTCCTCTCTGCATCAATACCATGCCCAAACCCGAGATGGACGCATCGCAATATACTACAAAATCCTCCATGCTCTCTGGCAGGGCTAAGATTGGTGCCTCGCACAATCTCTTCCTCAATGTCTCGAATTCGGTCTGCTGCTTAGCCCCCAACGAGAGACCACGACTTTCCTCGTCAACCGGATCAGGGGCACGACTATGTTGGAGAAGTCCTGAATGAACCTATGATAATAGCCTGCCAATCCCAGAAAGCTCCGAATCTAAGATGGAGACCTCAGAACCTCCCATCTCATCATGGCCTCCACCTTGGCTGGGTCAACCGAAATCCCATCTTGGTTAACAAGGTGCCCAACAAACTGCACCTCACACAACCAGAACTCGCACGAGGATAACTTAGCGTATAAGCTTTCCCTCCTCAGGGTACCCAGAACCTCCCGCAAGTGCTCCTCATGTTGCTCTCGCATCTTGGAATAAACCAATATATCATCAATGAAAACTATCACAGACCGATCCAACATCGGTCTGCACACGTGGTTCATGAGATCCATGAATGCAGCAGGAGCATTGGTGAGATCGAAAGGCATCACCAAGAACTTATAGTGACCATAACACATCCGAAAAGCAGTCTTCTGCACATCCTTCTCTCTAACCCTCATATGATGATAACCTGAACACAAATCAATCTTGGAGAACCAAGGTGCTCCCTGTAGCTAGTCAAAGAGGTCATCAATCATCGGGAGTGGGTAACGGTTCTTCACCGTTACCTTATTCAGCTCCCGATAATCTATACACATCCGATGCGACCCATCCTTCTTTTTTACAAATAAAATCAGGGCTCCCCAGGGTGAACTACTCGGTCTAATGAATCCCTTGTCTAACAGCTCCTGCAGCTGTGTAGAAAACTCCTGCATCTCAAAAGGAGCTAACCGATACGGGGCCTTGGCTATCAGAGCTGCACCAGGGACTAGGTTGATCCTTAACTCTACCTGCCTCTCCGGAGGTATCCCAGGCAACTCCTCGAGGAATACATCTGCAAACTCTCGTACCACTGGCACATCACCCACCATCGTCTCACCCGCCTCCTGGGTATCCATAACATAGGCGACATATCATGCGCACCCCTGCTGGAGTTAGCACCTAGCCCTTGTTGCTGAGCATACGACTGGTTGTCGTTGTGGCCTCTCACCCTGAATCACCACCTCTCCCCCACTTAGGGTTCTGATCCACACCAAATGCTATGTGCAGTCGATTACCATCCCCATTGGAGCTTAGCCAATCCATACATATAATAACCTTGTTCGCCTGCAAAGGTATGGGAACCAAATCCACCAAGTAGAGCTCCTCGTACAACCTCAGGACACGGTCCCTGAAAACTTCTGATGCTCCCACAGACCGGTCGTCTGCAATCTCAACCTCTAGAGGGAAATCTAACGTGCCCGAGGACTCAGGAAACCTCTTGCTAAGCGCAAGAGAGATAAACAATCGGGTAGCACCCGAATCAAACAACACCTGAACTGGGATACCGTTCACATGGAACGATCCTAAGCAGAGCACACATATAACATATCAAAATCATAGCGACATAACATAAGAGGTTAAAGAGAAGAAATCATACCCGTCACCACATCGGGTGCAGCGCGTGCCTCCTTGGCTGTCAAATGGAAAGCTCGGCTCCTCACCACTAGATCCTCTGTCTTGACCTTCCGGCCATCTGTAACTCGTGTTGCCGCTGGAGTTGGTGCCACAGCTGGCGCTGCTGATGCTGTCAACCTGGGGTAGTTGGCCTTTTTATAGCCCCTCTGATTGCAATGGAAGCAAATCAAGTCTGACATTTGAATAGTAGAGGCAGGGGTAGTACAATCCCTGCCAAAATGCCTAGTCTTGATGCACCTATAACAGCATGAACCTGACCCAGTGCGGCATACTCCCTCATGTAACCTACCGCATTTCCCACAGCAGTCCCGACCTTGCTGGCCCTTCGTCCTAGCGGCGAATCCCTTAGGTTTCTTCCCTGAAACCCCAACAACATGCACTGTCTCCGCTTTCCTCTTCCAGAGGCGCTCTAAATCAATATATATATATATATATATATATATATATATATATATATATATATATATATATATCTCCCTCGCTCTGGCAATCATGGAATCCGGATTCGGGCAAGCAGAATAGCTAACATGCTCTCGAATGTTAGCCCTCAACATATCATGATAGCGAGTCTTCCGCATATCCTCATCCCCTACGTACTGAGGTACCAATAAGGCCGTCTCCCAAAACTTGGCAGTGATCTCCGCCATAGTCTCGGTTGTCTGTCTCATATCTAGAAACTCCCTGGCCAGCTGTTGAAGCTCCACAGCTGGCGCAAACTCTGCCATGAACCGGGTCACAAAATCTGACCAAGTGATAGCCTTGATGACTGGCACTCCCAGCGAGTCACCAACTGACTCCCACCAATCTCTATCTCTATCCCTCAAGCATCCCGCACCAAAGCGGACCTTCGATCCCTCTGGGCAGAAACTCGTCAACTGCGCAAACTCAATGTCTGCAATCCATCTCCTGGAAGCAATAGGGTCCTTCACCCCGTGAATGTCCGGCGCACCACTCCCCCTGAACTCCTTGAAGGACAGTGTGTGCGTACCCGTCTGGCCAGACGCCCACTCACTCCTGAATGTCCGGAGGCGATCCTCCATCAGCTCAATAATCCCTCCTTGATCGACCCGAAAATGACCAAGGTCGCCTCAAGGATACCTCTTGTGATCTCAGACGCGATGAACTCACGTAGCCCATCATCGACCTGCTCGGACCCTACCCTTGAGATCGATCCTGATCCTGATCCAGATCTTGAACCTCCTGCTCTATGTCGTGTGACCACCATAATGAAAATAAAACACATAAACGTCATGATCATGCATACTTTCGAGATATCTCACACACTCCCCAAGTTTCCTGGTTCTATCTTGGCCCTCCTTGACTTGAGTACGGATCTTATGCTTTCAGTAGTACGGGCCCATACTACCTTCCACATCTATCTGTACTTTCCTCAAGGATTTCCTCAACCTCCTGCTCTATGTCGTGTGACCACCATACTGAAAATAAAACACATAAACGTCATGATCATGCATACTTTCGAGATATCTCACACACTCCCCAAGTTTCCTGGTTCCATCTTGGCCCTCCTTGACTTGAGTACGGATCTTATGCTTTCAGTAGTACGGGCCCATACTACCTTCCACATCTATCTGTACTTTCCTCAAGGATTTCCTCAATTTCACCAAGTCCATTACCATTATCCCTTTCCACTTGATCTCACCCTAGGCTTTCCTAGGGCACCCTCCGAACTACTCTCTGTTATCAGCTGCACTAGGGGTCCCTACCATCCTTCCCTAACTAGCTTGCGATTACCGTTACTTATTCACTTACTAGTTAGTTAAAGTTAGCCAGAAACCCTATAGCACAAATCAAGCAGCAATCGTGCATTGAGTAACCAAATCAAGCATAACCTAATCAGGCTATCTCACTACTAACTAACAACTTTAACATACGGCCCAATGAGCTCCTATAGCAGGAATACGAGGCATCCTTACTAGATCCTTAGCCCTATTTTAGCATGTAGTTCTTAGAAACCCATAACAGGCATACAAGGTATCCTCCTAGATACTTAGCCCTAATCTAGAATGCAATTTTCATAATCATATCATATAACATAACAAGTATGGGTATCTTGGGGAAAACTTACTTGACCTTGGCCGGTTGCACGCATCACACACCTTGTCCTTTCTCAAAATTCTTTAACTCTGATTTTAGAAAACTATTTTCTTGTAAAAATCCTTACAGCCCTCGATTTGAGTCCAGACACTCCCGAGGGTGTGTCCGAATCCCTCAAACCAAGGCTCAGATACCAACTTGTAACATCCCAATTTTCAAGGCCAAAAATTTCAATTTTTTTTTATAATTACGAGATTCATAACATCGTTTACCAAGCATTGCCAATGTCATATCAATTTATAGAAATTATAACATCGTGTCTGAAAACCATATCATCTAAAGTAATAAAAATCAGAGTACAATCCTAGAAATCTCCACGCAGAATCCATATGAGTGTGTGTGTGTATGATGCGCTGCTACACCACCGACTCCTTCTCCTTAGACGAAGAGGTACCTGAAACCAAAACTAAAATTGTAAGCACAAAGCTAAGTGAGTTCCCCCATCATACCCATACCAAATAATGCATAATCTTCGGTATCTTTAAACCGGTAACTGGGAACTAACCTCCCCTTCGTTATCTTTCAACCGGTAACTGGGAGCTACCCTCCCCTTCGGTATCTTTCAACCAGTAACTTGGAACTACACTCCCCTTCGATATCTTTCAAACGGTAACCGGGAGCTACCCTCCCCTCCGGTATCTTTCAACCGGGATCTGGGGACTATTCCACCCCTGCTATTACTAATACATATCAATCACAACAAGCATATCAAATACAATGATCATATCAAGCATAATAATCATATCACACATCAATCCTAGATGATTATCACAAAGACAACCATCTATACTACGCCCTTGCTGGTGGGTCGGCATTGTGGCCGTGGACCCACCCCTACTAGAACGAAACTCACCTCCAAGTCGTGTAGTGTCGGCATTGTCCTCGGTGTGAAAGTAGGCTCTCCTCGACTCCTCAATCTCTACACAACAACCCCTCTAAGTTATCAACTTGTACTCACAACCCCTACAAGGTTTAACTTGAATCTAGGTCAAAGGCAAAGTCAAAGTAAAACCTTGGTCAAGTCATCTTTTGGTCGACCAGACTCGCCGAGTTGGTACGCCAACTCATTGAGTCCCTTCGTCCATAGAATACTACAAACATGTCCCCACTCATCGAGTTTAGCAAGAGCACGACGAGTTCACCTTCAACAACACTTCAGTCAATCTTCATCCGACTCGCCGAGTTCTTCCTTGAACTCCTCGAGTTCATCTTTAGCATATGAATGTGTCCAGTCTATGACTTGCCGAGTTGTAAGAACAACTTGTCGAGTCCATCTTCAAAGATTGGGAGATTTCCTTGGACTCGCCGAGTTTGTTCTAACACTCGTCGAGTCCCATGATTCCCAGGTCCCTTAAGAGCGTAAAGAACTGAGGCACCTTCCATAGTATCATCTGGTTCTTCGACAAAAGGGACTTGGCGGTCATTACACCCTGAATCACCAAGTCGATCCTTGACCATTACTATATAGTCGATTTAAATGGGTCTTAACACATCAAAACCATAGATCTGGCCTCCTAATGTCCATTTTACACGTAAAGCCTCAAGCTTGAAGCACATGCATGGGTTCTTTGGCTCAAAAAGCCATAAAAGATGGTCTACAAAGTGGATGGGGTGTTTATGGAAACAAAATTGGCATCTTTATGCCATAAAGACCCCCAATGGCCCCAGATATGAAGTTATAACTCCATAATGCACTTCACAACCCGAAAATGGCTTAGAAAGCCCCAAATATACCAAGATCCAAGCCCTAAAGATGATTAATTACTTGGAAGATCAACACATGAGCTTTTTACCTTAAAGGAGCTGAAAATGGAACACAATCTCTGGATCTCCAAGCTCCAACTTGAACTCGCAAGCTGCTTTCCTCTTTTCAAGCTTCAGAATCCACCAAAATGCACAAAATGGCCTTAGAACACTCATACAAGGCTAGGGTTTCAAGATAATGTTTTCTAGAAGTATAAAGGACGATGGAGGCTGAGATGGGGGAAGTTTTTTCTTAATAGATAAAGTGGTATTAAGGTTTGGGCTGGATAAGGTCAGTACACTGAGCGTATAAGCAGGTACACACAACGTACGCTGCACATATATGCTTGTACGCCCTGCGTATTACGTCTGAGTGGGTTTGCGTAATTGGGCTTTGATTTGGGCTATCTGCTTGGGCCTAGTTACTTGGTGCTTTGTTGGGCCATTTGATAAAGTGTGTTTTGGATTAGGGTTAATCGTGGGCTTTAAGGTAAGGCCCAAGTAAAGGTTTGGGCCCAATTTGGAAATTTAGGCCAGTAGTGGACCTTTGTGGACCTTTTTGGTCTTGGGCCTTGGTGTACTCAATAAGTTGGGTCAGTGGTGGGCCTGGTTAGTTGGGCCATCTTTGGGCTTAGTGTTGGGGTTTAGCCTTGCTTAGTTATTGATTATGGTGTTGGGTTGTTTGGCTTAGTTCTGGAACTAGTTCGCGGTAGCAGCGACAGTGTAGGATTACTCGCGTAGCGGTTGAGGTGAGTCTTCTCACTATACTTACTTGTGTGGTAATGCATGAGTGACCGAACGGTCTTATTTGTGTTATTGATGAAAGGGTCTTATTTGTGATGTCGACTGAAGGGTCTTAATTATATTATTGACCGGAGGGTCTTCTTTGTATTGCTAACTGGAGGGTCTTATCTGCTTTATGTGTTATTATGCAATCTATTTTTGTGACTTATGTTGTTATATTGTGTGTGTATATATATATATATATATATATATATATGTTGAGCTATGACTGGAGGGTCTATACCGAGACGTGGGACTGGAGGGTATTCACTGAGACAGATTACCAGATGGTCCCTATCGAGATATTTCCATGAGAAGCTTATTATTTGTGTATATGATATTTTGAGGGATTTACTAAGCTTCATGTTTACCGTGTCAATTTAAATGTGTTTCAAGTACTTGTGTAGATTTTGGGAAGGCGGAGGCATGATTGTATATATCCGCCGACTTATGAAGATTTGAGGATTTTGAGATACTCTGATATTGTTTTGATAATAACTTACAATTTATGTGATGACTTGAATTTATGAGTAATATTTTGAGAATTAAAAATAAAAAATTGTCTTGAAATTTGAGGTGTTTCACATTGTGCAGCTAAACATTTTTTATATTAGAAGCCAAAGACTTTCAATAGGGATAACACAAAAATATCGGTTTAGGAGTTTATAAGATGGAAAAGGGGATTACCATAAGGTTTAACGTGCAAGATTTAATTTTTGAACGTTTTTTATGAGATTTCGTACGTCAACAAATAAGCTCCAATGAATTATTTATAGACAAAACTGTAAGATTGACCCCTGGGGTATTCAAAAAACTTTGGATGGGATCCAAAAACTTTTCTACTTGCATAGAACGTCCAAAATCAAAGTTTTTCTGTGGTTTAGTCCATAGTAAACTTGAAATTACATTTTTACCCTTTTAATTTCTTTTCTTTTTTTTATTTTTGTTTTAATGTCTTGTTAATTTAAAAATAAAAGAAAAATAAAAGATAAAGCAATGCCCTCTCTCTCTCTCTCTCCCTCTCTCTCCATACAGATGATATACTCCGGACTATCAAAGTATCTTTATATCACTCGTCAAATCCATAAATTCATTTTGCTCTCGTTGAAGCCCATTTACTTTCATTCCTTAAAATTTGCACGTGTTTCACTTCACCATTTTTTGATCGGTAGTACACCGCTGCAGGGTGATGAACTTTCATCTCCAGTGCTCAACCTTCTCGATCAAAAGAAAGGATATTCATTTGGAATTCCGACTCCAACTATTACCTCACCTCCCCTGCATCAACATCGGTACAAAAATTTGATTTACATCGATCAATACAAATAACTAGAGGGTTCTTATCTTCCAACTGTTTATCCTTATTCTACGGCTGGTTGATGAAAAGAGTGAAGAAAGAGCAACTACTAATATCCATTACCAGAGTGTACCAAAAGTGGTGGAGAAACAAGATAAATCGGTGCAATATGACGTTCATGTGGTGGATAAAGAAGTTGACAATCAACAAACCCCTTTCTGATTCAAACATGGAGATCCAATTTAAACGACTTTTGATTCAAACATAGAGATCCAATTTCATTGCAGTTAGTCGATCGAATGAAGATCTATTCAAAACAAGAATCAAATGATTTAGCTTCAAATTTGAAAGAATAGGAAATTGAATGATGTCAGAAGAAATGGACATGACATATTACTTAGTAAAGTTGCAACCCATGAACCTAAAGTATGGTTGATGCCTACCAAGTGTTTGATCTTTTGTTTAAATTCTCTTTCGATGCTGTTACATTTCTAGTCACATGGAAGCTCCCATGGATTGAACATGTAGAGTTGAATTTCAATGATGTGTGTCGGTGTATTTTGATAGGTATGTTCATGAGTGCTTGTATGTGTCATGTGTCTGGAATAGATGTGTGGATATGGAATTTTGATTAAGAAAAAAAAGATGAAGAAGATGAAGTGTTCTCGGGTGAAAAGAAAAATAATGTGGGTATACGGTGGAGAGAGAGAGAGAGAGAGAGAGAGATAGAGAGAGAGAGAGAGAGAGAGAAGAAGAAGAAGAAGAAGAAGAAGAAGAAGGGGGGTAACGGTAGGGGTGGAGTGGGGTTGATATATATATATATATTATTTCACAACGTATTAAAGTAAATAAGAAAGGAAATACAAAATTGAAATGAAAAGGGTAAATCGGTAATTTCAAATTTTTTTGGAACAAAAACCCAGAAAATCTTTGATTTTGGACATTTGGCGCAAGTCGAAAACTTTTTGGACTACATCCAAAGATTTTTCCAAACCACAAGGACCAAATTTGCAGTTTTGTCTTATTTATATTTGTTTTATTGGTGTATGTTTGAGAAAATGCAGAACTTTCAAAATAACATATAAAATAGGAGTATTTGGTATAATTAAGTAAAAGATAATAACATATAAAATAGGAGTATTTGGTATAATTAAGTAAAAGATAATGGGATAAAAAAATAAAATCTAAAAGTGTTAAGGACAAATTTAAACTAGAAACAAAATAGAGGGTTATGGTGCGCAATGGATTAAATCCTACTGTTTTCCTAATCCCTACACCCGAATGAGATGAAAGTGGTAAAGGTAAAGCGATACAAGAAGAAGCGAAAAAAAGAGAGAACTCGTGTAGGAAATCAGTGAACTGAAGAACACAGTATTATTGTAGAAGTATACAATCAACAAAAGTAATTGAAATAAAATAAACTAAATTCAAATATATATATATATATATATATATATATATATATATATATATATATATATATATATATATAGTATACAAGAATCAATTTACATAAAACATACTTGTATAATAATTACACAGAAAATACTATATCGAAATTGTAGAAATTGAGACATGCTTTGCAGTGTCCTAAGACAGAAATTTCCCTGGAATGGGTCTGTCTTGAGGATACAACAATCCAATTCAAGAACAGATCTTGAATCTGTCGAAATTCACCATGATCCCTTGGAAAAAATAAACGATTTTTGAGAGAAAGTGTGTGTATCATTAGCCTTTAAATTCTATCTGAATTCCTTCATTTATAGGCTTTTAATGGTGGTTGTAAACCACCAACCGAAATTAACTGCCAAAAATTGTCTGCAGTTAATCCTTTATTTAACAAAATTTGTTTTGCACTGAATAAATAAAAAATTAATTAATGACTAATTCATTTCGGATTATATATAAAAAAAAAATATTATTTAGGCAAGAAGAGCCCAAAGGCTTGGCCCTATCTTTGACCATTAATATTTAGTAATCCAAGCCTACTAATAGCCCAAATTGACTAGTCCAACACCACAATCAAACCCAATATGCTTAACCCATTACTTGATCTATTTTATTAAATGAGTGGAAATGTGGGAAAAGGTTTCTCATCCACAAATGTGGAATAAGTCCCACATTGTAATTTTGTAGAGCAAAGTTCAAACACATAGTATGTCAGTCTGGATTGCCTTGGAGCCGCATTAGTCAAGGTATGTTCATTATATTTTTAAAATTTGTTTAAGTTTTATTAAATTGATGGTTGTAAGATGATTATTTGATGGAATGTTGGCTGAATTCAGGTGTACAAGTAAATTAAGAGAAAGTTGAGTTGAAATTGTATTTGGTGACCTAATTTCGTCAATTTTGGGAATTTATAATGTTAATCAATGACAGTGAGAATATTTTATATCACATCATAACATATTGATTAATCCACCTTTGGCCATGTATAAATTCCTGGGGAGTTAATGATTGATTAATATAAATATAGAGTTCTAGTGGCATATAACGACACTCAGAATATATATATATATATATATATATATATATATATATATATATATATATATATATATATATATATATATATATATATATATATATATATATATATATATATATATATATATATATATAGTATGCATTCTTCTCCTATGATCCATTACATAAATTTGTTGGTTGATGATTTTGTCATTTTGACTAAGCATTACCTTTAAAATAATTTTCGATTAGTAAACACCATTATAGCTGTGTTTTGAAGCCCAAAAGGTTCCATGAAATGAAGTGTCATTTTTGAAAGAAAAAGATGAAAAGTTTAATATCATGTAATCAACTTTCTGCAAATGTCAACACAGATGTTGCATCTTGTATGCATTAGATTTCCCCTTAGTTTCAACTAAAATGAATTAACAAAATTAAATATATGAGTTACGCGTTAGTTTCAACTAAAATGCATTAAAAAAAAAATAAAAAATACGTGAGTTACAGCCTTCCAGGATGCAGCGAGCTTTTGCTCACATTTAATAACTATAGATGTGGTAAAGAACCTGAAATCAGTACCTCTATTAAGTGTGTTTCTGAAAATAAAGTAGATTTTATATTGGAATGCCTTTAAACATTCTTATTGATAAAAATGTTTCCACAAATTTTAGCTGTAGCAACAAATTTAATTTGTGTCTGTCATATCAAGTGAAAACAATGCAAATAGCCACCTCTTAATGTAATACACAAGTTTTTAGGTAACCGGAACATTCTCATTTTTGTAGGTTTTTGTTTATAATTATATTTATGTTTACAATGCAAATAGCCATCTCTTTGTGCGAACCTTAGTTGTGATTTAAGAAACATGATGTCTTGTATATACCACAGTTTAAAAAATTTATAAAAGAAAAAAAAAAGATAAACCGAATATTGCATGTAATTTATGGAACCCAAGAGTCAAAATAAAGATAAAACAGATACTTCAACTTTGGGGTCTACTTTGGTGACTTCAAAGTCATCTGTGAGGTCTACCATGAAAGCAAATAGACCTCTTGTTATGTATTATTGCACATTTATAATTACATATCAAAATCAAGGTTATAATTCATAACTATCATCTACAAAAATTTATAAATCATCTTTGATTTCTTAAAAATGTAAATGATTGTTTGTCACATAGTTTGATTTATTAATTCATATTTTGTTGAAAACTTGTGGTCAACTAATTATGTTTGGTATATATTGATCAAGAGAAAAAGGAAAAATATCTCAGGACCAAAATAATACAATTTTGTGGAAATAAATTGTGTATACACCTCCAAGTCTTCCATGATAATAAGTTTTGGGGCTACTGTGTTGACTTCAAAGTCATATGTGAGGTCTACCATGTGGAAAAATATCTCTTATGTATCATTTGCCACTGAACAAATTCACTAGTAATCTTGAAGTTGAAGGTGTTTTTTTATTCAACTTGCATATATTAAAATGATAATATAGTTTTTTTTTTTTTTTTTTAAATGATGGGATTTAAGAGATTGTAAGCATTAGCTTAACACTTTGGGCAAGTCTTACCTGTTAGACTTGATATAAAATCTAATCTATTTCCAAGTTATTATTTTGGAAACGTCACTTCCAACAATTAATAAAAGGGAAAATGACCTAAAAGCCCAATGAAGTTTTCAAATCTTTTAAAAAGCCCCAATATTGTTTTGGTTGTTTAAGAGAACCCAACAAAGTAAGATTTCGTTCAAAAAATAGCATCTAACTTCACTTTTTTTTCTTATCTAAGTGTGTGGTAACCTGAGGGCAACCGGAGGAATAATTGAATAGATGACTTGGCAGTTTTTTTGACATGTGGATTGCTTTGTTGGCTTAAAACATGACATGTAGGATATGTTCATCGATCTAACCCATCTTTACTAAAACAAATTAGGGCACACATCTCCTCCTTAATGGCTCTGTCCTTCTCCCATGACTTCTTCTTCTTCCTCTAAATCTGTGATCACCAAGTCAAGCACCAACATTTCAAAATCAAAGAGGACACTTGATGATGGGAAGCATTGCGATTGTGGGTACAGTGCTCGAATTTGGACATCAACCACCAAAGCTAATCTTGGAAAAAAGCTTATGACTTGTCCCTGTTCTTTGGTAAGTCTATCTGAAAGCTGTTTATATCCATTTCGTAATAATTTATTGGTTATGTAAGTTAATTTTTTCTGAACATGAAGGATCGAAATACGAAAGTTGTAATTTCTGGAAATGGGTTGATGCTGATGAACCAAAAAACAAGACTAGGATAAATGAAGAAGTTCCAGAAGCAAGCTCAATGGAAGTGAAGATTTGAATTTTTACAATTTGAAGACAGCTGAGGATGTTATGCTTTTTAGAAAGAAATCCGATGAATTGACTAGGAAGAACAAACACCTTTGTGGTAGACATCAATGGTAAGGGAGTCACCATCTCTTGACATGGTTGTTGTACACTCTTTGAGCTTTGTTTCACCTTCTGTAAAAACAATTTCACCTTCACCATATGTAGAAAACGATTTCACCTTCTGTAAAAACGATTTTAATTTCGCATTCACCTCCTTCCTTAAGCCACAGCCACAACGATTTCACCCAGTAAGAACCCTAGATCGCATATGTTCCGATTTCACTGAAAGGTAAGTCTTTGTGATAGTGGGATTTTTATTTCCAAGTAATAAACGATAATTAGCCATGTCATCTTTTCTTGTGGTTCACTTCCATTAGCAGGTAAACAAAGAGTTTTAACCCACCGATGCCGGTTACCCTTAATGAGAAGCCTAAGTTAGTTTGGATTTTTTAGAAAAATGTTTACATCCTTTGCTTTTCTTGAACAACCAAAACAATATTGGGGTTTTTTGAACCATTTGAAAACTTTATTGGGCTTTTAGGTCATTTTCCCTTAATAAAACTAATGCATTTTGTAAGAGTGTACGTGTTTATTTTTATTAAAGATATGATGAATTATCGAATTCAAAATTATAGGAATTTTCTTCTACTAGGCTCAACACATCAAACCTGCTAAGTCAAACAACAACAAAAAATTATTGTATCGTAGCTAGTTTTGTAAACTATTAAACAGCAAAATTAATTTAATAATTTATAATTTTGATTTACATGTTTGTGGATACAAATTGTCCATCGACTTCCAAGTCTTCAATGGAAATGAGTTGCTTGATCACATGGGTTACTTATGAAGACACTGGACTCCAATGTAGGGAATCCAAGCTCTCATACCAGTAATGTCAAAAAGTAATAATAAAAATAATACATGAACTTTAAACCTTAGGTAGGTTGACAGTTTGTTCAAACTATCTAGCAATTCATATTTAGCCAAGCTTTTAGATTTTACCTTGGAAATGAAATTTGAGTCGTTTCCAGGTAAATGAATTGAAATTTATAACTATCTTTTACACAAATAATAATAATAATAAAACCTTATATTCTTGTAGTTGGTTTTGTAAATTATCAAACATCAAAACCAAGTTTATAATTTATAATAAAGTTCTATAAATTATCGTGAATTTTTCACAATGTGAATGCCTGTTTGTCAATTACTGTGTTTTATTCAATTCATATTTTGTTAAGGAATTGTGGCGAAATACAACTGCATCTGTCACGGGGGATAAACCACTTGCTTTGATCAAAAGAAAAAGAAAAATAGCCAAAAGGACCACAAGAATCTAAAGTTGTGGATATAAATTCTCCATTGACTTCCAAGTCTTTCGCGATAACAAGTTGTTCTTTATTTATGGCTGTATAAACGAACTTGTTTCATGATCATAAAAACACATGAGTTCTTAATAACAACTTATCTTTCCACTTCAATTTTTTATTTTCTAAATAAAAGCGAGTTTGGGTTGATAATGGGGAATCGTAGGGGTTTGGGGCTCTATCTCATTTTTGTGAGTATTTTCTTGGTTGCAAACACTTGCTCTTGTTTGGGTGTTGAAAATACTAGCATTGTTTGCATTGAGCAAGAGCGACTTGCTCTTCTCAAGTTCAAAGAGAGTGTCATAGATTATTATGGAATGTTGTTATCATGGGTTGGCAATGATTGTTGCATGTGGGAAAGAGTCCACTGTGACAATGTCACCGGAAACATTAAAAGCCTTCATCTCAAAGGAGACATGCGAGGAGACATCGTGGGAGTTATGTACTACTTAGTTGGTGATGGAATGAGCTTTTCTTTGGCCGAGCTGAGTCATCTCAGTTACCTGGACTTGAGTGGGAATGATTTTGGAGGAAGCCGGATCCCTAAGTTCATTGGATCCTTCAAACACTTGACCTACCTCAATCTCTCTCATGCTGGTTTTCAAGGTATTATTTCTCATCACATTGGAAATCTTTCTAATCTAAAGGTTCTTGATCTCAGCTCAAATGATGGGTTGAAGGTAGATGATATGTCATGGACTTTTCGCCTTTCATCACTCGAGCATCTTGACTTGAGTTACGTGGATCTTGGTGGAGCAAAAAACAGGGGCATGTCGCTTTCCATGATACCATTGTTAAAAGAGTTAAGTTTGTCAGGATGTGGACTCTCCAATGCTGATTTTGCTCCTTTTCTAAATTCAAGTAGGATACTTTCCAACATCAAGTACCTCGATCTTAGCAGAAATTATTTCAAAGGTCCACTCCCTGGCTTTTTTCTAAACACGACATCGCTAATATTCCTCGATCTTGGCTTGAATTTTTTCGAAGGTCCACTCCCTGGCTTTTTTCAAAATTTGAAATCCCTTGCATTCCTGGATCTTTCAGGCTTTGATCTTAGTTTGACATGGAACTTTGCAAGCTTGCTAAACACGATCCCCTCGTTATCAGAGTTGCATTTGTCACGTTGTGGGCTCCATAACACGCTTCTATCTCCCCCTTATCTTAATTCCAGTACCCTTTCTAACATCCGACACCTAGATCTTAGCTCCAATTCAATTGGAGGCGTATTTCCATCTTATTTAAAAAACATGAGTTCCCTAAGAGTCCTTGACCTTTCAGAAAACTCGCTGACTTCATTGGATTCTAATATGCCTAACCTTCTGGAGCTTGATCTTTCTTCTAACAAGTTTAAGCAGTTTAAGCATGTTGGAATCTGGAGACAGTGTCACCTAAAAAAATTGAGTGTGTCAAACAATTATTTTGCTATAGAAATTAGTGACACATCAAAAAATGGATCGGAATGCTCCGAATATGCTTTGGAGAGGTTGGAAATAGTGATGAGTTTGCATGGTAGAATTCCAGAAGCACTTGGAAGACTAGCGAATTTAAGAGAGATAGATCTATCGTTCAACGGATTGACAGGTCCAATCCCCAAATCTTTAAGAAAATTAATATTTTTAGAAGTACTAGATCTATCTTATAACGCGCTAACCGGTTCCATTCCAACATTCATTGGGAATCTTACCACACTCCAACTTTCTTTTAATCAACTGAATGGTTCAATTCCAGAATCCTTTGGAAATCTATCAGCTCTAACATATTTGGATCTACGTTTCAATCGGTTAACAGGCCCCATCCCAACATCATTAGGAAGGCTTGTTTCATTACAACAAGTTATGTTGTTTTCAAATATGTTAAATGGTTCAATTCCAGAATCCTTTGGAAATCTATCAGCTCTAACATATTTGGATCTACATTTCAATCGGTTAACAGGTCCCATCCCAGCATCTCTAGGAAGACTTGTTTCATTACAAGAAATCATCCTTTCCTTTAATGAACTGAGTGGTTCAATTCCAGAATCCTTTGGAAAACTACCAGCTTTAATATATTTGAATTTGAGGTCCAATCGGTTAACAGGTCCCATCCCAGCATCTTTGGGTGGACTTGTAACAGTACAAGCAATTTGGCTGTCTTCAAATATGTTAAATGGGACTATTCCTGTTTCAATTGGGCAACTTGCTAAACTCCAATACCTAGATTTGTCTAGCAATTCTTTAGAAGGAGTAGTTTTTGAAGACCACTTTGCCAACCTTTCAATGTTGAAGCAATTGGATATTTCTTCCAACATTAGGTTGGCGTTCAATGTTTCACGTGAGTGGATACCTTCATTTCAGTTGGTTTCTCTTCAACTTAGTTCTTGCAATATCGGAAATGAATTTCCACAGTGGCTTCGATACCAAAGGAAACTTGCAAGATTAGCATTGTCTAATACTACAATTTCGGGACCTCTACCTACATGGTTGCAGAAGATGCCCATCATTCCTTTCTTGGATCTTTCTCACAACAAACTCAAAGGACTATTGACAAACCTTCCCAACGGTGGAAATGTTAATGTAAATAGATATGATTACATGTCAATGTTCCTGGAAAATTACCTTTTCACCGAGTCAATTCCAAGGTCACAAGTCATGAAAAATGACATTTTCACTGCATCAATTCGAAGGTCACTGTTCCTGGAAAACAACCTTTTTATTGGGTCGATTCCAAAGTCATTATGTAGAAGGACGCATTTGGAATATCTTGATCTTTCCAGAAATAGGTTAACCGGGAAAATTCCCAAATGCCTTGGGAATCTTCAAGAGTTGCATACCATGATATTTAGTTCAAATCGGCTTTCTGGTATCATTCCGAGTTCCTTAGGTCTTTGTTCATCATTATACCGGTTAAAATTGAATGGCAATAACTTTACTGGTGAACCTCCTTCGGAATTGTGGAATTTACGAAATCTAGAAGTCTTGGATTTGGGTGATAATATATTTTGTGGAAGTATACCTGAATGGAATGGTGAAAGCCTTACAAATTTAATGGTTTTAAGGTTACACAAAAATAACTTCACTGGTCGAATTCCACAATCTTTGTGCAAATCTTCAAATCTTCAGATTTTGGATGTTGCATACAACAACTTGATGGGAAGCATACCTGATTGTCTAGGAGAGTTATATGCCATGCTATCTGGTAATACTGGCCTAGACTATCGGCGTTCTGCAGATAATGTGATTCAAGTCCTGAATGGTGTTGATCGTGAATATACAAAAACATGGGATCTACTTTTTAACATGGACCTTTCAAGCAATAAACTTTCAGGAGAAATACCGATCAAGCTAACAGCACTTGTCATGTTGATGGGTCTCAACCTGTCTAATAATCATCTCAGTGGGAGTATTCCATATAACATTGGAAACATGAAGAAGTTGTTTTCTCTCGATTTATCTGGAAACAAGTTGACCGGGATGATCCCTGCAAGCATGGCAGCTTTGACTTTTTTGAGCCATTTGAATTTGTCACACAACAACTTGTCGGGACCCATTCCAACAGGAAATCAGTTGCAGACCCTGGATGATCCATCAATATATACAGGAAACAAAGATCTATGTGGAGCTCCATTGCCAAATAATTGCTCCGTTCATGAAGACCCAACAACAACGCGCCAAAAGAAACACGAAACAGTTGATGAGCTGGAGAAAGAATGGTTGTTTTACGTGGACATAATGAGTGGTTTTGTGACAGGGTTTTGGGGTGTTATTGGAGTTTTGTTGTTCAAGAAGGAGTGGAGATGGAAGCTTTTCAGGTTTGCTGAGGAAACCATGGACAAGATAAACGTTGCCGTCATGATAAGAGTTGCCAAGATGAAGAGAGGAAGATAAGCTGCATAGATCCTCCAGAATGCAAGTTGTTCTTGAGTATGTATTTTCAATGATTGTTTGGTATGTAATACTGTTTTATTTATACTACTATTTGGATTTTATATTTGAATGGCATTTGTATGTTTATAGGTGTCAATTTTGAAACTTTTGTTGGATTTGGTGTTTATATAAAGATCAAATCGTTAGTATATCACAGTATAAAATATGCTATTATGCTCTCTTGCTCTCTACCTGCTGCTTTTCATATGTTTAAAGGTGTCGCTTTTCATGTACATTGGTCCAAGTAAGAATCATGTAAGGCTTATTATCTACATCTTCATTTGTACATCTTCTAGTTTTTCATGTACAAGACCAAAATGGTTGGGTGAAAAATCAAATATTTGTTGGATTTGGTATTTATACAAGATGATTGGTGCATCAATCACGGCGCCACCTTTTGTCAGGAGCTTACTTAGTTGACTTAAAATCCCAATTTTCGAATTTGTTCATCATCACAAACCAATCCTAATTTTCTAAATTTGTCCATCATCGCAAACCGATCACCATTTTCATCTTCACTACCATCATCTTAGTTAAGTCAAGAAGGGGCTGCAAATTTCTGTTTTCTTGATTTAGTTATTGTTTTCTATAAGGGTTTTCATGAAATTGGTCCTCACATTCGTTAATTGCTTTTGGGTGGGTCATGGGTGTTGATTTACTGATGGGCCCTTGCTATTTCAAATGTAGTTGGGTGGTTGTATCTAAGCTGGGTATGAATTTTTGATTGTTGAGTTAATGAGTGTGGGATCATAGTGGGAAAAAAGTTCCTTTTCTTTAATTTTGTTTGAAAACTAGAAAAGTGCCCCCGTTATTGCAGGGTCGGATTTAGATTAAGCGATATAGTTTATTCATTTATTTATTGGAAGGGAAACTTCATCTAACTAGCGGATTTGTTTTTCATCAGATGTTTGTAAATTGAGATCCTCTTATGGATTGATCCGATCATGAATATGATATTGTCTTTCATGGACAGATCATCCGATTTTGCCTCTTCAAGGATGTTCTTTAGGGTTTTGTACTCTTCTTGTGCTGGTGCTGTGGAGATGATGGTGTAAGACTGGTCATTCATGATGTATCCTTTTTGTAGCTTCGTCAGAGCTGCTTGTATGAGATCTTCGGCCTCTCGGACATTAAAGTAATTTAAAAAGAACAAAAAAGAAGAAATATAAATGAAAGTAAGAAATGACTTTTTAAAAAATAATTTTCTTGAAGATCCAATGTTACATCAATATTCCAGCATGTAGAGTACAGAGGTTGAATATTTCTTTGTATAAACTTTTTGGTAAGAAAACTAAATGTAAGATGTAAATCCAAGAAATGCAAAAACATAGATATGTAAATAAAAAAGTAAGAGTAATTCATATTAGGGGAATTCTGTCATTTCATTTTTTAAAATAGGATGTTATACTTTGAAAAAACTACCCTATTAACTATAATATTTCAAAGTGTTTGATCATAACTATAATCATGTTGCATTGGCCCGGGCTCACGTGTTAAGTCAGCCACCAAAAAGCCATTATATTATTTCTTCCAAATTTCCTTAAAATAAATAATAAACGTTAGAATTATCCTGAGTCACTTTTCAAAGTTTATAGGATCTATCTCCTAACTATGTTACAAAAAAAGAAAGGAATCGAAGATTCCAGAGTTTGTTTGATCTAATTCTAACCTTAATAGTTGTATCTTAACTTCCTGTGCATAAGGCATTGCCATTATGTGTAAGATTATGTGGCAGTCCTGTCAACATAAGAAATGCAACGTCAACATTCTCGGTAAGGAATAAAAAAGCATGTATTGATTAAAGTGGTTAGAAAATTAAAGGTATGATGGTATTATAGGATAGAACTTAAAACTAAAGTATGTTGCTCATATTTGTAAAACAGAGGAAAGTACATTGCTATTTTAGCAATTAACTTTTATTTTTAACTTAAAGCGATTAAGGTGGACAAAGACTTAATCTAGTAAGCTATATATGGGATTATGGGTGTTTATCTCTTACTCGATACATAAAGAACCAAGCAGGGAAAATCATGGAAATCAGGTGTTTAATAGATCCCACATATGCTATCTGACATCATGCACTTCAAATTTCCTATCAAATGGAAGAATTCCTAAATCACAACTATGAACTTGAGTTAGGAAATGTCAAAAGTAATCCAGAATCAACGCCTGGAAATAATTTGACTCGTGAAAAAATGAAATTCCAAGTAATACACTAAAACAAATTTTTTTTAAAAAAAATCAAAAATTACCTCTTCTTTTCTTCACTAACTTAAAAAATTCTTAATTTTTATAGACAGGGATCACGTTGCTATTGATCAACTTAGATGGTTTTAGCACAACAAATGTCAGGATTTCTTTTTTAAACATTACTAAAATACTCACACAAAAAAGGAACCAAAGCGAACAAAAAGATCAAACTTTCCTAAAATGAGATGAAATACTTAAGCTGATGAGGTTACAAGAGAAGAGTATCATCTAACAGAAAAAAAAAATGAGATTTGAACAACCAAATAGTATTGCTAAATGGAAAGGAATTGGTTATAGATGATTGTTTCCATGATCAAATTAATCAACCCAATGAACACATCTTATATAAGAACAAAATTTCATTCACATTTAAGCAATAAATATGTTTAAATTTTAATCAAATAATTAAATTAGGTATGAAAGAGATAACATGGAAGCAGGTTTACCTTGTGTAGAGCTATTTCAACAAACATCTTGTCGGCTATATACGCTGTCGAAAATAGATTTAAACAATCATCCCATAAGCAAAAGATATTACTTTAACAAATAACATGCAGTATAAATGTGCAATTACCATTTGATCTCTTCAGGTGTAAGGTTTTCTAGAACTTCAAAAAATCCCATTACAGAAAACATATGTCATGCATTTCATCAAATAGTTACTGTGCATAACAACAAAACTGATACCTGTAAATTATTGTGGGTAGTAGTGAAGTTGTGTCACTGTTGTGTTTGAACTGAACCAGAAGCATCGGGACGAAACTGATCCCGTTGTAATTGTTGTGTATTAGCTGAACCAATTTAAATGTTCTATTACAAAATTGTATGGTAACATTCTTTACCGATAAAAGAACCCACAAACCTGCATTGACTTTGTCATTAGTTGATGATGACTTTACAAAGGCAAATGAAAAAAATGAATGAAGCAATAGGCAACAAAGTCGATGGGGGGTATGCACCAAAAATCGCTAAGGTGTATCAAGGATTGAGGAGCAAACAATTATTGCAGTTCTATGGCAACATGATGAAAAATAGGTCAAATTCGGTCATAAAATCAAAATTAGAAATTGAAATCGAAATCGAAAGGAAATACGGATGAATACATACATGTAGTATGTCTTTCGCCCCTCAATCACTACAGGAATACATGGCTATGGTGACGACACCTATTCCGATGACAAAAGTCATCGCTACAACTCCCCCTATGCCGACGATTAGTCATCGCCACATGTTTTGCCAACTTTGACCAAAATCGTTTGACCTGGATACTTGTGCTGACGACATGTCGTCTCGAATCCTCTGGCGGGAACAACCAAAAATACGCGGTATGCTGAAAACCTATGCCGACGACTTCTCGTCGGTATAACTTTCAATAAATCTATTTTCCAATTATTTATATTCGTTGGTCCGGTTTATCAAAATTAGAGACGAATGCTGCAATCTTTGTTCAATCTCATCTTTGTCTTCCCTATTAAGGTCAATCGCGTCTTTGGTGGGACCCTTTGATTTATTATCTATATAAATTAGAAATATATAAGAAAATTTTAAAATATTTTAAAAATTGTAAAATACACATTTTATATGGGATAAGTACCAATTAATAAAATTATAAAAAAAATGAAACTAAAATGATCATTTTTGTCAAGAAATAAAATTAAGAAGCGAACCTTGACTTTTAGTAAGGGAAAATCATATAAAAGCCTTTAAGTTTTTACAAAAATGTCGGTGTTACTCTTGGACATGTTTTAGATCCAGTCAAACCAGATGTTTTGTTTAATTTATACATTTATATCATTATAGTCGGTTTTCAGGTAACCTGCCGGTTACTTAATGCTAATAAAGCCCTTGAGTTTTCAAAAATGTTTGGATTTACTCTTAAGTTTTTACAAATTTTCGGATTTACCCTTACTTTTGATTTTGATTATTTTAATTATTTTGATTAATTTGATTACTATTGTTATTATTATTATTATTATTATTATTATTATTATTATTATTATTATTATTATTATTATTATTATTATTATTATTATTATTATTGTTACTATTATTAATATTATATGTTTAATACAAATTTAAATGTATATAAATATTTTATACGTATATTTTTAAATACATTTTTAAATGTATAACAATATTTGTATAGATTTAAATATATATTTACTTGTATTTACTATTTAAAATATTTACTTCTATTTAGTATTTATATACATATGAAAGCTAATATATCCCTTTAAAAACGTATTTATATATTAAAATATAGTTATTTGCATTAGTAGGTATTAATATGTATTTTGAATAAAAAAATATTGTATATATATAAATATAAAAATATCTATTTATAAGTTTTATATTGCATAAAAGATATAATTATATGTACTTGCAGATACTACTATATATATATATATATATATATATATATATATATATATATATATATATATATATATATATATATATATATATATATATATATATTTCTGCACACATACATACATATTTATATGGTAATATACATATAAACGAAGGATTTTTTAATTCTTTGGGTGACTTATCAACCAAAATAAATTTTTTTTGTGTGCTTGCTTACTAAGTATTAATATGTATTTTTTTTAAACATTTATATGTATATGATAGTTTTTATACAAAATAAATAAATATTTGTATATATTAAATACAATTTAATAAAAATAAATATATCTATTAAATACAAATAAAAACATATTTATAGATTTAAAAATATTTTTACTTTTATTTAATAGATATAAATATGTATTTATTTTGTATGAAAACTATCGTATGCATACAAATATGAAATAAATATATATATATATTTATACTTAGTAATATGTACAAATACATATAATTGTATCTTTTATACAATATAAACTTTATAGATTTGTATTTTTATATTTATATATATACAATATATTTTTATATGAATATATATATATATATATATATATATATATATATATATATATATATATATATATATATATATATATACCTAATGAATACAAATAAATACAATCTTAATATATAATTACGTGTTTTTAGGAATACATAGGTTTTCAAATGTATATAAATACTAATATATATATATATATATATATATATATATATATATATATATATATATATATATATATATATATATATATATAGATCTAGTAAGAAATTTTTTTTGGTAGAAAGGTAAGAAGTTTTTTTTTTCTACATATTTTTTTGACGAACAAAAAAAATGAATCAGTAGATGATTCATTTGTAAGATGATTTACAAGAAAAAATTGTCAAAAAAACATTTATATGATTCATTTTTAAGTAAACTAAGAAAAAATTCACTTTTATGACAATTTTAGTGAATAACAACAAAATCATTATATAAATGAATCATCAAGATGTTTTTTTGATAATTTTTTCTTGTGAATCATCTTACAAATGAATCATCTAATGATTCATTTTGTTTGTTCGTGAAAAAAATATATAGAAAAAAAAACTTCTTACCTCCTACCAAAAATTTCATTCTTATTTGATCTTGACTCTCTCTCTCTCTCTATATATATATATATACATACACACACACACACACACACACATATATATATATATATATATATATATATATAATAAAAATAGCAAATAGTGTGAGAACATAAAAACACTATTTTTATGTCATTATTCTACAATGAGTTTTGTATCAACAATTTTATGTCATTATTCATCAATGAATAAATGAATAGTCATAGGTTAAAACTAAAATTAAAAGTTACTATAAAAATGCATATACATAAATTTATAATAGAATAATTACATTCTAATGAATATATAAGTTATAAAATGTTAATTTTCATATTAGAATTACATCAACAATACACATATACAACATTCAATACAGAATAATAACATAAACATAGTATTTACTGTTTTTATTTGAACGTACTTATATATATATATATATATATATATATATATATATATATATATATATATATATATATATATATATGTATATATAATTAAAAATACATTTATATTATTAAAAATGTATGTATAAAATATTTTTATACATTTAAAAATTTAATAATAATAATAATAATAATAATAATAATAATAATAATAATAATAATAATAATAATAATAATAATAATCAAAATAATCAAAATAACAATCAAAGTAAGGATAAATATAAATATTTTGATAACTTAAAAGTAAATCTAAATATTTTTGAAAACTCAAGGGTTTTACTAGCATTTGGTAATCGGTATGTTACTTGAAAACCGCTGAAATGATATAAATGAACAAATTAAACAAAATATCCGGCTTTACTGGACCTAAAACACGTCTAAAAATAAAACCAACATTTTTGTAAAAACTTAAGTGCTTTTATTTCATTTTTTTCCATTTAGTAAAGTACAATGACCATTTATGTAATTTAGTCTTATAAATAAAGAAAAAAAATGTGCTTATTAATTTCCGGTCACACATATCAGATGTAAGGTGAAACTGTGAAAATAAAGCGAAAGGAGGAGCTATATATAGGCAGTGAACAGTGGTGCTGTAGCGGCGATGTTGCGGTGGTATAGCAATGTATAGCCGTTCGCAGTTTAAAAATTTATTGCGGTGCCATATAGCGGTTCCGCATATAGCAACGCAAACGACCGCAATTTTTCCTCTAATTTGAAGGCTGAAAGAAAAGAAGAGGAAGAACGAAGGATAACTCATGAAGGAAATCCGTGAATTGAAGATCATAAATGTGTCGGATTTCTAATATAGAAGCGGTAACCTGTCTGAGTTGAACGTTGAGCCGCATTAGTCAAGGTATGTTGATTATATATATAAAATTTGTTGAGTTGTGTTAAATTTGTGTCCTTAAGTTGATGATCTGTTGGAATGTAAGCGAAATGAAGGCATATAACTAATTTAAAAGAAAGTTGAGTTGAGATTGTGTGTGGTGACCTAATTTTGACAATTCTGGGAATTTATGGTTAAATTAGGCAATGGTTATTTAAGTAAAGTAGATAATGTTAATTAATGAAGTTGAGAATATTGTATATTATGTTATTACATACTGATGATGCATTTTTTATTGTAGAAGGTGAGGCATGGGGAGGTGTATAGTGCTTGGGATTTCTTACATGTTAATGTAGAATGGAATTAATTGTAGAACACGACTTTTTATATAAGAAACAACAATACTTTTATTCTATTAGGCTGGTGATGGTCTTTAACATTAATCCACCGGGTATAGTTCTTGACTGGTTGCATGTGTAGCATGATTTCTAGATGTGTTCTATATCATTATGATGAAAGGATAGTGACATGTAAACTATATATACTTAGGGAGTGTTTGGAAAAATAGTTTTTAGCTTATTAGCTTATTGCTTATTTGCTTATTGTGGTGAGAATAAGCATTTTTTTAAAATGTGTTTGGATTAGCTTATTGCGGTAGGAATAAACAATAAGTAATAAACATTTAAGTGTTTGGCAAAATAAAACAGTTTATATGAGTAAAATGACCAATAAGCAATAAGCAATAAGCAATAAGCATTCCCCCCTCATTGCTTATTAAGCTGATTTTTAAAGACTCATATCCAAACATTTAAATTTTGCTTGTTGCAGTGGGATTAAGCAATAAGCAATAAGCAACCTATTTTTTCCCTATCCAAACACCCCCTTACTTTCATTATCAATAATGAATGAGTTAACTAAAACATGGGATGCTTACATAAGGAATGAGAGTTATAATTTAACCGAATGTCCTGATTATGACATTGGGGATTATTCTAAATATTGAATGAATTAACTACTGATATCATGATTAACAAACGGAACTCGTAAAACAATAAATAAACAGAAGCTGATATGCTAATATTGTCCCTAAAAAGTACATTGCCTCTGGTGAGATATAATGTTCTAGAATCAGAAACTTGTTTACTTGCAAGTGAGTTCCTAAACCATCAAATGTCAATGTCAAGTTTAACCCTAAGACTTGTCAAAAAGCTCTATTGGAATTATGTTGTCAGTTTTTTTTTCTTAGAGATTGTTTCATGAGTAACCTTGCTCTAATTTATTTATATTGTTTCTTTAGGTCATTTTGATCTGTGCATCAACCGAAGATGTATTAGACACATACATTTTCAATGTCGGCCAACAAGGCTCACTCTGTTCGCGCATCTTATCCTTGAAACCATTTTATAGGTCAGTCTTGTTGCATACTATGATTCAACCGGATAAGACGCTCCACCTGAACCTTGTAATTTAAGAAAGTAAGAAACACAATGTTTGGTATTCTGCATTTAAAAATTAAGAAACTAAAATATATAAACAAACTAACATTGCATGTAATTTACGGAACCCAAGGTCTCATACATCCTTTATCAAACAAGGTAATAAATGATTGATGAATAGAAAATAGAGCACCTGGGGTGATATAAGAAAAACTATATGTGGTTTTTAATTTTGAGACTATAGAAACTATCTTTTATCAGGCTTGATATATCAACTTTGTTAAGTCAAATAATAAATAAGAAAAACTTATTTTCTTCTAGTTAGTTTTGTAAATCATTAAACATCAACACGAAGTTTATTATTTATAACAATCATTTACAAAGCATTGTGAACTGTCTTTGAATTTTGAAAATGCAAATGCTTGTTTGTCAAAAAATGTATTTTGTTCCATTCAACTTTTGTTAAATGACTTACAAGCAAACACATTTAGGTCTACCATAGCCCATAGGGAGTAATTTCTTGTAAAAAGCTTGTTCCCGATTATGAAAGACTTTGTGCTAGCTTTAAGAAGCAAAATCCATTATAATTGGAAAGGTAATTTCTTGGATAAGCTGCAGGATATATTATAGTTATTATGTTTTAAATCTACTCGTTATTGGGCTTTGAAAAATTATTCATTTTGTTAAATGCTTAATTGACTGCAGGATATTAACAGATTTATACTGTTTCAACCCACAAAATATTAAAAAGCTTTTCTATATTCATTAGCTCTTTGGTTATGCACTTATTAATTAACATTGCAAAAAGCTAGTACCCAAAAACAGAAGATCCATGGTGCCAACTTTGAGAAAAAAAATCCATATTAATTGGAAAAGTAATTTCTTGGATAAGTTGCAGGATACATGTAGTTATAATGTTCTAAATATGCTTATTAATTAGTCGGTTAAAATTCGTCATTTGTTACATACTTACTTGACTATTGTTAGTACACGACTTTAGCCATCAAAAACATTCTCATTTTTTAGGTTCTTGTTCTTAATTATATTTTGTGATGTTTTAATCCCCAAAACGTGAGAAATCTTTTGTATATTTTTGCCTAATTCCGTGTAATTCAAGCGAATAAGACCTTTTATTTGAACTTTCTAATTTAAGAAACCCACAAGTTAATAATTATTAAAGGCAATTAAACAATCTGAATGTTGCATGTAATTTAGGCAACCTGAGGTCTCATACTACTGTGTCAATTGTCAAATAATAATATGATAATAATAATAAAATTCTTCCGTTTTAGGGGGGGGGCTTCTTTGTCCACTCCAAAGTCAGTTGTGAGGTCTACCATGACATAGACTTATGTATCAGTACATGTGAACAGGTTGAATAGAAATCTTAAACAAATATTCTTATTTTGACTTGAATATAACTATAACTATTAATTGCATTATTTATAAAATGTCTTTGATTTCTCAAAATGTGTTGGTGCTTGTTTTTAAAATTATCTGTTTTAATTTATTCATATTTTGTTAGTTGTTACAAACCAGTGGCCAAGGAAAGCCAAAAAACAACTTATTTTAATCAAGAGGGAAAAACTTGTCGATTTACTTCCATGTCTTTCCCGGGCAATAACTAATTATGGGTCTATAAATGAAGTAGTCTCTTGATCCTAAAAACAAATCAACTCTTCGTAAGAACCCTTCTTTCCAATCAATTTATTTTCAAAATTAAACCGAGTTAGCGTCGATAATGGGGAATCAGAGTGGTTTGGGGCTCCATCTCATTTTCATATGTGTCCTTTTGGTTGCAACCTCTTGTACTTGTTTGTGTTTTAGAAATAGGAGTGGTGTTTGCTCTATGCAAGAGAGCCTTGCTCTTCTCAAGTTCAAACAAAGTGTCAGAGATGAGTATGAAATGTTATCATCATGGGTTGGCAATGACTGTTGCATGTGGGAAAGAATCCACTGTGACAATGTCGCTGGAAATGTGGAGGGCCTAAATCTCAGAGCATCTTTTTCTTACACTTTTGATGAACGCTACTCTGAATTTGTTGGTGAAGGCTACGGATAAAAACCCACTAAAGGTATATTCCAGGAAAAAGAATCGTATGACAGCTGCCAATATGGGGCAATTGAATTCTATTTTTGGGAATTGGCTGAATCCACTAGGCCAAATCAATTAAATGGCAATTGGCTGGAGTTACCCAAATCAAGGGGTGATTATCAAAGAAAGTGGGAGGAATTACCATACGTAACCTTAGCAGCTACCATATTTAATATTAAGAATAGGGTATTATAAATAATAGGTTTGCTTATTAGTTGAGTATCACATATTACTCATATTTATCCTTTCCTGTAATTGGAGACCTTGCCCCTCTCGAATCGGGCCATTTCTAATAAAAAGCTAGCCTACCTCTATTCTTAACAACCCTGTTCATATCATTTGGTTCCATTGCCGGGAAATAACATGGTGCAAACTCGGAATAGCGACAACAACCCACCCGATCCCATTGCCACTCAATTGGCTGCCATACCAGCAAAGCTGGAATCAATTGAAACAATGAAGGAAGATATAGCAGCCCTGAAAAAGCGGAACGGTCCAGCGGGAGCAAGAACGACGAGGGGGAAAGCAGTTGGAGGGGTCGAATGCCACATAAACCCTACAACAAAATTGATTTCCCAACTTTTAGTAGTGGAGACCCACGTGGATGGTTGCTGAAAGCCGAAAAATACTTCAGGTACTATCAGATCCCGGATGAAGAAAAGGTGGAGATAGCTTCAATGCATTTAGAAGGAGATGCTTTGGACCTCTATTCATGGTTATCTGATGATCATCCGATCACCTTCTTGGAAGAATTGGTCCAGGTATTTACAAGAAATTTTGGCCCTGCTGAGTTTCAGAACCCTGATGAGTTCCTATGCAGCATTAAACAAACTGGTACAGTACAAGAGTATCGGCAGGAGTTCGCTAAGAGAACCTCTCGGGTTTCAAATTGGCTAGATCACTGTCTTTTAGGAGTATTCCTAAATGGCCTAAAAGATGAACTAAAATCAGATGTACGAATTCATAAACCCCGTACGGTATATAGTGCCATGAGTTTAGCTTTGGAATTCAAATCTAAACTCACTTGTCATCGATCTGGGAAAAATATCTCGGGAACCCCAAATTCGAAACTCTCACAAGCAGATCCTAAACCGACCTCTTTTATCCCAGCCCAAACATCAAACCAATCAAGAAATGTTTCAAGAATTTCCAAAAATGAGAAGCAAAATCGATTTCTAAAAGGGGAATGCTTTAGATGTGGCGAAAAATACGGACCAGGTCATCGTTGCAAAACCGGTACACTCAAGGTTATAGAAGCTGATGAAGCCGTTGAAGAATCTCCTACAATGGGTCTAACTGATCTTGATTCTGACCAACAGGAGACTGCTGAAATTAGCTTACATGCTATTCTGGGAAAATCGCAACCTACCACAATGAAAATCCATGGTATGCTTCATTCTACAAAAGTTTTAATTTTAATAGATGGCGGATCTACACACAATTTTATCTCAGATGTCTTGGTGAATGAACTTAAGTTGGAAACTCAACCGGTAACGTCTTTTGGTGTTCAAATCGGTAACGGAGACCTAATTCGATGTGGTCAAATCTGCAAAAATCTTTCTGTACATATTAATGACCTCAAGATCACTCAGGATTTTCATCCCTTCTCTCTTGGTGGAGCAGATCTAGTTTTGGGTGTTCAATGGTTATCTACGTTAAATACGGTTCAAGCTAACTGGAAGGAATTATTTATGATTTTTTCAATAGATGGAAAGCGATATAAGCTACAAGGCATTTCATCCGGTCCTCAAAAGTCATCCAGTTTCCAACACCTAGCCATTGAACCAGAAACTACCCCTTGTATAACCCTCCCATTGCAACCTGTTGTCAACCAATACACCACCATCTTTGAAGAGCCTCAACATCTACCCCCGATTCGATCACAAAACCATTCAATCCCACTTATGCCAAACTCCACTCCACCTAACATCCGTCCTTACCGTTATCCTTATTCCCAAAAAAATGAGATAGAAAAAAAAGTGGAACAGTTGATAGCCGCTGGTTTTATTCAACCAAGCACCAGCCCTTTTTCAAGCCCTGTACTACTAGTGAAGAAGAAAGATAATTCTTGGCGCATGTGCATCGATTACCGAGCCCTCAACAAGATAACTATTGCCAATAAATATCCGATCCCCAATATTGACGAATTACTCGATGAGCTGCATGGTGCCACAGTGTTCTCAAAACTCGATTGGCGATCGGGTTATTATCAAATTAGAGTGGCAGCCCCGGATATCGAAAAAACGGCCTTTCGCACTCACTCGGGTCATTACGAATTCAAGGTCATGCCTTTTGGCCTAACTAATGCTCCTTCCACATTTCAGGCTATCATGAATGATTTATTCCGTCCATACTTGCGACGTTTCATACTTGTGTTCTTTGATGATATTTTAGTTTATAGTCCAAGTATGGAACAACACAAATTCCATTTGGAACGGGCCTTAAAATTACTTCATGACAACCAATTTTTTGCCAAACTATGAAAATGTTGCTTTGGGCAAGAACAGGTGGTGTTCCTTGGGCATGTGATCAGCTCGAAAGGAGTTAGTGTGGAAGAAGAAAAGATATCAGCAGTTAAATCATGGCCCGTACCATCGACAGTCAAGGAAGTGAGGTTTTTTTGGGTTATTAGGGATACTACAGACGCTTTGTTCGTAATTATGGTGTCATAGCCCGTCCCCTCACTGCATTAACCAAGAAAGATGGATTTCTCTGGTCAGAAGAGGCCCTTAAAGCATTTAATGACTTAAAAAAGGCTTTGTTATCCACTCCAGTCCTTCGGCTACCCGATTTTTCAAAACCTTTTGTCATAGAATGTGAAGCTTCATCGGATGGTGTGGGAGCAATATTATCACAGCAAGACCATCCTGTGGCCTATTTCAGCAAGGGGTTCTCTCCATCTAACCGATTTAAATCGGCTTATGATAGAGAGTTATTGGCATTGGTATTGGCGGTACAAAAATGGAGTCATTACCTGCTTGGTCGTCATTTTTTTAATCCGTACAGATCATTATACCCTGAAATTTTTGTTAGAACAACAAATTACCACTATTGAGCAGCAAAGGTTGCTACTTAAATTGATGCCTTATGATTTCTCGATTATTCACAAAGCAGGAAAAGAGAACAAGGGAGCTGATGCTCTATCTCAACGACCTCATTCAGGAGAATTGTTGACATTAATTGTGCCTTATTGTGTTGAGGTAGCTGAAATCAAAGCAGGGTATCAAACCGATCCATTTACAAGAGACTTAATTAGCAAACTACATGAAGATCCTTCATCAGTTAGTGATTTTTCTCTTGCAAATCAGCTTTTGTTTTATTAAGGGCGTTTGGTAATACCTGAAGTATCTTCCCTCAGGCTAAAACTGTTACAGGAAGCACATGATACTCCACTTGGTGGCCATGGAAGTTTTTTAAAAACCTATAAACGATTGTGCTCTCGTTATTATTGGCTAAAGATGAAACAGGATGTAAGGGTTTTTGTGCAGCAATGTGTCATATGTCAACAACAGAAATACCAAACTCTGTCCCCCGCCGGTTTGCTTCAGCCCTTGCCCATTCCAAGCCAAGTTTGGGAGGATATTTCTATTGATTTTATCGTAGGTTTACCCCAATCAAGCCGTTTCGATACTATCTTAGTCGTGGTGGATCGCCTAAGCAAATATGCTTACTTTCTCTGTTTATCTCACCCATTCACGGCTAAAGGGGTAGCAGCAATATTTTGCAAAGAGATTATCTGATTACATGGTTTTCCTCGCTCTATCGTCTCTGACCGAGACGTGGTTTTTCTTAGTAACTTTTGGCAAGAATTGTTTCGATTAAGTCAAACCAAACTGAAATTGAGCACAAGTTATCATCCTCAAACGGACGGTCAAACGGAAGTCTTGAATCGTTGTTTAGAAGCTTATCTACGTTGCTTTGCTAGTGAACAACCAACCAAATGGAGTACTTTCATACCATGGGCTGAATATTCTTATAACATTGGTTACCATACCTCCATTGGTACAACACCATTTACTGTTGTTTATGGCAGGGAACCTCCTTCTTTGTTTCCTTATGTTACAGGGGAAACCAAAAATGCAGAACTGGAACATCAATTACTTGATAGGGATGATATGTTGAAGCTCCTACGACAAAACCTCCAAAAGGCTCAAGACCGGATGAAAAACGAAGCAAATTTGAAGTGACGGGAACTCACGTTTCAGGTTGGTGATTATGCTTTCTTGAAGATTGAAGATTCAGCCCTACCGTCAAAAATGTTTGGCCAAGCGCCGATACGAGAAGCTTTCTCCAAGGTTTTTTGGCCCATATCGTATTAAACAAACAGTAAGCCCAGTTGCTTATGAACTGGAACTTCCACCCGAAGCTAGAGTTCACCCAGTCTTTCACGTTTCGATGCTTAAACCGGCTCATGGCTCCTTTTCTTCAGTCCCAACTGCACCTTTACCCATCACAAAAGACTGGGAAATTGACTGGCAACCAAGTTCTGTCATCACTCATCGCTGGGTTCGTGAAGCTGGCCACCCAAACTTAGAACTGTTGGTTTCTTGGTGTAACCGCCCCATCGAAGAGTCCACATAGGAAACTTATGATTTGATAAAGGAGCAATTCCCTACTTTCCGCCTTAAGGACAAGGCATTTTACCGGGAGGGAAGTAATGATAAAAACCCACTAAAGGTATATTCCAGGAAAAAGAATCGTATGACAGCTGCCAATATGGGGCAATTGAATTCTATTTTTGGGAATCGGCTAAATCCACTAGGCCAAATCAATTAAATGGCAATTGGCTGGAGTTACCCAAATCAAGGGGTGGTTATCAAAGAAAGTGGGAGGAATTACCATACGTAACCTTAGCAGCTACCATATTTAATATTAAGAATAGGGTATTATAAATAATAGGTTTGCTTATTAGTTGAGTATCACATATTACTCATATTTATCTTTTCCTGTAATTGGAGACCTTGCCCCTCTCGAATCGGTCCATTTCTAATAAAAAGCTAGCCTACCTCTATTCTTAACAACCCTGTTCATATCAGCTACTTAGCTAGTAATGAGGCGAACTCTTCTTTGGCGGAGTTGAGGCATCTCAAATACTTAGACTTGTGTGGGAATGATTTTGAAGGAAGCCAAATCCCTGAGTTCATTGGATCCTTCAAACAGCTGAGCTACCTCAATCTCTCTCATGCTGGTTTTGAAGGTATTATATCTCATCACATTGGAAATCTTTCTAATTTAAAGGTTCTTGATATCAGTTCAAACCGAAATATGATGGCTGACAATATGGTATGGACTGTGGGCCTTTCATCACCGGAGCATCTCGACTTTTGTAAGGTGAATCTTAGTGGAACACATAACTTTGACATGGTGCTTTACATGATTCCTTCTTTAAAAGTGTTAAGTTTGTCATATTGTGGACTTTCCAATTCTGATCTTGGTCCTTCTCATAATTTTAGTAGAATACTTCCCAACATCAAACACTTGGATCTTAGCTTCAATTCTCTCAAAGGTCCATTCCCTGATTTTTTTCTAAACATGACATCCTTAGCATTCCTAGATCTTTCAGGCTATAATATTAGTTTGGCATGGAACTTTGCAAACTTGCTAAGCATGATCCCTTCTTTATCAGTGCTGCATTTGTCATTTTGTAGGCTCGATAATACACATCTATCTTCTCCTCATCTTAATTTAAGTACATTGTCTAACATCCAACACCTGGATCTTAGAGATAATTCAATTTCTGGCATATTTCCATCTATTTTAACAAACATGAGCTCTCTAAGAGTCCTTGACCTTTCGGAAAACATGTTGAATTCATCGGTTCCTATTATGCCTAACCTTCTAGAGCTTTATCTTTCTTTTAACGAGTTTAAGCATATAGAGCCTCTTGGAATCTGGAGACAGTGTTACCTGAAACAATTGATTGCTGCAGGCAATGATTGTGATATAGAATTGATTGACTCACCAAAAAAACATATCAGAATGCTCCCAATATTCTTTGGAGATGTTGGATTTACGTTGGAGTTCAAATGGTAAAATTCCAGAAGCACTTGTAAGAGTGACCAATTAAAGAGGCTTACTCATATCTGAAAGCAAATTGACGGGTGTAATCCCGAAATCTCTTGGAAGATTAAGATTTTTAGAAGTATTAGATCTCTCTCTTAACCATTTAACTGGTCCCATTCCTACATTCCTTGGAAAACTCTCCAAACTTGACCTTTCTTCTAATTTGTTAAATGGGACTCTTCCAGTTTCAATTGGGCAGCATACCAATCTCCACTATTTGGATATTTCTGACAATTCTTTAAAAGGTGTAGTGTTTGAAGCTCATTTCGCTAACCTTTCGATGTTGAAGCGCTTGGGTGCGTCTTCCAACACTAAGCTGACATTCAATTTTTCACGTGACTGGATACCTCCATTCCAATTGCTAATTCTTCGACTCGGTTCTTGCAATGTTGGAAATGGATTTCCGAAGTGGCTTCAAAATCAAAGGAAACTTGGGGTGTTAGTTTTGTCCAATGCTACGATTTCTGGACCTCTGCCCACATGGTTGCGGAAGATGCCCATCATTCCTTTCTTAGATCTCTCACGCAACAAACTCAAAGGACCTTTGACAAACCTTCCTAGTGGGGGGGAATTCAATGTATCTGGACATGGATTTGGCCAGGCATTATTTCTCCAAAATAATCTTTTCGACGAGAAGATTCCAAGCTCCATGTGCAGGACATATTTGGAATATCTTGATCTCTCTAGAAATAGGTTGATTGGGAAAATTCCTAGGTGTCTTGAGAATCTGCAAAAGTTAAACGCCTTGATACTTAGCTCAAATCGGTTGTCTAGTGTCATTCCAAGTTTTATATCATTATATCGGTTACATTTGAATGGCAATAACTTTACTGGGGAACTTCCTCGAGAGATCATGAATTTTCAAAGTTTAGCTGTCTTAGATTTGGGTGACAATAATTTTGATGGAAATATACCAGAATGGATCGGAGAAAAACTTAATCCGATGGTTTTGAGGTTACACAGAAATAACTTCAGCGGAAGAATTCCTCGATCTTTTTGCAGACTTTCAAATCTTCAAATTTTGGATGTTGCACACAACAGCTTAACAGGAACAATCCCTCCTTGTCTTGGACAGTTGAGTGGCATGGCTAACCGTAACCCAAATTGGCGTCTCATCTCACCGGATTCTGATGAGAATGTGATTCAGGTCATGAAAGGTGTAGATGTTGAGTATACAAGGACTTGGGATCTTGTTCTTAACATGGACCTTTCAAGCAATAAACTTGTTGGAGAAATTCCGGTTGAGCTAACTCGGCTTTCTATGTTGATGGGTCTCAATTTGTCTAATAATCTTCTCAGTGGGGGTATTCCAAACAACATTGGAAACATGACCAAGTTAGAATCTGTCGATTTCTCAAGAAACGAGTTGACAGGGATGATACCTTCAAGCATGGAAGCTTTGACATTTTTGAGCCATTTGAATTTGTCACACAATCATTTGTCAGGACGAATTCCAACCGGACATCAATTGCAGCCCCTTGCAGATCCATCAATATATGTTGGGAACAAAGATCTATGTGGACCTCCATTGCCAAACAATTGCTCATATTATGAAGACTATACAACAAGCAAGAAGAGCTATGAAGAAGGTGAAGAGCCGAAAAAGGTTTGGTTTTACGTGGACATAATGAGTGGTTTTGTGACAGGGTTTTGGGGTATTATTGGAGTTTTGTTGTTCAAGAAGCAATGGAGAAGGAAGCTTTTTATGTTTGCTGAGGAGACCATAGACAAGATATACATTGGAGTTGTGGTTAGAGTTGCCATGATGAAGAGAGGAAGAGAAGCTCCATAGATCCTTTGGATTCCAAGTTATTCTTGAATTTCTAAAACTGTTATTGTACAAATCAATGATTATTTTTCTTTTTCAAATTGTTATTGTACAACTATATTTACATGACATTTAGATTGGACTGCTATTGAATTGAATACCCAAAATCCATGAGTGGTAGGATTTAAATATGAAATACTGTGCCTGTTGCTCTCACTCCCACTATTGACCTGCCTTCAGCAGTTCTCATCTGAAATTTTCTCATTTGTACATTTTCTCGTTTTCATGTAACGAATGAGGTGTACAACAATCTCCTAAATCTCTTTTTTCCAAAATTTTTGATCATTATTATAATCATTTTACTGCTCATCAATATTTGTAGCAGGTCGTTCATTGAAACTGAAGTTGAAGTGTTAAACAGATGTCACTTTAAAGGCATGTGTTGATTTGTTTAATCAGTTTTTGGTCATTTGGTTTCCAATACTCCATTTGAATTAACTTGCACAAATTAGTTTTTGTTGAAAAATTTATGCATATAAAGTGTTCGATGAAATGATTGAATCTAATGTTGTTCTTGATTAAAGATCCTCTTTGGACTTGTTCCATAATTTGTGAAGTAAAAGGGATACTTTTGACATGCTCAGTTTTTTTGTTCTATTCTTATCTTATGAAAAAAAATAGTACATTAATGCTTTATGAAGATACAGTGATTTTGATGGGTTATAGGAAGAATGCAGAACACATGGACCATGGGGTGGCTTACAGGGTAAAGAATGTGTTCACATGCATGAAGGCTTTATTAAAAAGATTACAACCATACACTCGAGGGTTAATTTAATTTGATTATTGATTACCATTTCTTTTGATATATCTCTAAAGGATATCTTCGTAATTGGTAGTTAATTTCATTCCATTCACTAATCAATTCCTCCTACAAAACAATATGGATTATTCACTCATTCCATTCACTAATCAATTCCTCCTACAAAACAATATGGATTATTCACTCATTCCATTCCAGTAGAGCAACCAAACATAACAATGGAATGAGAATGATCCATTCCATTAGCTCTTCCACTTCCATTTTGTCCAACCAAAAAAGACCTTGTAATTTAAGAAACCCACAGTTAACTATAATAATAAAAAAAAAACAAATAAACAAGCTAAATGTTGCATGTAATTTAGGGACCCTAAAGTCCCGTACCATCATGTTAAATAATAATAATAATAATAATAATAATAATAATAATAATAATAATAGTAATAGTAATAAGAGTGAATTATATAAATTGTCCATGTGGTATACCAAAACCAAGTCTAACTGTCTAACTTTTGAATTTGTAGCATTCTTAATTTCCCTTAAGTTTGGATTTTGTTATGTAATATGTCCCTCCGTTGGTAAATGATTGTTAAACCCTTGTAAAATGACTTTTTAACCTTCGTTTTTTTGTCTTTCTTATATTGTTTTTTGTTTTTCTTTTGTTATTTCTACTAATAACTAACACCCCCACTCCCAACACACCTCTTGGTTGAGACTTATATTTTTCAAGACAAAAGAATTAAAAGACATATTGAATAAATAACCAAAAAAATCTTATGCCCTTGTGTTACAATAATAAGCTTGACCTCAATCTCCATTTCCAGTTTTAACCTTTTGCCCCTATATCACTGGCCCTCCCTCCTTCTTCATCCGATGATCACCACCCCCCATCAATACCTATCCAAGAAAGCCCAAGAACTTGCTACCAACAAACACCCATAGTAGAAAAGCCCTAGAAACAGAATTTTCAAGAAATTAACGGAAGACGAGGGGAAGGAATATGTAAATGTGATAATGTGAATAAGAAAAAGACAAAATGAGGGCAGATATGTCATACATTAACGTCTTGTTTGTTACTACAAGGGGCCAGTGCCAAAACAAAAACCAAAGTTAGGGACAGATTTACAACAAAATTGAAATTTGTACTTAATGTGCTAGATTTTGGTATGTCAAATGGACCTTTCTTGTAACTTACTCTAATAATAAAAAACAAAAGACTTTAACTTTGGGGGCAACTTTCTTGACTTCAAAGTCAGGTGACAGGTCTATCATGGCATAGATTTATGTATTATTTCATGTGAACACATTGACTAATGAACAAAATAATTTATTTATTTGACAAAACTATGGTTTTTAGCTAGGGTTCTAGATTTTACCAGTTTCCAATTAAATGTGACAATATTGTCACTTCTAATTATATCATAGTCCATTTGACAAAACTACAATTTTATAAAAGATAAGATGACAATTTGAATTTAAACCAATAGAAATTATCTTATGTTAGGTAACACATCAAACTCGTTCAGTCAAACAATTGAATGATCAAACTCATTTTCTTGTTAGTTTTGTGAATTATTGAACATCAAAATAGAGTTTATTATTTATAACTGTTATCTAAAAAATATATCAACTATATTTTGATTTCGCAAAAATGTAAATGTTTGTCTGTCAAAAACTGGGTTTGTTCAATTCATATTTTGTTAAAAGAAAATGACCTAAAGAAAACCGGTGAGTGGATTCAAATTGTCTGCTGACTTTAAGTCTTCTATGGGACCATGACAATAACTTGTTCCTAATTTATGGCTCTATAAAGGAACCAGTTTCATGATCATATTAACCCATGATCTCATCATAACAACCTATCTTTCCACTTCAATCTTTTCTAAATTAAACTGATCAAGCTGGGGCTGATAATGGGGAATCCGAGGGGTTTAGGGCTCCATATCACTTTCGTTACTATTTTCTTGGTTGCCACTACATATACTTGTCTGGGTGCTCAAAATACCAGTGTGGGATGCTTTAAGAAAGAGCGTCTTGCTCTTCTCAAGTTCAAACAGAGCGTCAAAGATGACCTTGATATGTTGTCATCATGGGTAGGCAATGACTGTTGCTGGTGGGAAAGAATCCACTGTGACAGTGTCACTGGGCATGTTGATAGTCTTCTTCTAAGAAGCATGTCATCTTCTTTCCCTCCCAATCAGTACTACTTAGATCCTGAACGCGACTTCTTAGATGGTAATGAGCTGAAATCTTCTTTGGCAGAGTTGAGGCATTTAAAATATTTGGACCTCAGTGGGAATTATTTTGGTGGAAGCAGGATCCCTGAGTTCATTGGATCCTTCAAAAAGTTGGCATACCTCAATCTCTCGCATGCTGGTTTTGAAGGTATTATTCCTCATCACCTTGGAAATCTTTCTAATCTAAAGGTTCTTGATCTCAGTTCAAACATGGGGCTGGTGGTAGATGATATGGCATGGACTTATGGCCTTTCTTCACTCGAGCATCTTGACTTGAGTTCATTGTATCTTAGTGGAGTACACAACTTGCACATGGTGTTTTTCATGATTCCTTCGTTAAAAAAGTTAAGTTTGTCATATTGTGGACTTTCCAATGCTGATCTTGGTCCTTTTCTTAATTCGAGTAGAATGCTTCCTAACATCGAACACCTGGATCTTGGCTTTAATCATTTCAGTGGTCCACTCCCTGGCTTTTTAAAAAATATGACATCCCTAGCATTCTTGGATCTTTCACACTTTAATTTTAGTTTAGCATGGAACTTTGCAAACTTGCTAAACATGATCCCTTCTTTATCAAAGCTGCGTTTATCAAGTTGTGGGCTTGATAAGACGTTTCTATCACCCCATCATCTTAATTTCAGTACACTTTCTAATATCCAACATCTGGATCTTAGCAGAAATTTTCTTGAAGGCATGGTTCCACCTGTTTTAACAAACATGAGTTCCCTAAGTGTCCTTGACCTTTCAGGGAACATATTGAATTCATCGGTTCCTTTAATGCCTAATCTTCTAGAGCTTGATGTTTCTTCTAATGAGTTTAAGCAGATTGAGCAGATTGGAATTTGGAGACTGTGTCGCTTGAAAAAATTGAGTGCATCATTCAATAATTTTGATAAAGAAATGAGCCACGCCCCAAAAAACTCTTCAGAATGCTCTCAATATGCTTTGGAGGGGTTGGATCTAAGTTCAAGTTTAAATGGTACAATTCCAGATGCATTTGGAAGATTAGTCAATTTAAGAGAAATAGATCTATCAAGCAATGGATTGATTGGTCCAATCCCTGAATCACTAAGAAGATTAAGGTTTTTAGAAGTATTAGATCTATCCAATAACGAGTTAACTGGTCCAATTCCAACATTCCAGGGTAAACTTTGCAAACTTGACCTTTCTTATAATCAATTGAATGGTTCAATTTCAGAATCCCTTGGAAATATCGAAACCTTAACAAATCTGTATCTCGGATACAATCGGTTAACGGGGCCCATCCCAACATCTCTAGGTAGACTTGTTTCTTTACAATCAGTTTCTCTGACTTGGAATTTTTTAAATGGGACTATTCCAATTTCATTGGGGAAACTTGCCAAACTTCATTCTCTAGATGTCTCCAACAATTCTTTAGAAGGAGTAGTTTTTGAAGCCCATTTTGCTAACCATTCGATGCTCAAGTACTTGGATACTTCTTACAACACTAAATTGACATTCAATGTTTCACCCGAGTGGATCCCTCCATTCAAATTGATAGGTCTTCACCTTAGTTCTTGCAATATTGCAAATGGATTTCCACAATGGCTTCGAAATCAAAGAAAACTCAAGACATTAGTATTATCGAATGCTTCAATTTCAGGACCTCTACCCACATGGATGCGGAAAATGCCCATCATTCCTCTCATAGATCTCTCTCACAACAAACTCAACGGACCTTTGACCAACCTTCCTAATGGGGGAAATTTTGATTTGACCGGAGATGGAGTTACGGCGGCATTAGATGTGCAGAATAACCTTTTCAATGAGTCAATTCCAAGGTCGTTATGTAGAAGGAAAGATTTAAACTATATTGATCTGTCCAGAAATAGGCTAAATGGGAAAATTCCGAAATGTCTTGGGAATATGCAAGGGCTGCATACCATGATATTTAGTTCAAATCGGTTGTCTGGTGTTATTCCAAACTCTATAGGTCTTAATTCAAGGTTAGATTGGTTAGATCTAAATGACAATAACTTTATCGGTGAAATTCCACGAGAATTGGGGAATTTAAGGGAGTTAAATGTTTTAGATCTTGGTGATAATAAGTTTTCTGGAAATATACCTGATTGGATTGGAGAAAACATTGCATCTTTGATGGTTTTAAGGTTACACAAAAATAACTTCTCCGGAAGCATTCCTCAGTCATTGTGCAAAGCTTCAAATCTTCAAATTTTGGATGTTGCATATAACAACTTAATCGGAACAATTCCTCGTTGTCTTGGAGAGCTCAAGGGCATGATTAAGGGTAGCAGAGCAGCGTTGCACGCTCAAATGCTTAATATTGATGAGAATGTGATCCAAGTCTTGAAAGGTTACGATCGTGACTATACACATACTTGGAAAATACTTTTTAACATGGACCTTTCCAGCAACAAACTTGTAGGAGAAATACCTGAGGAGCTAACTGCACTTTCTATGTTGGTGGGTCTCAATTTGTCTAATAATCATCTCAGTGGGAGTATTCCAGACAGCATTGGAAACATGTCAAAGTTAGAATCTCTTGATTTCTCAAATAACGTGTTAATCGGGATGATCCCTCCAAGCATGGCGGCTTTAAACTTTTTGAGCCATTTGAATTTGTCACACAAAAACTTGTCAGGACGAATTCCAACAGGAAGTCAGTTGCAGACGTTTACTGATCCATCAATATATGCTGGGAACAAAGATCTGTGTGGACCACCATTGCCAAACAATTGCTACAATCATGAAGACCAGTCAACAATGGGCAAGAAGAAATACGGAGCACCTGATGGGCAGGAGAAGGTATGGTTGTTTTACGTGGACATATTGAGTGGTTTTGCAACAGGGTTTTGGGGTGTTATTGGACTTTTGTTGTTCAAGAAGCAGTGGAGATGGAAGCTTTTCAGGTTTGCAGATGAAACCATGGACAAGATGTACGTTGCAGTTATGGTTAGAGTTGCCAAGATGAAGAGAGGAAGAGAAGCCATATAGATCCTCTGGAATGCAAGTAGATTATGAGTGCATAATATAAATTATCATTTGCTATCTAATACTGTTTTCTTGATACTACTATTTGGATTTTATAAATGGATGACGACTGTAATGTGGGTGTTGTTTAAAGGTGTCAATTTCAAAAGTTTTGGTGAATTTGGATTGTTAGATTAGATTACATTTGTATGAAAAATAAAATAGTTTATTGAGCTCCCTTTCTCTCAACCTCTTGCGTCTGCATCCATTCCTTTTCATCTACATTGGTCCAATTAAGAATCAGGTAAATCAGTTCATTATCTATTTCTTCATTTATACATTTTTCTAGCTTTTCATGTAAAGGATAAAATGATTGGTTGAAAGGTCTTTTTTTTAATTTGGATTTGGTATTTATACAAGATGAAAATTAATAATCTAGCTAGGTACGTGGTTGTTGTCAGTATTGTTGTTTAATTCAGGGTTTTTGCAAGATTAACATAGAATACTGGTGGGAATTTGCGAGTAAACGTTTCTTACAAGTCAAGAGGTAGCTGCTGAATAGTGCTGATTTGACAAATATAGCTGTGAATTGGCAATGGAACAAAACATGAGGATTACAAGATGGAGGAGACTGACCCCAAGGGGCTTGGAACCTGGACAAACCCGTTTAAACATTTGAAACTTTAAGCCTCTGAACTATCAAATTACTACAAACCACCAAGTAGGCACATTTTTTCCCAAATAATTCTTTTGATTGGTATTTTTTCATGTCAAGAATGATTGCAGTTATACATGGGTGAGCTGCTATGATGTTTTTGAAATTCTTATTCTTTGTGAATTCATTCTTAAATCGTTGATAATTTACCTTGAGTGCTTCCCTTGAACTTGTAGGCATATTCAAACTCTTGTCAGAATTGATTTTACATGAATAAACATCCTTTTATCTCATTATTGTAATTTCAAAAATAAAAGAATTTGGATATTATAATCTTCACTTTGACATTTCCTTGATAAAATACTTTTGCATGGTAGCATGGAGTAGAAATGTTCCAAAAAAAATGTTTGTATGATTTATTCAACATTTTTGCACACTTCTATGTTCCTATCTTGAATTGCTTCCATTCAACTCCTTTAGGCTCCCGTTTTTCTCGCTAAATAGGGCAGAATATGGCAGAATTGAACAATGTATATGACCTTGTATTGTGTTGTGCATTCGAGTCAGACTAGTCGATTGATGTTAATTGGAAAAAAAATGTATTTTTTTTGTCCCACTCAAAAAGGTTGAACAAAGTTTGACATGGGCATGCTTTTAATCTCATCTCTATGCAAAAGACATGAATGATTTCCATAATCTCATCATTAAAAATAAGCAACAAAAGCTTCTCCAATCTCTTCTAGCCATATTGTGTACAATAAGTGTAACCTTAACAATGTTGCAACATAAACATCAACATTGTTACAAATTTCTATACTTCTATATTGTCACTTTCTAATTTGTGTTACAAGTTCTTAATGTAATATATAGAGTAAGGTTAATATCATTTATGCAACGAAATAACATGTTGCAACATATATATCGTTGATTCTACATACTATAGTCTATGCAATGTATAGTTGGAAAGCAAAAACTCGGTTGGTATTCCCTCCAATATCTCCATATTTTATGGTCTAAGTGATCGAGTAAGAGCTTATTGAAGTTAACTATGGAGACTTGACATTATAATTAGACTTTTTCCACCTCAACTAGATCTGGATCTTGTGGTTAGATATTCAACCAACAAGCGCACAATTAAAGGATGCGAAACAAATATAAAGAAGACTAGAGAATATCATGGTTCACATGATTATTTTGATGGACAAGCTAGATAAATTTATTGTTTATCTCGACGGTGAAGTTTACAAGTACATTGAGTCTCTCTCTCTCTCTCTGTGTGTGTGTGTGTGTGTGTGTGTGTATATATATATATACACACACACAGAGAGAGAGATAGATAGATAGAGAGAGAGAGAGAGAGAGTGAGAGAGAGAGAGAGAGTGAGATTATGTCTAGACAATAACATAGTATCACCCTTGGTTTGGTATGTATATTCTCCTCTACCACCATTTTTAATGTGGACAACCTTAACACCAAGTCTAGAATTCAACAATCGCCTACTTGGAGGCTGATAAACAAATCAACTGTCATCCAATGTGTATAACTCTCGTAAACCTCCTATTCTCTCTAGTTTGTTGTCTTCGCATCAACCTTCTAGAAAGCTAATTGAAGCTAAGAACAACTTCAACTCCTTTATTGTCACTTGTTAGCACCTTGGTAAACATATTTCTTTGATTCTTTGTACAAAATATTTTAAAGGATCGTGTAACATCACTATTAAGCTCTCTAATAAAGTGGAATCTCATCTGGATGTGCTTAGTGCACGATATACTCCATTGTTCACGAGATGAATTGCACTTTAATTGTCACAGTGAATAATATAATCATCTTATTTGTAACGCCTCATTCCTGGTACGTATTTAATTCATTAAATATTCATTTTATAAGAGCTACTCGACGAGTTGGTAGCCCTAACTCGTCGAATAGAGGCCAGTCGAAGCGCGGGTTTAAATGAGGCTACTCGAGGAGTCGAATCCCAGACTCGGCGAGTAGGCCGAGCTGGATGAAAACCTAATATTTAGGAATTGCACCCTATTTAAGCAACATTATGGGGCTCTAGTCCAGCCTCCATCATTTCCAGAGCATTAATCCCGAAACCCTAATACTCCATAAGTGAACTTGAGCTTTCTTGGTTATTTTGAGTGTTATTTGGTGTATTTTAAGCTAGTGGAAGAGTTGGAAGATAGAAAACTCAAGGGAGAAAGAGTAGATCCAGGAACTACACCCCACTTGCCATCTTTTCTGGTAATCAAGCTTCCAACTTGGTCTTCTTTCTCTTAGATCTATTTTTCCCCATATTAAGAGGGTTTTGGCTCAAAAACCTTGGTCCTTGGTGTTGGGACCTTCCAAGTGGTTCATATCTCAGATCTAGGTTCTAGGGAGGGTTACATGGCATAAAGATGCAAACTTTATGGCCATGGTAGCCCCATGCATCTTGTAGACCTCATTATTGGGTCTTTTGAGCTTAAAGACCCATGCATGGATGTAAAGTTCGTGACTTTACGTGTTATATCGACCCTAGGAGGTCAGATCTACCCTTTGGATGAGATAAGCTCGATAGAAACCAAGTTTATGGACATAGACTTTGGGGGAATCAGTGAGTCGTTCTTGGGACTCGACGAGTTGGGTATTAGTTCCCCAACCTTTTATGTTCCTGAGGAATCTGGTTGAGTCTAGAAGGGGGACTCAACAAGATGAACGCGATTATGGACCTGGAAGTCATGGGACTCGGTGAGTGTATGAACAGACTCAGCGAGTCCAAGGAAATCTCCCAACCCATGAAGACGGAGTCGACGAGTTGTTCATATAACTCGGTGAGTCATAGACTGGACACATTTATATGATGAAGACAGACTCAGCGAGTTCAAGGAAGAACTCAGCGAGTCAGTTGAAGATAATCCCAATGTTATCATTGAAGGAGAACTCATCGAGTTCACGCTAGACTCGGCGAGTAGAGTCGGGGTTGTATCATTTGAAAGACTAGGGACTCGACGAGTTGATGGACCAACTCGGCGAGTCAAGTCAACTGGAGGTTGACTTTGACTAGAATGTTGACTTTGGCCACGGGTAAAATGGTCATTTTACCCTAAGAATAGTTATCAGTTTTTGACTAAGTGTCATTGTGGAAATTATAGCCGGAGAGTCGCCGGAGCAGCAGTCAGATATTTCCCACTCGGTGTTTCAGCAGTCAGTCACACGAGGTGAGTTTCCTTCCAGTAGGAATGGGTCTACGACCACAATGCCAAACCTTTTAGATGATAGTAGTTTCGGACTGTGGTCCGATACCGGGGTGGTTCTGACAAGTAGTTATGTATGCTTGATGTCTTCGTGATTCATGCGTGTTTGTGCTATATGTTATATGTTCTGGACTCCAGTCTGATGCTGGGCAAGACCGATGTAGTTAATGTGATTATGTTATACGTTTATTTTATGTTCAGTATATTCAAGACTTCGGTCCGATGCATTGGATAAGGCCCGGTATGTGTTATATGTATTGTTATATGGTATGTGGTAGTTTGGGGGAGCTCACTAAGCTTCGTGCTTATAGTTGAAGTTTTGGTTTCAGGTACTTCCGGTAGCAAAGGGAAGAGCTTGGGGTGATCACATGGCACACACACCACCATATTAAGCCTGGGATTGTTGAGACTCTGATATTTTATCATATGTTTTGTCACAGTATTTGGTATAATGTTTTGTTACACATGATCCATGTTTTTCCCTTATGATTTTGGATGATTTATGGTTTATTATGATTTTCAAAAAGAAATTTTTGGGTCGTATTTTTGGTTGTTACATTATTTATGCTCAACTTTGGTAGGAAGTTTTTTTAAACCAAATAAGCTCCTTTAGTTTCTATAATAACCATGTATTCTACTTTTATGGTTGAAAGAGGAACACTCTTTTATGAAGTCTCGGCATCCTCCTAACAATTGTACCCTTAATAGTGAACACATAACTTGTACCGCTCTTCCACAAATTTGTATATCCACCCAAGTCTGCTTTTGTGAATACTTTAAAGATAAAAAAATTTCTTCTAAAACAAAAATCAACATGATATGTGTCTTTCAAGTAGCATAGAATCCACTTGATGACTACCCAATGTTATTTCCCTATATTAGACATAATCCTACTAACAACTATTATGCCCGACGTCATACATACCATCATACATCAAGGTGCATAATATTGATGCATACAAAAGCCTAGTCATATGTTCCTTATCTTTGTCCACTAGTGGTGATTCTTTTTTTTAAGTATCAATTGACTACCTAAAGGCATACTTACGGCTTTAGCATTTGTCATGCTAAATTTATCCAACACATTCTTGATGTGCTTATCTTGGGAACCAATTAATGATTTAAGCTAACTAGTTAAAAGATATGGAAATATTAACTTAATGGCTTGGAAAAATTTAGAAAATCCCACCAATTTGAGTTGATATATAAAGAAGGTTGATCCTATTTAATGGTAACACTTCAGAATTTAAACTCCGTTCTTTCTCCCTAACCAACCCCTCCTTCCCTTTGTGTTGTTTTTTCAACAAAGGAATAACACAAGAAGTGATTGATTTTTGGTGTTTTGAAGTCTAGAAACATCCGCGTAAGCTCTGTGTGGATACGAGTAGTGGTGATCATGTTGGATCTATGTGCTCAAGAATCATTATTTAATGATATTGCTAATAATATATGATCTTATAGGGTTACACCTTAATCGAGTTGGTACTTATTGAATATTTATTGAGTATTTAATTATTAATAAATAAATCTAACTCCTTTATTTAATTAGAGAATAATTATTGTTTTATGAAAATAATAATTATAGAGGAACAAACTAGTTACTATATCATATAGTATGATTTATTATGTCATACAAAAAGTTTTGGACACATTGGATTCCATTCAACTTTAAACAGTCAGTTTGCTTTATCTAGTTAGAGAAACGAGTCAAACCTCTATCCTCTTTTCTATCTTTGAGTCGTAGATCTCAACGGTATGCGAGGTTTCTTTCCAACCTACCTCTTTCACTCTGTATGCCTCTAGCTAGACATTACTTATATTATAAAGAAGTATGGGCATTAGACTTTGGATGTGAGTATAAATGGGGGAATGGTGCTTGTAAAATCACTACTCTTTTCTTCCCTTGGAAGACCCTCAAAACCAACAGCATGTCTCACTCTCCATCTCTTGCTCTTTTGAAGCTAGTTGCAAGCATTTAGTGCTCATAATTATTTCTCCTTTAGTGCTTATTTGAGCTTAATACTTAAAGGCTTAAGAAATCACTAATACAAAAAGGGAACAAACATTTCATAGTGCTTTACTCTTGCTTGTGGATATTTGTACAGAAGATCTAGCTCTTTGTTCTTGCCATCTACTTTAACTCCCCAAGTTCGAGTGGGATTAAAGTCACCAAAGGTTGTCATTCTAAAACACCTGGTTGTCTTAATATCATTCTAACCTATGTAATTTGATCCATGATGGTTTTGATTTAAAGTGTTCTAAAATAAACTAGTTATTTAATAAATGCTTTCGTTGCATTTTTTTGTGAAAAACACTCTATTTTATGTATCAAACCCTTCAGCGGTATCACAACAGTCTTTTACATTTTAGAATGATTTATTATTGTAACACTCACAAAACTCATGATAAATTTAAACTTTTTAAATATAACCCAAAACCATGAAGTGTTTACAAAACAGTTTTCAAAACATTTCCAACATCAGAGTTTTCCTAAAATCATAAATCATAACAAGATGATGTGTACGATCACGCCTTCGCCTTTCGCGGTCATTTGAGGTACCTGAAACTTTAAGCCAACGCTTAGTGAGTTCTCCCAAAATACCAACACATAACCAAATAACATATATGTAATAACAACATGCAATGGGTCCACAACTAAATGACTGGATTACCCCTGGGACCACAACATAAGTATGGCTTGCCCTCGGGGACCACAACTTATGTCTAGCATGCTCCCTGACCATATCACTCCTCGGACTGAATTACAATCAAGTCCTCAATACGAGTTTGGCATACCGCCCGGTCCTTAGCTCGTATCTGGAATGCTCTTGAGCCCTCAATATGAGTCTGGAATGCCCTACCCATCCCTCAGCTCATATTTGGAATGCTCTAGGATTTGTTAGCTACCACACATAGTAGTACAACCTCAACCCAACACAATATGTCAACATATAACAGATAATATCATATATAGATAATCATGCAGACAAAATCACTAGTAGTCCTACAGATCTACCAGACTAGCATATCAAGAACTAGCATAAACATGCATATCTATTCCATGCTCAGCATATCACTGAATATTAGGATATCCAATCAATAGGCCGACCTTGGTACCTTCGACCCATAGATATAATGAGGAAAACTCACCTCGTAAACTGGACAAAAACTGATGAGATCTCAATTCCATGTCTCAGCTTCAACCGCTTCCTAATCTAGCCAAATGACCAATCTCAATTAGAATCTCAAATACCCAAAATACCCTTAACGTCAAACTTGGTCAAACTTTTGATGGGTTTTGGTCATAAGACATCCTATGTGCTCATACAAACCCTAATGCTTGGATCTAGGTTTCTCTATTGTACATGCTTTGAATCCAAGACTATAAACCCTAATTCTAGTATATGAAATCGATATTAACATATGAATGGGTTCAAGAACATACCTTGATTGTTATATAGCAATAACAATCCTAATTCCACCTTGAATTAACTTTGGAATGCTTAGAGTCACAAGTGTCACTCCTTTAATGGCTTACAAACACCAAGAGCAAATGGAGAAGGTATAAAGAGAGAGGAGAGAGGTTAGAATTTGTCCTTAGGAACAAGTACACGAATTCTAAGGCCTTAGGGTCTTTATATAGGTGTAGAGATAGGGTTTCAGTCATTATCCTTATCTAGTTGCTTATCCACAAAGCAACCATAAGATAAGCCTTGAAAACCCTTATCCTTTATCCTTTGGACGATTTCAAGGATCCTTATCTCCTTGAATTCGTTCAACCCATATTTAGGATAACCATTACCATATTTTGTAACTATCACATAATTACAATTCAGCCCCTCTAGTTTAATTAATTACACTTGATCACAAAATTAATTCCTAATTAATTATTGACTAATATTAATTAAGAAAATATGATTTCTCCTTTAATATAGTATTCTTATAAAATATTAATAAATCATAATAACCTCTCTCTCTTTATTTATATCTCCAATCAAGTTGCTTTGGTGAAGGCAACCCAAAAGGACCATGCACCATCGGGTCAAGTACATACCAAAATAGTTATGGACTTAGATACTAATCCAACAGCCTCCCACTTGGATAAGTCTAATAACTATTCTGCGTATGACTTCATATCCTGATCTACAATCGTAGCTTTCCATAGCCGCTGTCAACTCTGATCCTATCAGATACGCGTGTCCTTAGATAAGGGATCATATATTCCTCCATTCTAGATATCGTATGAGATATGATTTCAAATCATTCTCTTTGTACTATATCTCGATTTCTGATTTATGACAACAGACTAATTGAACAAATCAAATTAGCCCTATCCCGTCCGAGCATTTACGTTTGTCATCACTAAACCATCGAGGGGCCCAAAGATATCGCTTTTATCCTACTTTGGATAAAAGGAACGGATAAACTTTGATACAATGCTTGCTTGCACTCACTCACCGAATCACACACAACAATATGTTTTATAACACCAAGTTACTAGTGTGTTTACATATTATCAATGTGCAACCGATTTGAAAGATACAACTCACACATCTCGGCTTCAAGAATATAAGATGTTATCGTCTCACCAATCACTCGTGATACAATTCATGGAGTGATCCAAGTGAGCGTGGGTTTAATCCAATGCTCAAATCATATTCATAAGCACTCATGAATGTTGCAGCAAACATTTTCTTATGTCTAATACTCTTTTAGACAATCCACACACCAATTCACGACAATCTTTATTCATATCTACTTCCAACATATGAACGACTGTGGCTCGTTTGAATAATTTGATTATTCTTAATAAACTCAATTATTCTGGAAGTCAAAACATGCAAAGTGAAACACAAGAATAATACTAATCCCATATGGCCTCAACCCTTTGAGCATAAATAAAACACCTTTTATTTATCACCATATCGATTACTCATTATTTGTCGTTTCGGGTAATCAACTTCTTACTTTAACTATTACACTTGTCCCATGCTCCTAGCATGCACACAATGTTTACCTATGGTTCTTACTTTGTGAAATAGATCACATTGAACACATTTCCAATCATTCTAATTCCACAACTCCAAATCCTTTTCCATAAGTGAAAGAATATCAAATTCTTGCTACTTATAGAATATGCTAGATTCTAACATTTTATGCAATGATCCTTTTGTAATGTCACTGCACCGAAGTCACAAAGACTATTGCCAATGATATTACAAAGTCCTCTAACAGAGATTGTTACAAGACAATTCCTTAGATATGATGTCTCTCACTCAAAGTACATTCTTTTGAACATCCTTTTGCATAAAAGTTTCTAATCTAGTCATAGATTTTCAATATTCAATTCCTAATATGGACACGCTTCCATATTTTCAATATGACAACTCATTCTTAATAGAATCTTATCTATTCATAATAATGTCAATATGGTCCATCCAATACCATGCTTCCAACTACTCACAAGCAACCAATCCTCGTCGAACTTTGGATCGTCCTTTGATAGTTGTTTAATTATTTTGGTCAAAACCAATTCTAGTCCCTTTTCCCTCTAAATGCGCTAGACATTTGGAAAATTTTAGAATGGTCAAACATTAAAACATTTGCAATCGATCCTATACCCGAAGCGTATGGGACACGATGCACAACGTTTGATTTTCTATGTTCTCAAAATTCAAATTGTGAAAAGGAATTTCGTAATCATAATCGAAATTTTAAGAACACACTATGTACCTTTGACTAAATTTATTAAAATTTCTCAACCTAAGCCTTTAGATTTGAAATGAAGCATAATATTCTCTCCCTTAATTATAGCAAAACAACTTTACAACCCTTACGACTTTGCAAGGTATAACACTTGTTTTTCTATAATTAATATTGCCAACTTGCAATACTTTCCATAATAATCATACAATCATAACTTTTATGCTCCCACTATCATGATGATTACTATAAAACATAACACTTATGCTCCCACTAGCTTCGACATGTATTCATAAACATCTTAACTTTCAGAAAGACAATACCTATTGAATTTCTGAAGTCCATGTTTCTAATACTTAGTGCTTTGATAATCTTTTATCAAGGCTTCTTGAACTTATACACCTTTGCCTTAGATAGTTCATATGTGTGTCTTAACAATTAAGACTAATTGCCAAACCTCACAATTCAAATTATGGAAAGGGATACCATAACCATGATCGAATTCGAGAATGCAATTTTACAATCACTATCTTCTTAAAATCTTTCTTAGTGAAAGCATTTCCTCACAATCATTTTCATGAAGGAGGAAATCTTATGACACTTAGATTTAAATGGTGTATTTGTTCCTATCCATGTGAATTTGTTAAAACCAAAGTTTACGACAAATTCAAACTCATATGGACCGAGCCTTTTTTAATCTTGATTTCTTGCCTTATGGTAGCACAGCTGCCCACCACGTCTTCCAAGTAGTTAAGCAGCTCACCTTTTCCTATCAATGTACCTTTCATTGATTAAGGTGCCTTGCCTTTTATGCGTTTAAGATGAGAACTCATAGGACTCACATGCATAATTAACTCAATTGGAATAGCACATAATCAAAATATTGTCAACACGATAGGTTGTAAACCTCAACTCGTGTGCTAGTGATGATCGACAAGGTTTATTTGATTTGTTCTTGAAACCTTTCAAGACCATTAAGACTCCCACTGACTCCTTGACATATAAGATTCTCTTGTCATATAACCATTTCTTGACAAACAAATATTCAAGAGTTAGTGTAGCTTTTATCAAAACACTTCATAAATTGGTCCTAGTCGGTCTTTGTCTTATTCAAGACATCACAACTTTCCACATTTGATGAATGTTATAAACCTTTAATACTTTTCACTCATTGTCACAATCTTAACTTTAAGACTTGTTATTGGAATGAATTATGATTGACTTTTGATTTAACCATTTCTTCAATTCTTGATTCCTCTTCTTAAACATACAATTGTACTAAGACTTACTTAGAGGATCAATTGAGATATGGTTCTTAATCATTAAGACCTATCATAAAGCATAAAAGGTACTCTCCCTTCTTCTTAGAATGGAGAAACTTTTATCTTTCTGCCTACTTGACTCTTCTTATTCGTTCGGCTATTGATTTAAATCATTTTCAATTAATTCAGAATTACACTTAATCATATTTACTAAACCTTTAGTAAATCATGACGAATGTCTTTGTTACTCTTATGGTGGACTTTGATCAATACGCAAATTTGTGTACTTGATCTCCTAGTCCTTCACTTGACACTTTGTCAATGAATTAGTCTAATTTCCAAAATATGAAATTTCTCATTCATCGTGCAACCAAGTTGCATGATTCCAAGTTTCTGTCCAATTGAAACTGGGGCGATGAGAAACTCTCCTTATTTGGTAAATTCTCGACTTTCCATAACACAATAAGAAACAAATCCATTATTGCTAATAATTTTAACATCAATTTTTTCATACACGCCATTGTTAGGATAAATAAATCAAATTTAAAATCAAAATTTATTTTATTGCGGAAAAAATTGTCCTTACAATGCAACTCATTGAAAAACTTATGCTAATACATCTTTCTTAGCAATCTAATTCTAACTCTAAGTAGTAGCTCAAGAATCTAATCTTCGAGAAACGCGATCGAAATCCATTCCTTCACGGTTAGATTCTGCTCACTTCTTCCCTTAAGCTTCCTTTCTTTTCTTCGATCTTACAAGACATCAATTGTAATCTTATCACATTATGTATTAAGAATCTAGAATAGAAGCTTAAAAGAGTTAGTTAATGGATTTTACCTATATTAGAGCCATATGTTTCGACTCTCCCATCTCTTAGATCTCTTAGGTAAATAGGGCAGCTTCGTCTCCAATGCCCCTTCTCGTGGCAATAAAAGCAAATTGACTCTTTTTGGAATAGGACATGGAACTACTTCAGACATCGCCTTTCTCTTATGATCAATCTTTTCAATCATAGCATGTCTTTCGTTGCCATTGTCTATATCCATAGAGGTCTCGAAGGCAGATTCACCAATCAACTTTGCTTTTCTATTGCGCCAAACCATTGCTGATTCAGCAGCAATAAGCATATAGGTGAGATCTATAAGGGTTACGTCGCAGTTTATCATATAGTACTCTCTTACGAACTCACTATACGAGTTAGGAAGTGACTTAAGAACCCAATCAAAAGCCATCTCTTCACCGACAACGGATCCCATCATTCTTAACCTATCAATGTGTGACTTCATCCCTAAGACGTGTGCACACACCGACTTTCCTTCTTTATGTTTACTTGCCAAAAGGGCTTGAGTGATATTGAACCTTTCAATTTTACAATCTTGTGGGTTAGGGAGAATAATTAGAGGAGGAGGAGGAAGTGAAGCATGATTTCTTGTTCCTCGATCGAATCATGGAATATCATCTTCATGTGGAATGCGTGTTCCACGGGATTTGAGAAGACCATAGTTGTCGAACTTTGACATCTACAAAACGGGAGAAACAAATTCAAGTTAGTTGATCGATTGAGTCCTTAGTAAATCACCCATATGAGATACTAAGGCTAGGACCCAACACAATATTCTACAACTCGGGAGAGGGATGTCGTAACCCTAATTGCAGAATATTTGAAGGTAAGTGAATGACGATTCACTAATTTCCACCACGAAAAACGAAAAAGAAATTTAAGTTTTAAATCTATGAAAACTCCTAGATCCTTTGAGATTCATTGAACTTTCAATGGCATATTTAAATCTCGATATGCCCCTCTTGTTTGTGACTGGGATGCCGAGGATCACAAAGCGGGTGTGAATAACCATGCAAACTTACATGGTGCCCTCACATGTTACAGTCACCTATTCGATGTGCCGGTAAACCACACACGCTCCACCGAACTATGACAAGCATTAAGTCACCCTTTGCTACATTTGCTTAGAACCATTTAGTGTGCCGGTTAACCACACATGCTCCACTAACGTCTTCGCAAGGGCACAAAGTGTAATTTCATGGAATTGCATCAATTCACTTTTCCTAAGTAACTAAGATTGGGAATTTTGAAAAACATTTAGTTACTTTAGTAATTCATTATACTTATAATGGAAGGTTTCGTCCTATCCTACCCGTTCGGCTAACGACTCTCCACTAGTCAAGAGTGCGGTGGGTAAGAGTGGATACCCATTCAATCGTCATTTTATAGGCAATTTCCTTAAACACCCCTTATAGACCAGCTTCGTGAATGAGGCCTACTAACGGTAAGACTGACTTTTAGTTATACATATATAATGTTAGACTTTTAATGTTATATATAGTATAGGGTGTATTTTATAACTTTTAAAATACTATGTGGTTAACTTTAACAATTACACTTTTAATTCAATTAATTGGTTAACCTAAACTTTTAAGGATTTATTAAATCTCTTTTAACTATACACCTTAATTAATTAATAAAACCATAAGGGTGTATTTGAACTTTTCAAAACTAGGGTTTTAGAATTTAACATTCCTAATTAAACTTTTTAATCAACTTTTAAATTCCAAAACTTGAGGGCAAGTTTTGAAACATTTCAAAACATTAGGGTTTAGAATTTAAATATACATCAAAATTAAACTATTTAATCAAAATTTAAATTCCAAAACTTGAGGGCAAGTTTTGAAACCCTTTTCAAAACATTAGGGTTTTAACTATTTAAATTTCAAAACAACAAAACTTTTGAGTTCAAATTTAAACTATAAAACCTAAAGGGGAAAATATGAAACTTTTCATAACAACAAGGATCAAATAACAAATAATTTTAAATTAACATTTAATCACATAATTATCCATATTTTATTTATTTAATGATTTCTTGCAAAACAATTTATCAATTTACTCAAAATAATTAATCAATTATATTATAAGGAAACAATTATCTTATTAATTGATAAATATCTTCATTTAGATCAAAAATATAGTCAAATATATCATATAATCAGATTAATATTGATCTAACATGATAAGGTAACTATCCATATGCAAAAACAGCAAGAAATCCCGAGATAAGCACTATCTGACGAGTTAACTCGTCGAGTCAAGCCTGGACTCGGCGAGTTCAACTATGGACTCGGCGAGTCCAGCCTTTAGAACACCAAAAAAATGAATTTCTTAGATATACAATGCATCAATACAATTGAAACCATCCTGTCCTCTGATACCACTGATGGGTTTTGGTCATAAGACATCCTATGTGCTCATACAAACCCTAATGCTTGGATCTAGGTTCTCTATTGTACATGCTTTGAATCCAAGACTATAAACCCTAATTCTAGTATATGAAATCGATATTAACATATGAATGGGTTCAAGAACATACCTTGATTGTTATATAGCAATAACAATCCTAATTCCACCTTGAATTGACTTTGGAATGCTTAGAGTCACAAGTGTCACTCCTCTAATGGCTTACAAACACCAAGAGCAAATGGAGAAGGTATAAAGAGAGAGGAGAGAGGTTAGAATTCGTCCTTAGGACTCCTTGGGAACAAGTACACGAATTCTAAGGCCTTAGGGTCTTTATATAGGTGTAGAGATAGGGTTTCAGTCATTATCCTTATCTAGTTGCTTATCCACAAAGCAACCATAAGATAAGCGTTGAAAACCCTTATCCTTTATCATTTGGATGATTTCAAGGATCCTTATCTCCTTGAATTCGTTCAACCCATATTTAGGATAACCATTACCATATTTTGTAACTATCACATAATTACAATTCAGCCCCTCTAGTTTAATTAATTACACTTGATCACAAAATTAATTCCTAATTAATTATTGACCAATATTAATTAAGCAAATATGATTTCTCCTTTAATATATTATTCTTATAACATATTAATAAATCATAATAACCTCTCTCTCTTTATTTATTTCTCCAATCAAGTTGCTTTGGTGAAGGCAACCCAAAAGGACCATGCACCATCGGGTCAAGTACATACCAAAATAGTTATGGACTTAGACACTAATCCAACAACTTTATCAAAGTCTAAGTCAACAGGTCAAATCGACTAAGTCAACTGAGTCAACCCAGCCAAGTCAACCCAACCGAGTGAACTCAACCAAAATAACCCAGTTCGAGTACGCGAGGCATACTCCGAAGTTACGCTGGGTGTACTCCATCCTCGCACATTAACCACCATCAGGGTGGTTAACCTCGTACGTAGGGCGTACTCTGAGTACGGGGCGTACACTCACCAACTTCAAAACTCATTAAGTGCTTAATGGCTTAAGCACTTACGTCCATCTTTTAGATCCAAGGCTAAAATACTCTCTAGAGTCATAAAGTTCACAACTTTATGACTTTACATGACCATTAAGTACTTATCTCAACTTCTTAATCCATTAAGACATTCTACAAGATGCATGGAGCAAAACTAACCATTTAAAACCCATTTTTATGACTCAAGACCCTCCCAAGGGTCTGAAAGGAAGCTTAATGAGTCAAGAACATGCTTAGTTCATGAAACACCACATTTGGGACAAAAAGAACCTAAAAGTAACCCAAAACAAGATCTACAAGAAACTACACCATGTTCAAAACTAGATACCTCAAAATGGTGCCAAAAGGTGGTCTTATCCTGAATCTTGAAAGCTTCATTCCTTCAAGGTGGTCTTCTCTTCCTTCCTTCTTCTTCAAAAGCACCAAAACACACACAAGCTTAGAAATGGCTCCTCAAGAGGATATTAAGGTTACAAACACATATGAGAGGGTGGAGGCTGATAAGGTGAAGGAAATGAGGCCATAAGAGTGCTTAAGTACCAGCCAAACGCTAAAAATTAGGGTTTCCTTATATGGAAAGTATGCACAGGGTACTAGGGCATGCCTTAGTATGCTCAACATAAACCACGTACGCATGGCGTACTCCGAAGGACAAAAACTATAACAATGCCATTAAGTCCCTTTTGCATACATTTCATGAACTTTGGGACCAAAATGCAACATAAATTAATTAACGGGTTTAATTTAGAAGTACCTCAACAATTCGTCGTCGAAGTCTTCTGCAGCGAATAACTCGGGATAATGCTCCTGCATCTCACCCTCCGGCTCCCAGGTCCACTTGGAGCCTGTCTGATGCTGCTATTGTACCTTTACCAAAGGTATCTCCTTGTTACGCAAGACCTTCATCTTTCTCTCCAAAATAGCTATCAGCCTCTCATCATAGTTCAGGCACTCATCGACCTGAATATCGTCCTAGGAGACCACTGCCTCATCATATAATACAAACTTTCACAACTGTAAAACATGGAAAGTAATGTGAATCTAACTAAGCTCCTCCAGGTAGATCCAACTAGTAAGCAACCTTGCCAACCCTAGCAATCACTCAAAAAAGCCTAATATATTGGGGACCTAACTTCTCCCTCTTCCTGAAGCGTATCATACATTTCCAAGGTGAGACCTTCAGTAATACCATATCACTGACCTAAAAGTCCAACTCAGAAAGGCGTTGGTCGACATAGCTTTTCTTCTGACTCTGAGCGGTCTGCAATCTCTGCCTGATCATTTTAAAAAGCTTTGTGGTCTAAAGGACTACTTCGGTTCTTCCCATAACCCTATGACCAACCTCCCCCCAACAAACCGACGTACGACATCTACGACTATACAAGAGCTTAAAAGGCGGAGCACCAATGCTGGAGTGATAACTATTGTTGTAGGACAACTCTGCAAGAGGTAGGTAGGAATCCTAAATCCCACCAAAATCAGTAACACATGCCTACAACATATTCTCAAGGGTCTGTATCGTCAACTTACTTTGCCTACCGGTCTGCGGATGACAAGCAGTGCTGAAATGCAACCTCGTGACCAGTTCCTTGTGGAACTTCTGCCAGAAACGGGAAGTGAACTGAACATCTCGGTCAGAAACAATAGATACTAGGACCCCATGGTGAGAAACAATCTCCCAGACATAAACATCGACCAACTTTTCAGTCGAAGAGCTCTATCGGATGGCCAAAAAGTAAGCACTCTTGGTCAGGCGATCCACGATGACCCATATAGCATCAAAAACCTTTGCCGTCTTCGGCAACTTGGTGATGAAATCCATGGTGATCTGCTCCCACTTCCACATGGGAACCTCCAGAAGTTGTAGCTTGCCATGCGGCCTTTGATGCTCAGCCTTGACCGTCCTACAGGTCAAGTATCTCTCAACATAGCAGGCCATCTCCCTCTTTATAAACGACAACCAATAAGTCAATCTCAAATCCCGGTACATCATGGTGGCTCCCCAGTGTATAGAGAAGTGATGCTTATGAGGCTTCTCTAACATAATCTTCCTGACCCCACAAGAAACTGGAACCCAGACCTAACCACACCAGGTCAACAACCCTCGACTATCCGTGACAAATCTATCAATCTCACCACTGATCATTTCATGTTTCCAGTTCTCTTGTCAAACTCCCTCTACCTAAGCTTCTCTAATCAATCCCAAATGCAGGGAATCCACGGATATCCTCATATACATCTCCCCGACTAAAGACCCAACCGACTTGCGGCTCAAATCATCTCGTATTCATAATCCTTAACCACATCTAGCCACCTGCACTACCGTTTGTTCAGGTTCGGCTGATCCATAAGATGCCTCAAACTCTTATGATCCGTGTAAACCATACAACGGACCCCATAAAGTTAATGTCTCCAAATTTTAAGGAAAAACCATTGCCCCCAACTCCAGTTCATGAGTGGGATATCGCATCTCATGTGGCTTCAGCTGCCGTGAAGCATAAGCAATCACTCGTCCTCTCTGCATGAGGACCACCCCTAAACCGGTGATGGATGCATCAAAGAATACCACAAAATCCTCGACTCCCTATGAGAGGGTCAATACCGAGGCCTCACATAACCTCTTCCAAAGGGTCTCAAATGCCGACTGCTGCTCAGGGTCCCATCGGAATCCACCCCTTCCTCGTCAGACGAGTGAGGGGTACCGCAATCTTGGAGAAGTCCTGAATAAATCTCCGATAGTACCTTGCCAAAACCAAGAAACTCCTGATCTCTAAGAGAGATTTTGGAACCTCCCAGTGCATCACAGCCTCGATCTTGGCCGGATCGACAAAAACTCCATCCCGGTTAACGAGGTGCCCAAAGAATTGGACCTCTCGTAACCAAAACTCGCACTTCGAGAACTTGGCATAAAGTCATTCTCGCCTAAAAACCCCTAAAGCTTTGAAAGGTGCTCCTCTTGTTGTTCTCTGGTCTTGGAATACACCAAAATATCATCAATAAACACAATAACTAATTTGTCTAGCATCGGCTTGCATACCCGATTCATGTGATCCACAAATACAATAGACGCATTGGCGATGGAAACTCGCAACGGACAGTATAACTCCCAAATAGGCATATCAAAATCCCTAAAGAAATATCGAGATAGAAAGGACTGAATAGCGCCCGAGTCAAATAACACAAGAGCAGGCAAAGAGTTCACTAAGAACGTACTTATTAAGAGCATATACATGAGAATAACATAAAACATAATCAACAGAATAGTAAATAGAAACATATTAGTCACAAAGTATGGTACCGACCTGGCCTTCGCTACCGTGAGCTGGAAAGCACAACCTCGAGCCCTCGGGGGCTCCGTCCTGCCCTGACTCCCATCCATGATCCTCACAGTAGCCGACGTTGGGGCTTGCACCGACCTAGTAGGAAGCGATGAACAGTTAGCCTTCACATGGCCAACCTGGTTGCAGTGGTTACAAATCCTAGAGCTTAGTGTTGGGGCCTGCTAGTGCCAATTCCTCGCCATATGGCCCTATCGGCCACAATTGTGGCACCCAGAAGATGATCGGAAAGAACCCTCATGAACTTTGTTGCACTTCCCACAAGTGCGACCTTTCTAACCCCCAGTTCTAACATCAGTGACCTTGAACCGCTTCGGTGCAAGATGCGACTGCATCGGGGCTGGTCTCTGCTCCCTCGTCTGGAGCTCCATCTCAATCTCGTGCCGCCAAGCGATCTCTTGTAACTCCAATAATGAACCATATCGTTAAGTGGATATAAACTTCCTGATGTCCATCTTGAGCATGTTCAAGTAATGGGTCATCTGAGGTTGGTCAGAAGAAACAAACTCAGGACAAAACATGGCTCTCTCCATGAACATCTTTGTGATCTCCGTCCCCGACTCTGTCCCTTGTCTCAAGTCCAAGTACTCCTGATCCAACCTCTGATGTTCCACTAGCAGAACATATCTAGATCGAAACATCTCCGAGAACTGATCCCAAGTCACTGCAGTCCTCTGCTCAGGAGAATACAAGCTGGTAACAAGTCTCCACCAATCCTTCCCTCCAGAACACATAAGGTTCAGAGCGCACCTGACCTTCTGGTCAACTGGGCAATAGCAAGTGAAGAAACACTCGTCAATATCAGACATCCACCTCATGGCTATGATCAAATCCTAAACTCCATCGAAAGTCGTGGGCTTCGTATTCTCTAAGTACCGATATTGGAAGAGCTTCCCAACACCAACCCTAACAGCAGCAACTGCTATGGCGGCTGCAACAATGGTAGTCTTAGAGAGGGCAGCATTGTAACACCGTAAATTTTCGCACAAAATTTTCATTTTTAAAATAACATAAATGACATCAACACATTTCACAAAATCTCAATATATCAATTATCAAAACACGTGTTCATAATTATTTGAATAAAATCCAGGATCCTCGAAACACAACTCCATCTCATGTGTACAATCAAGTCGGCGCCTTCCCATGATCCTAAGAAATACCTGAAACACATAACACATAACACATAACACGGTAAGCACGAAGCTTAGTGAGTTCCCCAAAATACCACATACAGCACAATAGTCACTCAAGGCTATAACTTGGTAAGACCCATCAGTCTATGTGTCTCAATGGGACCCTCCAGTCAGGTAGCTCGTTGGACCCTCTGGTCCGGTCCTAGTGAGGACCCTCCGGTCTCACAGCTCATTGGACCCTCCGGTCCGGTCTTAGTATCACATAATATAGCATATATATATATATATATATATATATATATATATATATATATATATATATATATATATATCACACATACAATTGCACAACTCAAGTAAGCACATAAGATTAACATATACATAGAGTACTATAACAACATAAGTCACAAAGACAGTATGCACAATAAGATATATCACAATATAAACAAATAAGACCCTCTGGTCAATAATGTACTAAGACCCTCCGGTCTACAATGTACTAAGACCCTCCGGTCAAGAATGTACTAAGACCCTCCGGTCTACAATGTACTAAGATTCTCCGGTCAAGAATGTACTAAGACCCTCCGGTCAATAGTGTAAATAAGACCCTCCGGTCACACATAAATTACCTCACAGGTAAGTATTGTGAGAAGACTCACCTCAAATGGCGAAAAGATCCTATAAATGTTGCTGCTACACTCCGTCTTTTATCACTAAGCCAAACCCACAAATAGCCCTATTTGGATCTAAGACCAACCTTCACATTATTAGGTCTAAATATGGTCCACTAATCCGATCCATAAATAATCCAAGCCTAATGGGCCCACCAAGGCCCAATACCAAATGGGTCCACAAAAAGTCCTCTAATGGCTCAACTATGGCCCAATTTTCCAAATTGAGCCCAAACCCTCATATGGGCCTTACCCTAAAGCCCATCTAAGTATTCTAGTCCACATGATTATTTTCAATGCAAATCCAAAAGTTACCCGTTAGCCCCTGATTTTATAAATTCCTTTCAATTGAGGTCCAAAACTTACCATATACACCCTGACTTCTTAAACCCTTCTCAATTTAAATCTAGAACTTACTCTTTTAACCGTAAAAATCCAAAAATTATATCAATTAGTTCCGAACACCAACACCCCGCTAAATATTATTTACTTTAGGATTATTATTCACATTAACCCTTATCTTATTTATTTATTTAATACATGGGATGTTACAAGCGTATCGCTCATCAAAGTACTCCATCATGGTGGCCTTAATAAACCCAAACATCTCTATCAACTGTGCCCAAAAATGAGCAACAACCTCCTCCTGAAGGATCCCCTTAATCCTATCCTTGGACAGAGCTGGCCTATTCTGGCCACCTGTCCCTAATCCGGATCCTTCCTCAAAACGTCGCGTAATCACCATATTGAAAATAAACCAGGGAGATATAAGATAACGCGTAAATTATATCAGGGGAACCAACTCCCAACAAATCCCTAGGGGTTGTGACTTCCCTGCTACGCGTACAGGTCTTGTGCTTCCAGTAGTACGAGCCCATACTACCTTCCACATCTAACCGTATTTGCCCCACAGGATCATCACATCAGCTATAACAATAGACACTAAGATGCATACATACACTCAATCCTCACTTCCTAGAGGAAGGCTAAACATTACGAAGATAGCTGACTAACCCCGCACACGCATGCATGAAACTTCCACCAACCTTGCAGCACTTGTGTATGCTAATCATACATAACATTGGAACATATAGACAGTCGAATACTTGATTATACCCTAAGCTGATTATACCCTAAGCCCTTCATCAAACAAGAATAGGAAATACGGCTAGACCAAACATTCTCATGCTATAGAATATTAGTTATGTACAACTATGATTCATACACTAAGCAACTACAGTAATGATGTCAATTTCACATAAGGAAAAACCTAGGTTATCAGACATCATATAATCAGACAATTCTATCATGAAATTCCTAGAGATCCCTAGCCTATCACTAACATGTTGTTTTAACATATCACAAGATCAATTAACAATGTGGTAATTTCGGGTTTATTTACTAGCTCCAACTGATCGTACACATCACATCCTCTTCCATTATTTTGAAAACAATTTTGAAAATTATATATATATATATATATATATATATATATATATATATATATATATATATATATATATATATATATCTTATTCCTTAGTTTGAGACTGGATTCACACGAGTGTTCCTCTAATTCACTCAAACCAAGGTTCTGATACCAACTTGTAACACTCATAAAAATCATGATAAATTTAAACTTTTCAAATATAATCCAAAACCATCAACTGTTTACAAAATAGTTATCAAAACATTTCCAACATCATAGTTTTCTAAAAAAGATAGATCATAACAAGAGGATGTGTACGGTCACGCCTTCGCCTTCCCGCGGTCATCCGATGTACCTGAAACGTAACCCAAAAATGTAATTCAACGCTTAGTGAGTTCCCCCAAAATATCAACACATAACCAAATAACATATGTACATTAACATCATGTAATGGGTCCATAGCTAAATGACTGGATAACCCTTGAGCACATAACATAAGTATGACTTGCCATCAGGGCCTACAGCTTATGTCTGGCTTGCTTCCTGACCAGATCAGTCCTCGAAATGAATTACCATCAAACCCACAGTACGAGTCTGGCATACTGCCCGATCCTCAGTTTGTAGCTAGAGTGCTCGTGAGCCCTCAATATGTGTCTGGAACTCCCTACCTATCCCTCATCTCATATTTGGAATGCTCCAGGGTTTGTTGGCTACCGTACTGAGCAATACAACCTCAACCCCACAAAATATAACGAAGTATAACCGATAATATCATATACAAATAATCATACAGAAAAAAAATCACAAGTAGTCCTAAAGATTTACTAGACTAGCATATCAAGAACTCGCATAAACATGCATATCTATTCCATACTCAACATATCATTGAATATTAGGATATCAAATCAACGGGCCAGCCTTGGTGCCATCGACCCGCAAATACAGTAAGGAAAACTCACCTCACAAACTGAACAAAAACTGATGAGGTCTGAACTTCGAGTCTCAGCTCCAATCGCCTCCTAATCCAGCCAAATGATCAATCTCGATTAGAATATCAAATACCCAAAATACCCTAAAGGTCAAAATTAGTCAAACTTGGTCAAATTCAAAGTCAACTGGTCAGACCCACTAAGTCAACTGAGTTAACCCAGCCGATTCAACCCAACCGAGTCAACTCAACCGAATTCACCCAGTGCGAGTACGCCAGGCGTACTCCGAAGGTACGTTGGGCATACTCCATCCTCACACGTTGACCACCATCAGGGTGGTTGACCTCGTACGTAGGGCCTACTTTGAGTATGGGGCATATTCTCACCAACTTTAACACTCATTAAGTGTTTATGGCTTAAGCACTTAAGTCCATATTTCAGATCCAAGGCTAAAATACACTCTAGAGTCATATAGTTTCCAACATTATGATTTTACATGACCATTAAGTGCTTATCTTAACTTCTAAATCCATTAAGACATTCTACAAAATGCATGGAGCAAAACCAACCATTTGAAACCCATATTTATGACTCAAGACCCTCCCAAGGGCCAGAAAGGACAACTTAATGGGTAAAGAACATGCTTTGTTCATGAAACACCACATTTGGGACCAAAAGAACCTAAAACTAACCCAAAACAAGATCTACAAGAAACTACACCAAGTTCAGAACTTGATACCTCAAAATCGTGCCAAAAGGTGTTGTGATCCTAGATAGAGAAAGCTTAACTCCTTCACGGTGGTCTTCTCTTCCTTGCTTCTTCTTCAAAAGCACCAAAACACACACAAGCTTAGAAATGGCTCCTCAATAGGATATTAGGGTTACAACACACGTATGAGAGGGTGGATGCTTATAACGTGAAGGAAATGAGGCAATAAGAGTGCTTAAATACTAGCCAAAATTTAAAAATTAAGGTTTCCTTATCTGGCAAGTACGCCTAGCGTACACTGGTGTACACCCAACGTACTAGGGCACAACCTAGTATGCTCTACATACACAACGTACGCATGGCATACTCCAAAGGCCAAAATTACAACAATACCTTTAAGGCCCTTTTGCATACATTTGTTGAACTTTGGGACCAAAATGAAACTTAAATGAATTAAAGGATTTAATTTAGAAGTACCTCACATCGGGATGTTATAATTATGTTAGATAATCATAAGGTATAACCTTATAATATGATGTGTAAAACCTTATGTTACGCTGATATGTTTTTACACGACATTATCAGCAGTTGCCCTTGCTTCTCTCTACAACGTGATAATTACTTTCGAAACAAGTCTCAGATCCGTTATCTTGTTGATATGATCTTTTTGTGTATAATATACATCTTTTGTATATGAATCCTTGATATGTAGGGATCTTATTCTAGAATAGTCTTTATCCTATTATATAACTTACACTAGGGGTTCTTGTAAACAAGTCGCTTTGTTCATTCTCTCTTTGTGAGAGTTCTTTAATCAAAATGGGTTTTGATTATTCTTTGTTCTTTATTACATGATATATATTGTTATTTTTTATCCTTCAATTGGTATCGGAGCAAGTCTATCATTTATCAAAAAACGATGTCTTCTTAGGCATCTAAACCTACTTCTAGATCTACATCGACAAATAAAAGTCCTCTCTTCGATGAAGAGAACTTTACAATGTGTAAAAGAAAATCCGTGATTGTTCTTGAAACCATGGATTACTATATGCTCAATGTTATCAATAATGTTCCATATATTCAAGCTTTTATATAGACGAACTATGGTGCTCCCTCTAGTGTAAAGAAGATCACTCCACCACATTAATACACTGAAGAATATTTGAAGTTACTCAATATGGATGTTCGTGTACGTGCTAGTATTGGATACTATCTTCCACACAACATATATCATCTTGTTGAGAATTGTTTCTCTGCCAAAGATTTGATTGGCATACTGAATGTAGCTTATGAAGGGACCAATGAAGTTGAGCTAGCTAGAGAAAACTGTCTCAATCGAAAGCATGAACATTTTTTTCCCAAAGGAATGAATCTCTCACTCAAAAATTTAATCATTTAAATTGTTTAATTATTGATATGATAACGTTTGATATTATTAAGCATGAAACTGTTTTAGTGATGAAAATTTTAAATTCTCATAATGATAAGTAGGAACATCATGTGGATGTTCTCAAGAACAATGAGAAGATCAAAAACATTGATCTTCAGAGTTTGTATGATAACTTATTTAACTTTGAGGAAACAAAGATCTTGTGTAAGGAAATTAGGGAAGATAACTTCAAGGATAAATCCTTTGCCTTGTTATCTAAGAAGTCTGGTTTTACACCATACAACGATAATGGCAAGCCTAACAATGTTGATTCAGAAGAAGATTATTATGTTGACTTAGTTTCAAGTGCATATATGATCGTGAAGCATCATGGTGATAAGAAGTTTGGTGGATCTAGAATGATTCAGAGAAAGTTTAATTCATCAACGCAAAAAAGGGTTGACCCTATAAAGAATGATGTTGAAAAGAAAGATGAAGGAAAGTGCTTGGACTATGGAGGAACTAACCACTTTGCTCGGGATTGCAAGGTTAAGAAGATTAATTCCATGGAACAATCCTATGATACTAAGTACAAGAGATTAGTCGCTTCCATACAGAAATAGAATTTGGAGTCTAAGGTCCTGATTGTTGAAGGAGAAGATTGGTAAATGAATAGGATTCTTTAAAGGAAGAAGTGAAAAAGGATGTTTATCTGATGGCATTCACTAATGAGTTCATTACTATCACACCTACCTAAAGCGGAAACACTGGGTGTATCAGTACAAAGGGTCTCATAGAAAAAGTTAAAAGACAACACCAACCATAGTATTACAAAAATACAATTTACAATAGCTTTGAACAACTTTTCAAAATAAATTACAATGTATTTGAAAGACAACACATGCAAATGCTCCTACAAGTGTGGTGTCTCTATGTGCCTCTTACTAGATGATTCCTGAAAAAGCATGTAAATCGAGCGTCAACTATAAAAATACTTGGTGAGTACTCACAAATTTAAAAATAATATTACCTTGATGAATTGAACTCAAAGTTCTGATAAGAGTTTCCATAAATGAAAATATATTCCAAAAATGAGTAAATAAGTTTGCATAAACGAAGTTTGTTGTCATCACGAGAAATGAAGTATGTTGCCCAAATGAGATGCAACGTTCATATTCTCATGGGAAATAAAGTTTCCATAAATGAAAATATATTGCAAATAAGAGTAAATAAGTTTGCATAAACAAAGTTCGTTGTCATCGTGAGAGATAAAGTATGTTGCCCAAATAAGATGCAACGTTCATATTCTCGTGGGAAATAAAGTTTCCATAAATAGAAATATATTGAAAAAATAAGTAAATAAGTTTACATAAACAAAGTTTGTTGTCATCATGAGAGATAAAGTATGTTGCCCAAATGAGATGCAACGTTCATATTCTCATGGGAAATAAAGTTTGTTGCTAAAATGAGATACAAGGTTCGTATGTGCATAATGATTATACCATGAGTTCACAACCCAAGCCTAATGACTGATGGTGCCCTCTTCTATGTCTATCACTAACATAGGGAAATATGGTAAAATGCACTCAAGCGAATCGTGTGAGTAAGGAGTTTTCTACCTCCTAATAGCGCTATCTGTAATAACCATGGGCTCAAATGAGTTAATGAGTTGTGTGTACCGACTCCAGGGACTTAAACGCGATAAAGCCTCATGAATTAATAATAACATACACATACATAGCAAAATGTAGCAACCAAGTTTGATACAAGTCAAATTAAAATATAACGAAAAATAAACAATTTTTGGACATGCTTTTCCACCGCAAAATGTAAAAACTGAAAATAGGGAGTTGTGAGTACTCACAATGTGCAAAATATAGCAACCAAGTTTATATGAGTCAAATAAATACAACGAACATATATAGTTTACGACATGCTTTTCCACCCCAAAACATTTAAAAACCGAAAATAGAGGGAGTCGTGAATACTCACAATGTGCAAAATATAGCAACCAAATTTATACAAGTCAAATAAATAAAATGAACATAAATAGTTTCGGACATGCGTTTTCACCCCAAAACATTTAAAAACCGAAAATAAGGGGAGTTGTGAATACTCACAATGCATTGAGATGATGCAAATGATGCCTTGATCTAAGTTCCACTTGTACCACTACCAAATCCTACAATAATGGTATATGCTAGTGAGTCTCTAATCGAAATCTAAGGCTAATATACTAAATTCTACATATAGAGAAACGCCAAATTTTTGTTCTAATATTGGTTTTATATTAAATGGGTATCAATTTTTCTGAAATGGTGACATTTTATAACTCATGTGATTAAGATAATTTTGGATATTATTTTCCAGATTTTTCTAATATTAATTGAGGGTATTTCAACACATTTAAAGGTGTTTTAAACTCCTAAAAATCCAAAAATATTATCAAATAGTTTCCAAAATTCATCAAATTTTACATTTTCGTTCCAAATAGAGTAGAGGTCTTCCAGAAATAGAAGAAAAATAGAATACAAAAGATAAAAATGATCCAAATTTTTATTTAGTATCCTAATATAGTATAAGATCTTCTCGTAAATTTTCATGAATTTTGGATGAGGAGAACTATTTTTCCCATTATTAGTCCATTATAAATATAAAAATCGGGGAAAATATGTATGCATCATGAAAAATTCTGAATTTTTTTTCTAAGTACTCCACATGAGGTAGGATCTGCAAAAGATATTATATAGCATTTTTCACATTCCCTAAAATGGTTTTATGATTTATTTTAATTAAACAAAAAGAAAATTCAAAACCATATCAAACAGTTACCAAAACCGATGAAACTTACTGAGATGTCATTATTTACTTGTTATTCATGAATTTACCTAGGATTTATAAACCTCAGAAAGTATTTTATATGAATTATTACCCGATTTTCTTGCAACAATAATAATAATTCGAGCAAAATGAATTATTTTCTGAAAATTTGTAGAACTTCTCATTTTGTTGGTGGAATTCTGGGAAAATTTGGATTTGACCAGAAAAGAAGTTTTAGACATTTATTTGGGAATAAATCATTCATGAACATATTTGAAAGCTTTTAACAACAAACTTTGATCATCAAGCATCTAAGCTTGAAGATCATCACATGCATGTTGTTTTGAAGGCCATTCATGGGTTTGAAATGGTCAAAAATCGTTTTGGAAAGAAAACTTAGGGTGCATGTGGTGATTTTCCACCAAAACTTGTAGAAGAGTGCATTTCCATGATTTATACTTAGGTTTAGGTCATGGGACTTCACCATCTACAACATGCATATTGTTTTAGGGTGAAATCCTACCACCGTCATCATCAAAACAGTGAGTGTGTGTGTATGTTTATGTGTTCATGATATTTTATTAGAAAGGAGTAGAAGATGGAGAAAATCCAAGAAAACATGTAAAACTTAAAGGAAGATGAAGGAAAATTGTGTTAAACCTTAAAAAAACACTACTAGATGATGAAGATTTGAGTATCTTGAGTGTTGTTGGACTTATATGCTAGAGAAATTTCGTGAGTTAGGGCAAGGGTGAGAGAAAATGTGGTGGGGGAAATTGAAGAGTGAGAGAGAGAAGTGAAGAAGATGGAGTGTGGGGAAGAGAGAAATCATTCAAACTTTGGGGAAATGGGGTGTTACGGAGGATGGATGACTTTATGAGGGAGGAGAGAGGATATTAAATTTTCCTTCCATTAATTTTATAAACTTCTCAATTCTTTTATAAAAATTCCTCCAAATTTTATAAAATGTGTATTTTAAGTAACATTTGTTAATAAGTCTTGAGCTTTTAGCTTGTGGAATAAGGTTAAATATCTATGACCTAACTTTTATTTTTATTGAAATATTTTCATAATTTTAACTATTATAAGATAATATTAGGTTCATAATTATTTTATAGAGTTTTTAAGGTTAAAGTTTATAAATTTGAGATTTTAGGGCTTTTAGGTTTTTCAGATTTTGCTAAACTTTAGATATCAAGATAGATTTAATTTTGGAGGCATCAAATTATTTTTGAGTCAGATAACTCTTTTATAGTTATCAATAATGTTTGTAATTCCTTTTTGTCGGTTTATTGGCATTTATATGTAGTGGTTCGGAGATTTAAGTGAACTTGAAGAACCAAGTATACTAGTCACTTGAAGAACCAAGTATACTAGTCATAGTTTCAACTTTGACTTAAGTTCCACAAGACTCCGACCTAATTTCTACTACTAGGTCAAGTGCATAATGTGTGTGTATGCATCATGAAAAGGTGTTCGAGTCAAAGAGTGACCCGAATATGGATATTCACTATAGTTAAGTAGTTGTAGAATTCACATATCAATGTGAAATCTAAGTATAATATCCATTGATTCTAATTGTTTCAAATTTTCTAGTAGGTTATAACTTAGTTTCTAGTTACTAAGTCTAGTATGTGTCGTGCCTACACGTGCACTAAGTCTAGTCAAATCTAGAACCGACTTGAATTTTGACGGTTGTCACAGTCTCCCCCGGTTGAAAGAATTTCATCCCGAAATTCAACTCGAGACGTATTCTATTAGAACTCAGCCGAATACAATTGTATAGTTTGAGAGGTGGTGACTTGAAAAGCTCTTTTATTATTTTGGGTGAATTCCTCAAGGGAAGAGCCCAATTCTTTAGCTATAATGAAATTAATGTTTCCCTAATTCGAGTTCTACAGTCTAGATTGTGGGAAAATAGGATCATGGAAATCATGATCCAACCATCGTGACCTAGTTGAAAAGATTATCCAGTTAGATATTATCCAACTTAAAAGTGCGTTATAATTTTTGCTGAAGCACCAACTGCACTGAGCATTAAGTTCGCATTGATCTTTAGGTCGCATTCTAAATCAACACTAAGTGTAAATTTGCCGCCTGATAAAGAAGAGATTAGGAACAATTTTTCACTTCCGGGTTGGCTACTAAATCTGAAAAATGTATATTCAGAAATAAGAAGGGGTAGCACGAATGAAAAGGAAGCAATCAAGGGTAAGTTCCTAATGATACGTGCTATTAGTACATCTCAAGCGTAAAACCATTTAAGTCCCGCCAACAATAGAAGTTACGAAACAATCGAGGATTTCCAAAGTTATAATTTCTACTACGGGTACTCTAACTATAATAGAACCATAATTGAAGAGTATAGTTAAAGAGTCGTTGTTTCTAATGAAGGCGGTGAAAGTTTATGATATTTTAAATCACATAATTTAGGTAGCATTTTGAGCGTTTAGAAATGATAAGTAATCGCACTGTTATTAAAAATATGTGATAATTCCAAGAGAATGAAGATACATGTGTGGCAATAAAACGAAGTAGTAAATAATAAAGAGATTAATTAATGTTAAAGATTTAACTCATCAATGAGGGAATTTAAATGGAAATATTCATATTAAAAATTTTGAGAAATTGTCCAATTGTTTAATTCAGGACAAATTCGAGTTTACGAGTCAGAATATTTATGAAAACAAGGTTGTGAGTTTAGGAACTCACTGAAAATTACAAAGTAGAATGCTATTTAAGAAATGTGTCAAAATGTTGATCATCGAAAACAGTGCATTCTCAATTTAGGCCCCATTTGATTGTTTCTGTCTGGAAAGTGCTGTTTGGTAAAGTGATGTTTGAGAAAGTTTTCTGACTGGGAAAGAAACCATGTTATTTGGTTGTATATCTGATTGACTGTGCTGAATGATGAAAAATGACCCGGCTTATGTCTGATAGTGGTGGGATGGATGAGATTTTTTTAAATAAATTAGGATGGTGGTGATATTATCCAAAAAAAAGAATTAATCCAATAAAAATAAATTTAAAAAATTAACTAAAAGAAATTAATAATCCAATAAAAAGAATTAATCCATAAAAAGGGAATTTAAAAAAAAAAGAATTATTTAAAATAAATTAATAATCCAATAAAATAATATTTATAATACATAAATATTATATATCAAAATAATATTTCTTAAAATAAAATAATACATTTAAAAAAGTATTAATTCAATAAACATAAATTTAAAAAAAAAGTTATTTAAAAAAATTAATAATCCAAGAAAGAAAGAAAGAGGCGGGGTTTGGTGCATAATTGTCTTTCCAGCCCATTCAGCCAGAAAGATATGATTTTGGGGCTTTCTGGGAAACACATATTTTACCGGAAAAGACCCATTTTTTGTACAAATCAAACAATCTTTCGAGTCGTTTTCTGTTTGGAACTGGAAAAATGCGTATCAAACGGGACCTTAATTGATTCTTATAAAATAATCATTTGAAGGATAAATAATCGTAACATTTAAAACGTTTTATGTTTTTAAAGAAAAGATGAAACATATGAAAAGTATTCTTCACATATATTTTTCGGATTTTGAAAAATGATAAGAACAAGGGTATTCATCTTGTGTATTAGTTATAAGGAAAAATACAATTAAAATTGCATTTTAAATCAAATTTCCAAATTTAGAACGAAGGAGCAAATGTAAATAAGGATCACTTGTTTATAGTAGATTTCAAAATAAAAACAAGATGTATATGATAAAAGGCGTAACTGAATATATCAACGTTGACTAAATCAAAATTATGCCTCACGACTATACACGTATTAATCGCTCAAAATGAAAGGGTAGACTTCTAGTCTGTATGTGTACGAACATGATACCAGGAGAAGCGAAATAGACAAAAACAAAGTTAGACAATGTATTATGTTACTATTATGGGCGTGCGAGATCTAAAATCAGAAGGAGAGTGAGAAATCAAGTTCGGTGGAAAGAAAAAGGAAGGTAGCGGCGACAATGATTGCTATTGCTAAAATTATAAGAACAATACCTATAGGTAGACTTAAAACCAGGTTGGGATATATTTCAAACTTCAATATTTGATGTATGTTGATGATTAAATAGACATGTGGGAGTTTTAAAGTGTTTCCTAAAAATTTATGAGTTATCTACTAAGTAAACTCTATTTGTGAAAAAGAAGAAACACTAAAACTGGTAATTGAAAATCTGATAGTTTTGACCTTTTAGGCTGGAGTCCAACAATGGTTAAAATGGATAAGGTAGAGAATCAATATATATATATATATATATATATATATATATATATATATATATATATATATATATATATATATAAGAGTAATCATACATTGTTGAGAGTGTATCACTTGAAATTTAAAAGTGAACACTATGGTTTACGATGCGATAAAATCTAGAAACTTTATAAATTATTTAACTAATTTGTAATAAAATATACAAATAAGGTGTGTTTTGAAATGTAGGCATTAGAGATGTCTTATAAACATGTGTGAAGTATAAACTTGCAGAAATGTCATATTGGGTTTCAAAGAAAACACATTTAAGTAAAGTACAATTCTTAAATGAGAAAGCGGTTAAATGTGTCAAAGCAAAAGTGGTTTGGGAAATCCGAGAAGGCTTTTACATATAATATGACTTCAATGTTATATGTTTAAGTTTTATCATAGGGTTTAAAATCTTTTATAAAGAAAATGTTTCTATGTTTTTCGAAAACATGCCAAAATTGTAATCAAGGTTTAAAATGGTTTATATTCCCTTAAAAGCACATCTATCCATTGAAATGGATTTGAAATGAAATTGAAATAGCAAGGTAAAAACCAATATTGGTTAAATTGAGTTTTGAAGAAAAGTGTTTATTTAAAGCAAGTTGTCAAAAGATTTTAGCAAGAATATGACTTACATTGTTAGGAAAGGTCTAGTAAGTTGTATGAAGTGGTTATAAAGTATTTTATCGATGATAAATAAAACCGATGAGGCAAAATAACTTTTCGATGGAAGATTAAAAAGTAAGGAATAGGTTGATTAGTGTAGCTCATCGTGCCTAAATACTAAGGCGAGTACACGGCGAGTAAGGATGTCTTTCCCCCAAGATAAAGGACAAGAAAAATTGTTTGTAAAATGTTTTATGGTGCCAATGTAGTTTACGGCCTTTTTATAGAGGTTAAAGGGGTATCCTATGTTAAGTTTTAAGCTCAAAGTGGGAAACAACCTAGAGCTAAATCGTAGCGTGGTAATAAGGTCTCACATATGGGTTAAACCTTCGTATCTCCTCGTAATTCGAATCGGAATGCTCGCCAATGGTATCCAAGTGATTACTAGTGGCGACTCATCTACTTTCTAATGTGATGCTCCAATTCTTATCCATGTCGGTATCGGAATGCTTTTCTATTTGTAATTCTAGTACGAAGACGATGAAGAGGTATTGAGGTATAATTGGTATAGGTTTCTACTTAAGATTATTACTAGCGTCTATCTAGCTACTAACCTAATGTCTAAAGTCAATAGCTACCGATGAATACTCATTCTCAATACTAATTAGATCGCTCCTAGAGTGCCTAGTGATATAGCCTAACTGGTTAACGCAGCACTTGATAAGGGATAATAATATTTCTAAATAAGGCATTATGGTAAATGTGCACTTAGTTTCTAAGTGTACCTAGATGAATGCATATAATATGCAATGCCCGCACGCACACCAAAAAAAACTTTGTTTTTCAAAAGTTCAAGTTCAAAATCGTTTTGAACATAATTCTACTATAACCGTTTCCAGCCTCGCATTAACTTTCCTTAATAAAGCATAGTTGGCCAGACTATTCTTAATTAAAGTCCAATAATGCGTACTCGAATTAGTTATACCAGTAGTATATTCAGTATTTTAAACGTTTTCAAAATTTTTGGCTATAGTTGTGGTTCTCTAAAGGAAAAATGGTATTCCATATAAACTTCGGCTTTGATACCATTTTCTGTCACACCCTGCTAAAGCGGAAACACGGGGTGTAGTAGTACAAAGGGTCTCATAGCAAAAGTTAAAAGACAACACCAACCATAGTATGAAAAAGAATTACAATTTACAATGGCTTTGAACAACTTTTTAAAATCAATTACAATGTATTTGAAAGACAACACGTGCAAATTCTCCTACAAGTGTGGTGTCTCTATGTGCCTCATACTAGATGATACATGAAAAAGCATGTAAAACGAGCGTCAACTATAAAAATAGTTGGTGAGTACTCACAGATTTAAAATTAATATTAGTTTGATGAATTGAACTCAAAGTTTTGATAAGAGTTTCCATAAATGAAAATATATTCCAAAAATGAGTAAATAAGTTTGCATAAACAAAGTTTGTTGTCATCATGAGAAATGAAGTATGTTGCCCAAATGAGATGCAACGTTCATATTCTCATGAGAAATAAAGTTTCCATAAATGAAAATATATTGCAAATATGAGTAAATAAGTTTGCATAAACAAAGTTCTTTGTCATCGTGAGAGATAAAGTATGTTGCCCAAATGAGATGCAATGTTCATATTCTCGTGGGAAATAAAGTTTCCATAAATAGAAATATACTGAAAAAATAAGTAAATAAGTTTGCATAAACAAAGTTTGTTGTCATCATGAGAGATAAAGTATGTTGCCCAAATGAGATGCAACGTTCATATTCTCATGGGAAATAAAGTTTGTTGCTAAAATGAGATACAAGGTTCGTATGTGCATAATGATTATGCCATGAGTTCACAACCCAAGCCTAATGACCGATGGTGCCCTCTTCTATGTATATCACTAACATAGGGAAATATGGTAAAATGCACTCAAGCGAATCGTGTGAGTAAGGAGTTTTCTACCTCTTAATAGCCCTATCAATAATAACCATGGGCTCAAATGAGTTAATGAGTTGTGTGTACCGACTCCAGGGACTTAAACGCGATAAAGCATCATGAATTAATAATAACATACACATACATAGCAAAATGTAGCAACCAAGTTTGATACAAGTCAAATTAAAATATAACGAAAAATAAACAATTTTTGGACATGCTTTTCCACCCCAAAATGTAAAAACCGAAAATAGGGAGTTGTGAATACTCACAATGTGCAAAATATAGCAACCAAGTTTATATGAGTCAAATAAATACAACGAACATATATAGTTTAGGACATGCTTTTCCACCCCAAAACATTTAAAAACCGAAAATAGGGGGAGTCGTGAATACTCACAATGTGCAAAATATTGCAACCAAGTTTATACGAGTCAAATAAATACAATGAACATAAATAGTTTAGGACATGCTTTTCCACCCCAAAACATTTAAAAACCGAAAATAGGGGGAGTTGTGAATACTCACAATGCATTGAGATGATGCAAATGATGCCTTGATCTAAGTTCCACTTGTACCACTACCGAATCCTACAATAATGGTATACGCTAGTGAGTCTCTAATCGAAATCTAATGTTAATATACTAAATTCTACATATAGAAAAATGCCAAAAAAAAATTTCTAATATAGGTTTTATTTTAAATGGGTATCAATTTTTCTGAAATGGTGACATTTTATAACTCATGTGATTAAGATAATTTTAGATATTATTTTATAGATTTTTGTAATATTAATTGAGAGTATTTCAACACATTTAAAGGTGTTTTAAACTACTAAAAATCCTAAAATATTATCAAATAGTTTCCAAAATTCATCAAATCTTACATTTTCGTTCCAAATACAGTAGAGGTTGTTGATGTATATTGTAAAAGTCCAATACAGTGTTTTGTATAGTTTCACATTTTAAGTTATTTTACTAAGTGATCTTTTGTGCGAAGTTAAAATGTATAGACTTAGTATATTTTTTGTTTGTTCCCTATAAATAGGGACTTAGGCTAGAAGTAGAGGAACGATGCTAGAACTCACTTCTGCTTAATTTTGTAATCAGTCTTAATCAATATGAGATCTGATTAATATTTACTCTCTGTGTTCTTCATCTTAAATCGTTCAAATCTATCTTTTCTTTTCTAAATTCTCGATAACAATTCTCATCAATTGGTATCAAAGCAGGATTCAAACTGCTTAGATCTGATTTTCGTATAAGAATCATTTGTTTTTTGAGTTACAAATTACTCAAAATTTTCCGCACATTTTTGGTTTTGAAAATCACTTTTGATCTTCATATTTGAATTGATTCTGAATTTGAATTGTTAAGTCGAGTAATCGATTAGTGATTTGTGATCAATTCATTTGATAAAATTCTGAAATTCATCAAGGTTTCAAGTTTTCAGATATTTTCGGTGTTCATCAATGGCGAACTTCAACATGAATTCAATGACTTCTTTCTCTCACTTGCTTGGTTCCTCAACCAAAATTCTGATGTTAATTCCAGAATACTATGATTAGTGGGCTGATAGAATGGAAGATTACTTAAATGGAATTGATGAAGAACTTTGGAAGTGTATCGATGGAACAGTATTAGCTCCTGCTAATGTTCAACCAATTGGATCATCCATTGCATCTACTGATGTTGAAGAACAACGAAATCAATTGAAGAAAAATGAAAAGAGATGCATGAGAGAACTAAGAGGTGCTCTACCTTATGTGGTTTACAATTACATTCGTAGTTGTAAAACAGCAAAAGACATCTGGAATACTCTAAAAGAAAAATATCAAGGTAGTGAAAAGACGAAGATCAACTCTGTGAAGCAATGCCTAGTTGAACTGAAGGAATTCAGACAAAAGGATACAGAAACTCTCGAAAATTGTTATGATTGTCTGAATAAGCTTATGTTTCGCTGCAATAGGTATGGTATTACTAGATCTATCATGGAGTTCAATTTAACTTTCATTATGAGTCTTCGCAAGGAATGGCGAGGTGTGAGCATGATGATTAAGAATCAACAATGTTTTGATACAACTACATTGAATGATCTTTACAATCAACTGAAAACACATGAATGTGAGGTCACAGAAATGTATGAAGAATCAAAACAAGCTATTGGTGGTCCTTTGGCTCTTGTTTCAAAAGTATCAGAAACTGATGAAAAAGATGGTTCAGATGTAGAAGGATTTTTGATGAACTCTAATGATGAAGCAGTAGCATACTATTCAAACAACAGAGTTAAAAAGTTTTTCAAAAAGCCTTTTTATCCAAAAGGAAAGAATAGTGATGTGAAAAATGATGTAACAAGAACTGGAGGAGAAGAGAAGAAGAAAATGGAGAAAACAGATGGAAAACAGAAAAATACGAATGAAGAGAAAAAGTTGAAGGGTGATTCAGGAATTTATTGTCACTATTGCAATGGTGCGAATCATTTCGCAGCTGATTGCATGTTGCGAAAGAAAGAAGAAAAGAAAGAAAAAGTCAAAGATGAAGCTTACTATTCTGAAAAGATTGAAGAATTACGTGCAAAGAACAAAGGAGTGTCTTTGGTTGCTAAGGGAGAATCTGATGAAGAAGAAAGTGGAACTTATCAGATCTGGTCTTCAGGATCTGATGATGAAGAAATGAGGCATCCCACACATGGAGCAATGTTCGCAGGTTTTGAGGATTGCGAAGAGAACATTTCAGGGCAATGTTTTATGTCTAAATCCACTGACAAGTCTCCCATGACAACCAAGGTACGTGAAATTCTTGAATCTTTTAATATTCCTTTATCTGCTTATGATGCTGAAATTGTTTCGTTTGATGATACTATGGCTTATTTTGATTCTGTTATTGTGTCTGCTAGTAATGAAGCTAAGAAATTAAATGTGCAACTTAGTGAGACACGAAGGGATTTAGAAATAAAGAAGAGCAGAGTTGAAAAATTAGAAATGCAAGTCAAAAATATAGATTGTGATAGGAATAATCTTTCTAATGATGTTAGGTTGTTACTAGCACAAAGAAACATATATTGTAATTCAGCAAAACGATTGTATGCAAAATTAACAGCTTTACATCATTCTTCTAATATTAGCAAAGAACAGCATAGGAAACTTTTACCTTTTCTTGAGTATGAGCGTGAAAAAGTTGATGTTGTTTCTTATGATTGTGAAAGTACAATTGCTCAGTTTGACAAAATACCTGATGATAGATATTCATATGGTATTGTCAAAATTTATGACTTTCTGAATGCTGATGAGTTGGTTGATATTGTAAATGAAAGTTTGACAAAAAGTGAACAAGTGAAAATCTTAAAGAAAACCGAAAGTTCAACTCTTACTTCATAATTCAATTATGCTGATATTGATGAAAATTCTGATAATGTGAGTAAAAAAAGTGAAATAGAAGAAGAAGAAGAAGAAGAGATTGATTGTTCTCAATTGTCAATCATTAATATCACATCTAAGATCAAAGGTAAAGAAATAATAGTTGATTCAATAGTAGAGGATAAAGTTGATAAATCTTCAACTTCGCAACATTGTAAGTTTGATAATGTGGAAGTTAAAAGCAGGAAATCTGATGATACTAATGAAAATAAAGAAGAATAGAAAAATTCAACTGAAACACATCAAATGGTTGTGGTTGATCAAGTGTTTGAAAATACAAAAGAATTTGACAAAGTTTTAAATGACAAAGGCGCACATTATTTGGAAACCAACACAGTGGTATATCCAAATTTTGTATGTACTGATAAAACTATTTTTCCAAATCAAGTTTTTGTCACTACTGGAAATGCTGAGAAAGTTCATCCTGAGTTCAATAAAATGATTGAAAAAGATAATCAAAAGTCTACACCTGTCACACCCCCGAACCAGACGGCGGAAACGTCCGAGGGCTATTGTGACTTATTGAATACCATCACAATGCATATACATGAAACATAACATAAAACATCACCAACATTTGGAATAATACAACCGATAGTGTTTACATTTGTTACATTGTTCAAACGTTACAGTCTCAAAATAACTATTCAACATCACTTAAACCACAACAAACATCATAGAGTATAAATCATCCGTCACCTTATCTGTTACCTGAGAATACAAGTATTTTGAAAAACGTCAACGTACGAAATGTTGGTGAGTTCATAAGTAGCGTTTGAGATCCAATGTAATGTTTGAAACCCATCAGAAAATCCGATATTTTCTAAAAATAGAATAGTGTAAAAATATGTGTTGATCCATGAGTATGCATGTTTGAATTCTATAGATGTAAGCGTAAGAGTTGTGAAAATTCGACCGGTAATTCATAATTTGTAATTGTTGAAAACCCTAGGAAAACCCGACGTTTTCCTATCACTTTGTATTACGTAGTTTGTATACCGTTGTTTCGTTTCGTTAGAGGTAATCGTTGAGCTCTGGAGGCATTGAGAATACAATGGGTGGTGAAGTGTTGTGACGTACGTTAACGAAAACGTCCAATCGACAACCTTACAAGCGATCCCTTAGGCACCACTCGTAATTCTTCACACAACTCGATCCTCCCGGAATTGTGTAGTCCCACGACCGGAGGGAAGGAGAGAAGGTGCGAAACCCTCGGTATTTCCCCGCGTCGTTCAAGACAAATGCAATTGCGAAGGGCCCGAAGCCCAACCCGCAATCGTGAGTTACCGACTTTACTAGCAGCACTGAAGGACCCTTGGGGGCCAGCAGCACGTTTGCCATTGAAAGTCCTGTTACGTTATGTCGGATCGGTAAAACCCAACACTTCGTAAGAGAGAGAGATCTTCGGGCCTTAAGATCAGGTCATTGGGCTAGCTAGGCTCAACGAACAAGATTTTACACTTTTGGGGCCCAAAGATGGTGCATAGACGTCTGCGCACACTCGCATGTATAGTGAATTCTCCATCGTTATTAGTTATGAATCGAAATGTCGTAACGTCATCGTGTTAGTGGTTTTGGATTTTTATTGGTTCGAGACCGAACCAATTCGTTTAACAACGACTTTTGGTATTGTAGTGTATTGTATTTCGTCGACAAGCGTGGTACCATCAATTGGTCAAATTGCATGTATTAACTAGCCTTGAAGATTTTCTGTTTTTCAGCCCCTCCTTAATTGTAGAATTTACACTTTTCACCCCTTTATTTAAAAACTTTCCGGTTTAGTCCTTAAATCAATTTTCTTGACATTTTTATACCAAAAATTATTGAAATAAGTATTTTCCAGCATATTTATCATAGAAAACAGTTTAGGTCCTTGAAATTTCAGTTTTCTCGGTTATAGCCCCTTTTTTTCGCAACTTTTACATTTTTGACCCAATTTGGAAAATTTTTACAACTTTGGTCCCTTTTAAATTTGAAAAGCATTTTAAACCTTTGAAAAGAACATGGAACACTTATAGTCCACTGTTTTACAGAAAAATGCAGTTTTGGTCCCCCAAATTAGAAAATTTCGCATATTGGGCCTCATTGGGCCGAAAATGTCACATTTAGCCCAATAAGCTTGGACTTTATGTTTCTAACCCTCCAAATAGTATATTTTCAGAAAATACCTTGTGTAAACTGTTTTGACTCATCTCACCCATCAGATTTCGAAATATTTCACTTTAGGCCCTTTAACTTTGTATTTTCAACATTTTATGTCAAAAAAAATGAGTTTTTAACCCAAATTAAGTGTTGTCAAGCCATTTGGCCATTTTCTTAGTATACTTTGCATGTAGTAGTATATTTTATGCTATCATAAAATATATGTCTCGGTTTTTAGCATTTCATACTAGATCTATCATCAAAATCATACAAAACATACATATAAGCATAGAAATCAACCACAACATACACAAAATGATGGATCTACACTTTTGCTTGTATTCTCCCCCACAAAAACTCATAAAAACCGAAAATAAGGGGATATGAAACTCACCTTGGATGTTGATTCGGTTTTTGAAGAAAGAATGGAAGAAATGAAGTGATTTTTGGCCTTTGCACTCCTTGATGAAGTTTTCGAGTTTATGGGGTTTCTAGAGTGCAAGATCATGATTTTTGCATGGATTAGGAAGAGATTTTTGATAAACAAGGAATACAAGTCATAGATCCAAGCAAAACCTTACCTTAGATGATGATTTTGTGGAAGAACTTCCTTGAATGCTTCCTAAATTTCATGATTTTGGATTGAGAAGAAGAGAGTAGCCTTGAGTGATTTAGAGAGAGTTTGTGAGTGTTTTGTGTGTGTGTGGGTGTTGCTCTCAGCCGAGTTCAAGAAGAAGAGAAGAGAGAGAGTTGAGTTTACAATCCTAGATGCATGTTGGTCCATGCATGGAGATATGTGGGATATAAGTGAGGTGGCAAGGCTCTAGTCAAGTCTTCTCCTTGGTTTTGGGCTTATGGGCCGAGAATTGTAAATGGAAAGGAAAAAAAATTGGGCTTTAATGCCCTAACCCATGTAGATGTTAAGTTGGATGGTTTTTAGTCCCAAAAGAAATATAGTATGATTTTTACACTTTGTTGGGCTAGTTTAGGTTAATCATGGTTCAAAATTTTGCATTTATTTCATTCTAGGTTCAACATGGCTCAAAATGTTGAAATAAATAGATGTGGGTCCAATTAGAGCCCAATTAGGGTTCTAAGCCCATGATAGTCCAATTGGAAGCTTATTGGTCCATTTGGATCCAATAAGGAAGTTCTAGTCCAAAATGGACTTAACAAGAACTTCTAGGGTTTTCCAATTGTTTGATGTAGTGAATTGGGGGTTTAGTTTCCCATTGAGTAAGCATCATACTTGTTTTTGAGTTTTTGATTTCAACATTTAATTGAATATAGTGATTACAAGACATAGAATTTCTAGTTGTGACATCATCCCCCCGTTAGAGGGAATTTCGTCCCGAAATTCTGTTTGAAAGCTAGATTTGAGAAAACTAGAATAGGTGAGGGTACTTTTGCTTCATTTGGTCTTCGCGTTCCCAAGTGAATTCTGGCCCACGCTTTGCGTTCCACCGTACTTTCACGATCGGGATGCGACTCTGCTTAGTACGCTTCACCTCCCTGTCCATGATTTCGATTGGTTCTTCAACGAACAGGAGTTTCTCATTGATTTCGATTTCGTCAAGAGGAGTGACGTGTGTTTCATCTGAGAGACACTTCTTCAGATTAGATACGTGAAACACGGGGTGTACACCGTTTAGCTCTGCAGGTAGTTGCAGTCTGTATGCTACTGGACCAATTCGAGCGACGATTTCGAAAGGTCCAATGTATCGCGGGTTCAGCTTTCCCCGTTTTCCGAAACGTATAACCCCTTTCCAGGGCGAGACTTTTAACAGTACTCGATCACCGACCTGAAATTCTAAGGGCTTTCGTCGTTTGTCAGCGTAGCTCTTTTGTCGGTCACGCGATGCTTGCAATCGAGCTCTGATTTGAACGATCTTTTCCGTGGTTTCACGGATGATCTCCGGTCCCGTTAGTGCTTTGTCCGACGCATGCATTTTTGCTAGCTGGGTGTCACCTACTTCAGCCCAACATAACGGTGATCTACATTTACGTCCGTAAAGTGCTTCGAAAGGAGCCACCTTGATGCTCGAATGGTAACTATTGTTGTATGAGAACTCTATTAAGGGTAGGTGGGTATCCCAAGACTTTCCAAAGTCTATCACGCATGCACGGAGCATATCTTCAAGCGTTTGGATAGTTCGCTCGCTTTGACCATCCGTTTGTGGATGATAAGCGGTGCTCATATCGAGGTTTGTTCCCATCGCCTTATGGAGTGATTGCTAAAATCGGGACGTAAACCTACTATCCCTATCCGAGATAATAGATTTTGGCACTCCATGGAGTCTCACGATTTCTCGTAGATACAATCGCGTCAGTCTCTCCATCTTGTAGGATTCCTTGATTGGCAGGAAATGGGCAGATTTCGTTAGTCGATCGATTATTACCCATACGGTATCCAGTCCGTCCGACGTCTTGGGTAGCTTGGTAACGAAATCCATAGAAATCCCCTCCCATTTCCACTCGGGAATTTCCGGTTGCTGCAACAATCCTGAAGGTTTCTGGTATTCCACCTTTACTTTGGCGCATGTAAGGCACTTACTGACGTAGGTCGCGATTTCGGCCTTCATGTTAGGCCACCAATAGTGTTGTTTAATATCCAAATACATCTTATCAGAACCGGGGTGAATGGAGTATCGCGTCTTGTGGGCTTCCTTCATGACAACATCTCTAAACCCTCCAAATTTAGGGACCCAAATACGGTTCATGAAATAGTATACTCCATTCCCCTTTGCCTCCAGGTTCTTTTCCATTCCGCGCAATACTTCGCTTGCTCTATTTTCCGTCTTCATGGCCTCTGACTGGGCTACTGCAAGTTGAGTGGCCAGGTGTGACTGAATGGTTATCGAGAGAGTTTTTGTACAACGATTAAAGTACTCCTTTCGACTTAATGCGTCAGCTACCACGTTGGCCTTGCCTGGGTGGTACTTAATCTCGCACTCATAATCGTTTAGCAACTCAACCCATCTTCGTTGCCTCATGTTTAACTCCTTCTGGTTTAAGATGTGTTGGAGGCTCTTGTGATCTGTGAAGACGGTGCACTTTGTACCGTAAAGGTAATGCCTCCAAATTTTTAGGGCAAAGACTACAGCTCCCAACTCTAGGTCATGGGTTGTGTAGTTTACTTCATGCGTCTTTAGCTGGCGGGATGCATAGGCTATCACTCTCCTACGTTGCATGAGAACGCAACCTAAACCCTGATTTGATGTGTCGCAGTAGACTACAAAGTCTCCCGTTCCTTCAGGCAGAGATAGTACAGGTGCGCTACAGAGAGCTTGCTTCAAGGTTCGAAATGCGATTTCTTGTTTGTCTGTCCATTTGAATGGTACGCCCTTTTGCGTAAGCGAGGTAAGTGGCTTGGCGATCTTAGAGAAGTTTTGAATGAACCTCCTATAGTAGCCTGCTAATCCCAAGAATTGATGAATTTCCGTGGGCGTTGTCGGGATTGCCCAACCTTCTACAGCTTTGACCTTAGAGGGATCCACATGGATTCCATCTTGGCTGACCACATGACCTATGAAATTCATGCTCCGCAGCTAGAACTCACACTTGGAGAGTTTGGCGTAAAGTTTTTCCGATCGTAGAGTTTCTAAGACTTGTCGGAGATGTTGGCCATGCTCTTCCTTGCTTCGAGAATAGGCGAGGATGTCATCGATAAAAACAATGACAAAGTTGTCAAGAAACAGTCGGCAGATTCGATTCATTAGGTCCATAAATGCGGCAGGGGCATTCGTTAGACCGAAGGGAATTACGACAAATTCATAATGTCCGTAGCGAGTTCGGAAAGCGGTTTTTGGAATATCCTCTTCCCAGACTTTGAGTTGGTGGTATCCGGACCGTAGATCTATTTTAGAAAAATAACTAGCCCCTTGGAGCTGGTCAAATAGGTCATCGATTCGTGGGAGTGGGTAGCGGTTCTTGATTGTGAGTTTGTTTAACTCTCTGTAATCGATACACATCTAAAAGATCCGTCTTTCTTTTTGACAAAGAGCACCGGAGCTCCCCATGGTGAGTAACTAGGTCGAATAAATCCCTTGTCCAAAAGTTCACTGAGTTGGCTGGATAATTCCTGCATCTCGGCAGGAGCCAACCGATAGGGTGATTTAGCAAGAGGAGTTGCTCCTGGGATAAGGTCAATTCGAAATTCAACCTGTCTCTCTGGGGGCACTCCCGGAAGATCTTCAGGAAACACATCCGGAAATTCACATACTACGGGAATGTCTCGAACGTTAATCTCCTCCTTGGTTTTGTCCACCACATGAGCCAGGAACGCCAGATTGTTCCTTCGTAGATATTTTTGTGCCTTGACACACGAAACGAGGCGAAGGTTCATGCTAGATTTGTCCCCGTAAATTACTAGGGTTTCGTGATTTGGAAGGCGAAGATGGACGGCCTTCTCATGACACATAATTTCAGCATGGTGGGGGCTTAACCAGTCCATACCGATGATCACGTCGAAACTCCTAATTGACATTAGCATTAGGTCTATTCGAAAAACGTGTTGATTAAGAGTTAGGGTACATCCGGTGTAGATTTCCCCAGTGGACTCGGTTTTCCCATTGGCCATTTCCACCGTATAGGCTTCATTTAGCTTTTGGGGGAGTTGTTTTAATAAATGCTTAAACTTATTGCTTATGAAACTTCGTTCCGCTCCGGTGTCAAATAAGATGCATGCATAAGCGTGGTTTAAGGGAAACGTACCGGTAACAACAGAGGGGTCTTGAATAGCATCACTCTGACCCATGGTCAACATCCTTCCTGTTCCTCCATTTCTTAAATTGTTGTTGTTGGGACAGTCTCAGCGGATGTGTCCAGTCCTCCCGCATCCGTAGCAGGTGTAGCTAGGCCCTGCGCTGTTGCCGCTGGCGTGGACATTGTTGTTGTTGCGAGGGTTGTTGTTGTTGATTCCCTGATTTTGGTTATGGGGAGGGTAAGCCTTGCAGTACTTTGCGGTGTGACCCCTTCGGTTGCAACTGGTGCACTGAAAATCCTTGCATTCTCCATAGTGATGGAAACCGCACTTGTTGCATTTGGGAAGATTACCGGAATATGGTTTGGAAGCATTTGAAGTGGCTGAGGTTGGAGCATGTGGTGCGGCTGGAGCCGATGTGGTAACGGCATTAACCGCCACTGTTTGCTGCTTCTTGGAGGTGTCGGGGCCCTGGCGCCCCTTCCTCTTATTGTTCTTTCCCCTCTTGTCATCTCCTTCCTTCTTCTTCTCAGCCTCCAATGGCTTCTCTCCCTTTTTGTGATTATGGTCGTACAACCTTTTTGCCAGTCTCTTTGCACTGTCAAATGTTTCGGGGTTTGCAGCTATCACATTCCCTTGAATTGGTGATGTGAGTCCCCAGATGAATCGCTCAATCTTCTTTCCTTCCGAGGTGATCATACCCGGGCACAGCAGAGATAGTTCGCTAAATCTCAATATGTAGGCATCGATATTCGCGTTCTGCACAGTGAGGTTCCATAGCTCTTGTTCCATCTTCTGTATTTCGCCTCGTGGGCAGTACTCTGCCATTAACATTTCTTTCATCTCCGTCCACGGCATAGAGTTGGCTATAGGGAGTGTCATGGATTCTACATGTCCGTTCCACCAGGTGAGTGCTTGATCCACAAAAGTGCAGGCTACGAACTTCACCTTCATGTGCTCAGGGCAATCGCATATCTCGAATACCGACTCCACTTTTTCGATCCATCGCTTCAGAGTGATCACTCCTCCAGTTCCATTAAAAGTTCGTGGTTTGGCGTTTGTGAAGTCCTTGTAGGTACATGCCTTGGTGGGTCCTTGATTCATTCCATTCTTTGAACTTCCGGCTCCTTGCCCATTGACTCCTCCATTGTTCGCTTGTTGAATTTGCGCAATCGTTGCAGTGACTGCTGCAGATACAGCTGCCTGGAAGGCGGCTGAGTCAACTTCAGGTGGGGTTGGTCCTGGGTTTCCGCGAGTAGGTCGGAGAGGCATCTTTCTGTGACAAAACGGAAAGATGTTGAGGGTATGTGGTTTCGGTGAGGTCGTGATCCTACTGACTAGGTGCATAGTACGAACTTAAACACTACTACCATTTACCAATCAATAATATCTCAACACATAGCAATTTGCAATATCGTAATAAAACACATAAAAGTTTACTAATATTATCCGCATTTGATACATGAAAATTTGCTCATAGGAGCATACATGAGTGATACTAGTTCGACAGCATAACGACTCTATGAGTAGTGTAGTCACTTAAATATAGAGTCGGAGTACATAACATATTTCCTAACGACCTACTACGATAAGTCTATCCCTAACCGCGATGGGCTGCGTCCGAAGGTGGTGCTGAGGATGTGGATGCTCCCTGAAGACGAGCCACCAAGCGTTCCGCGTCCCGGAGTCGAGACTCCCACTGAACCTGCCTCATGTGAAACTCTCAAAGGACGTCACGCGTCTCCTGCTCCGCACGCTCGATCCTAGTCCTCAACTGGTGCACCTGATCCGTAGTGTCCTAGGCAAGGTCGCCCGTATTCCGTAACCGTTTCACCATGACTGGAAGGGCTCGATCAGCCGGTCCTCCGTCTCTCAGGTCAAAGAACTCGCGTGACATGCCGTACGGGGGTCGCTGTCCCTGCTGTCTGCTCCATCTCCAAAGGTCAATACCCCAGGGAGGTGTAGGACCAGTGGGGCCTACTCGATAGGCAGGCACCCTGATCGGGTAAGGGGGGTTGATGACTTCGGACTCCGCATCCGAATCACCCCTGTCACTATCATCAGCATCCTCCTCGAGGCTTCCTTCATCTTCCTCTGATTCGGCAGGTTCGCCCTCAACTTCGGCCTCCGGTTCCCCGTCAGATTCCTCTTCGGGGTCTTCCTCAGGCTCCTCCTCAGGCTCTTCCTCGGGCTCCTCCTCTAACCATCCGTTGTTCCCCTGGTTAGGGAAGTAGGGATCTCCGGGGTGATGAAAACCATCCATGCGGTCTGCGAGAGTGTGTAATGATGCTAACGTCATTCCTAGGGTGCTACAATTATCACATAGATCAAGTAGGAGTTCTCGTTTTTGTGGTAGATGGGTATAGTTTTAGGTTCCCTAGCTATCCCGATCTCATCGAGACGTGTATTAGTTTTACTTTGGTGAGAATGTAGTTGATCAAGCTACATTCACTCCTTGGTATTACTAAGAACAGTCCCAATTTAACCGAGACACCAGCATTATTGTGTTTGATTCGGCGTTATGTTCTTATTCCTAATACAAGCAAGCGTATTTTATTTACTTGTTTTGTTCAGAGTTATGTTAGTCCCTCTTTTTGGTTTATAGTTGCATATCCATGTGCGGCTAGATATGCTAGTTCACTATAAACAATGCTCTGATACCAACCTGTCACACCCCCGAACCAGACGGCGGAAACGTCCAAGGGCTATTGTGACTTATTGAATACCATCACAATGCATATACATGAAACATAACATAAAACATCACCAACATTTGGAATAATACAACCGATAGTGTTTACATTTGTTACATTGTTCAAACGTTACAGTCTCAAAATAACTATTCAACATCACTTAAACCACAGCAAACATCATAGAGTATAAATCATCCGTCACCTTATCTGTTACCTGAGAATACAAGTATTTTGAAAAACGTCAACATACGAAATGTTGGTGAGTTCATAAGTAGCGTTTGAAATCCAATGTAATGTTGGAAACCCATCAGAAAATCCGATATTTTCTAAAAATAGAATAGTGTAAAAATATGTGTTGATCCATGAGTATGCATGTTTGAATTCTATAGATGTAAGCGTAAGAGTTGTGAAAATTCAACCGGTAATTCATAATTTGTAATTGTTGAAAACCCTAGGAAAACCTGACGTTTTCCTATCACTTTGTATTACTTAGTTTGTATACCGTTGTTTCGTTTCGTTAGAGGGAATCGTTGAGCTCCGGAGGCATTGAGAATACAATGGGTGGTGAAGTGTTGTGACGTACGTTAACGAAAACGTCCAATCGACAACCTTACAAGCGATCCCTTAGGCACCACTCGTAATTCTTCACACAACTCGATCCTCCCGGACTTGTGTAGTCCCACGACCGGAGGGAAGGAGAGAAGGTGCGAAACCCTCGGTATTTCCCCGCGTCGTTCAAGACAAATGCAATTGCGAAGGGCCCGAAGCCCAACCCGCAATCGTGAGTTACCGACTTTACTAGCAGCACTGAAGGACCCTTGGGGGCCAGCAGCACGTTTGCCATTGAAAGTCCTGTTACGTTATGTCGGATCGGTAAAACCCAACACTTCGTAAGAGAGAGAGATCTTCGGGCCTTAAGATCAGGTCATTGGGCTAGCTAGGCTCAACGAAAAAGATTTTACACTTTTGGGGCCCAAAGATGGTGCATAGACGTCTGCGAACACTCGCATGTATAGTGAATTCTCCATCGTTATTAGTTATGAATCGAAATGTCGTAACGTCGTCGTGTTAGTGGTTTTGGATTTTTATTGGTTCGAGACCGAACCAATTCGTTTAACAACGACTTTTGGTATTGTAGTGTATTGTATTTTGTCGACAAGCGTGGTACCATCAATTGGTCAAATTGCATGTATTAACTAGCCTTGAAGATTTTCTGTTTTTCAGCCCCTCCTTAATTGTAGAATTTACACTTTTCACCCCTTTATTTAAAAACTTTCCGGTTTAATCCTTAAATCAATATTCTTGACATTTTTATACCAAAAATTATTGAAATAAGTATTTTCCAGCATATTTATCATAGAAAACAGTTTAGGTCCTTGAAATTTCAGTTTTCTCGGTTATAGCCCCTTTTTTTCGCAACTTTTACATTTTTGACCCAATTTGGAAAAATTTTACAACTTTGGTCCCTTTTAAATTTGAAAAGCATTTTAAACCTTTGAAAAGCACATGGAACACTTATAGTCCACTGTTTTACAGAAAAATGCAGTTTTGGTCCCCCAAATTAGAAAATTTCGCATATTGGGCCTCATTGGGCCGAAAATGTCACATTTAGCCCAATAAGCTTGGAATTTATGTTTTTAACCCTCCAAATAGTATATTTTCAGAAAATACCTTGTGTAAACTGTTTTGACTCATCTCACCCATCAGATTTCGAAATATTTCACTTTAGGCCCTTTAACTTTGTATTTTCAACATTTTATGTCAAAAAAATGAGTTTTTAACCCAAATTAAGTGTTGTCAAGCCATTTGGCCATTTTCTTAGTATACTTTGCATGTAGTAGTATATTTTATGCTATCATAAAATATATGTCTCGGTTTTTAGCATTTCATACTAGATCTATCATCAAAATCATACAAAACATACATATAAGCATAGAAATCAACCACAACATACACAAAATGATGGATCTACACTTTTGCTTGTATTCTCCCCCACAAAAACTCATAAAAACCGAAAATAAGGGGATATGAAACTCACCTTGGATGTTGATTCGGTTTTTGAAGAAAGAATGGAAGAAATGAAGTGATTTTTGGCCTTTGCACTCCTTGATGAAGTTTTCGAGTTTATGGGGTTTCTAGAGTGCAAGATCACGATTTTTGCATGGATTAGGAAGAGATTTTTGATAAACAAGGAATACAAGTCATAGATCCAAGCAAAACCTTACCTTAGATGATGATTTTGTGGAAGAACTTCCTTGAATGCTTCCTAAATTTCGAGATTTTGGATGGAGAAGAAGAGAGTAGCCTTGAGTGATTTAGAGAGAGTTTGTGAGTGTTTTGTGTGTGTGTGGGTGTTGCTCTCGGCTGAGTTCAAGAAGAAGAGAAGAGAGAGAGTTGAGTTGACAATCCTAGATGCATGTTGGTCCATGCATGGAGATATGTGGGATATAAGTGAGGTGGCAAGGCTCTAGTCAAGTCTTCTCCTTGGTTTTGGGCTTATGGGCCGAGAATTGTAAATGTAAAGGAAAAAAAATTGGGCTTTAATGCCCTAACCCATGTAGATGTTAAGTTGGATGGTTTTTAGTCCCAAAAGAAATATAATATGATTTTTACACTTTGTTGGGCTAGTTTAGGTTAATCATGGTTCAAAATTTTGCATTTATTTCATTCTAGGTTCAACATGGCTCAAAATGTTGAAATAAATAGATGTGGGTCCAATTAGAGCCCAATTAGGGTTCTAAGCCCATGATAGTCCAATTGGAAGCTTATTGGTCCATTTGGATCCAATAAGGAAGTTCTAGTCCAAAGTGGACTTAACAAGAACTTCTAGGGTTTTCCAATTGTTTGATGTAGTGAATTGGGGGTTTAGTTTCCCATTGAGTAAGCATCATACTTGTTTTTGAGTTTTTGATTTCAACATTTAATTGAATATAGTGATTACAAGACATAGAATTTCTAGTTGTGACAACACCTGAAGGTTTCTTCTCAAATCAAAACACAGTAGAAAACAATTTAACTCAAAATACTTATGTGTTTCAAAAACAAAAATCATTACAAAAATGGGTAGTTAAAGGTGAAAAATCAAACAAACCTTTTGAAAAAGCTGAAAAATCAAAGGTTGAAGTGAAATTAAATTCTCAAGAATTCAAATTGATGGTTGGAAATTATTCAACAGAAAATAATTTTTCAAAAAGACAAGCAAGAAAAGCAATATTTTGGCAAGTTGTGAATAATGAAAAAGAACAAATTTCAAAAACATCATCAAAATTTCAAAATAAAAACACTCAAAAAACTTCGAGTTTTCATAAACAAATAAATTCTGTTGACAAAGTTCCATATATTTGCAAATATGACAACAATAGAAAATTTGAGAATTCGCAAAAATTTGCAAATAATCAAAAGTTTCAAAATGTTGACAAATTCACGAATAATTCATCAAGTTTGAAGAACTCAACTCAAGTTAAAGCGAAATTTTCACCACAACAACCAAATTTTCCACATCCTTCAATATCAACACAAACCAAAGTTTCATACATCAAAGGAAAGTCTGATGTAAGTATGATCAATCATTGGTTTGAAGGGAAAGGAAAGAAATATCAAAGTGCAAAGTTTTCAGAACAACAAATCAAAAGTGCATTTGATAAGTTCACAAATAATTCTTCAACTGCTAGTACATCATCCCATAATTCGCAAGTTCCAGTTCAAAAGTGGAAACAAGTTATCAAAAATGCGAATGTTGTGAAGGATAAGATTACAATCAATGAGAATCCAAAATTATTGAATGACTATATTTCAATATCTAGAACTAATGATGCGGATATAATGGATTCTATTACAAGCAAAGTGAAAACATGGTTTTGAAGTTCCAAAAAGTTTTTTAATTCTACTAATGATGGACCCAATAAGTCTTGGGTTCCTAAATTTTTTCAATAAATGCAGGTGATATGTGACGAGCAATATGATACAAAATGGTATATTGATAGTGGTTGCTCTCGTCATATGACTGGAAGAAAGTAAAATTTGCGAGATTACCGAAGCTTGGAAAATGCTGGAGTTGTCAAATTTTGAAATAATCACAAGTGTCAAGTGAAAGGATATGGGAAAGTCACAAATGGAAACTTCACAGTAAACAGAGTTGCTTATGTTGAAGGACTTCAACACAATTTGATAAGTGTATCACAACTTGTTGTGGGTACTGGAAATCAAGTAGTGTTTAATGAAGAAGGAAGTATCATCTCAAATGCAAAGACAAATGAAATACTTCTGAAATCCAAAAGATATGGTGATATGTTTACATTGGATTTCAAACCAATTGTGGGAAAACCAGTTGTGTGTTTACTATCAAAAGCATCCAATGATCTCAGCTGGCTTTGGCATAGAAGATTGTCACATTTGAACTTTCGAAATATAAATAAACTTGTAACTGAAGATTTAGTTCGAGGGTTACCAGTATTAAAATTTGACAATGATTCTTTATGTGCAGCTTGCGAACAAGGAAAACAACATCGAAAAGGTCATCCGATTGTCATAGATTCAAAGATAGTAGATCCATTGGAACTTCTTCACATTGATCTATGTGGACCATCAACTGTTGCAACAATAAATAAAAAGCGGTATATTTTAGTTGTTGTAGATGATTTCTCTAGATTCACATGGGTATTTTTTATCAGGTTGAAGTCTGAAGTTGCTCAGACAATGATTGATTTTATCAAAAAGATTGAAATTAGCCTGAAGAAGAATGTACGAAAAATTAAAAGTGATAATGGTTCGGAGTTTAAAAATCAAACTCTTGACAATTTTCTCACAAACAAAGGTATTTCGCATAATTTCTCATCACCATATACTCCACAGCAAAATGGTGTAGTTGAAAGAAGAAATCGATCTCTATGTGAAGCTTCCAGAACCATGCTAACATATGCGAATCTACCTCAATATCTTTGGGCAGAAGCTGTGTCCACAACATGTTTTACTCAGAATCAATCATACATTCATAGAAGATTCAGTGTTACTCCATATGAAATAATCAATAATCGGAAACCTAATGTAAAATTCTTTCATGTTTTTGGTTGCAGGTGCTTTATTATGAATCTCAAAGATAATTTGTCAAAGTTTCAAGCAAAAGCTGATGAAGGCATTTTCTTAGGATATTCACAGAATTCAGTTGCATACAGAGTGCTTAATAAACGAACAAGAAAAATTGAAGAAACTTTCAATTTAACATTTGATGATTACTATCTTAAACAAATTGATAGTAAATTCGATAAGAAACCAATACTTGTGGATACAAATACTCAAATTGATAATTCTGAAATCAATGATTTTGATTATGACTTAATTTTTGGAATTCCTGACAGGGCAATTGATGCAGAAAATAATGCTCCTGATAATCACACATCAGAATCCTCAAAACATACTGATGAATCAACAATAACTACAACGTCGATAACTTGTGAAAGCACACCAAATGGTCATATGGAGGAGGAGCATTCACAAAATCAACAAGAACATCAAGTTGAGGGGGAGCATTCACAAAATCAACAAGAACATCAAGTTGAGGGGGAGCATTCACAAAATCAACAAGAACATCAAGTTGAGGGGGAGCATTCACAAAATCAACAAGAACATCAAGTTGAGGGGGAGCATTCGCAAAATCAACATGAACATAATTTTGAGGGGGGGTATCCAAATGCAGATCATGTTGAGAGAGAGCATGATGAAACAGAGACAAATAATCTTGATAAAAATGCAAACTTTCATGAATTTAATGATAACTTTTCTGTTGCAGGATCTGAAAATGAAGATATGCATGAAGATGCACCATTAGAATATGATCCAAATTATCCACCACTTGCGAAATGGACAAGAAATCATCCACAAGAATAGGTAATTGGTAATTTCCAATAAGGTGTGTTGACTAGAGCCCAAATTCGTGCGAAAAATGAGGTACTGAATACCAACCAAGAAGTTTGTATGTTTAATGTCTTTATTTCGAAAATAGAGCCAAAAACAGTAAAGAATGCTATGGAACACTCAGATTGGGTTGTTGCTATTCAATCTGAATTGGCTGAATTTGAACGAAACAAGGTTTGGAGATTAGTTTCTAAACCTTCTGATGTTTCAATTGTTGGATTAAAATGGATTTTTAAAAACAAAACCAACAAAGATGGCAATATTATTCGAAATAAAGCAAGACTAGTGGTTAAAGGTTATTCGCAACAAGAAGGCACTGATTATGAAGAAACATTTGCACCTGTTGCAAGACTTGAAGCAGTTCGCATATTTTTAGCTTATGCAGCTCACAAAGATTTTGATGTTTATCAAATGGATGTTAAATGTGCATTCTTAAATGGAAAACTCAAAGAAACAGTGTATGTTGAACAACCACCAGGATTTGTAAACATTGAGCATCCTGATCATGGTTATATTTTAGATAAAGCTGTATATGGGTTAAAACAAGCACCAAGGGCCTGGTACGCAACACTTACAAATTTCTTGAAACAATCTAAATTTAAACAAGGATCAGTCGACCCCACATTATTTCGCAAGAAAGTTGGGTTCATCTAATGCTTGTTCAAATTTATGTTGATGATATTATCTTTGGTTCAACTGATCCAGCATTGTCACTTGAATTTGAAAATTTAATGAAAAGTCAGTTTGAAATGAGCATGATGGGAAAAATTAATAATTTTCTTGGTTTAAACATAAGACAGAACAGGCAAGGAATCTTAATCAATCAAGAAAAATATACGAAGAACTTGCTTGAAAAGTTTGGAATGCTTAATAGCACGAAGCTAAGAGTCCCTATAGCAGTAGGAACACGACTAACTCCTTCGTTAGACACTCCTGCTGTTGATTTAACATTGTATCGTAGCATGATAGGGTCTTTATTGTACTTAACTGCGAGTAGACCTGATATTATGTTTTCGGTTTGTTGTTGTGCTAGATATCAAGCAAATCCAAGAGAACCACATTTGACGGCAGTGAAAAATATCTTTCAATATCTAAAGGGAACCGTTTCTTTAGGACTTTGGTATCCTGCGAAAACAGGATTTTTCATTCAAGCTTTTTCAGATTCTGATTTAGGAGGATGTACCTTGGATAGAAAAAGTACGACTGGTGGGTGTCAATTATTGGATGGAAAGTTGGTGAGCTGGCAATCAAAGAAACAAACTTGTGTGGCTATATCAACTGCTGAGGCAGAATACATCTCTGCGGCTGCTTGCACTTCACAAATTATATGGATTCAGAGTCAACTTCGTGATTATGAAATCAACATGAAAAAGATTCCTTTGTATTGTGACTCACAAAGTGCGATTCGCATTTGTCATAAACTAGTACAACATTCAAAGACAAAACACATTGCTCTTCGATATCATTTTATCAAAGATCATGTAGAAGATGGGAATATTGAAATTCATTTTGTCAAAACAACTGAACAACTTGCTGATATTTTTACAAAACCTCTTGATGAAAAATCATTTGTTAGAATTTTAGCAGGTTTGGGGATGATTAATGCGAATTCAATTTCATCCACACAAGAATAAATGTTTTGTTCAGTAAATGTGTCCACGTTATTCAGAGGTTACTGTTCATTCAAAGGCTTCGCATGGCTTCGCATCCATATTATTTCGCATCTGTGGTAATATCAGTTTAGGTAAGTTTTACGCATATTACTTTATTTTCTTTTGAAAAATCAAAAATCCAAAAAGATTTTCATTTTTTTTGTATTTTCTTTTGAAAAAATAAAAATCCAAAAAGATTTTTTTTTTTTTTTTTTGTATTTTCTTTTGAAAAATCAAAAATCCAAAAAGATTTTATTTTTCTTTGTTTTTTCAATTGTGTGCTGAGAATTTAATGCAGGGCTCAAATGCGAAGTGGTCATACATTTTGTTTCTATGGGAAGGTATTAATTGTTTTTTAAGACTAGTTAGGATGTCCCTAGAAGCATGCTGCTGTATGTAGACCAAAAGCCTCAACACGACTCTATGTGTGCAAAGAAGGCCTTAATGACATTATCACATGATAATTTCTTCCCAAAAAGGCTTATATTCGCATAAGTCAACATGAGCTACCTTACTCTTCTCAAATGAGTTAAGAGTTTTCTGTTTTGTCCATTATAACAGAGGTACACTTCGATTCTTATCCAATCTTTTTAAACCAAACAATTCTTTCACTCCAAAATTTTTTTGAAAAGATTTGTCCTTGAGGTTTTTGATCAAACCAATCAAAACCTAGACAAAACACAACTCTGTGTTTATGATCTATCATCATGAGTCCGTGATGAAAGTGAAACCCAAAAATCATAAACATTAAGGAATTGACGGGGAACTTTGTTCCAGATTTTTACGAAACCTTTGTTTCAGTATCAAAACTTTCGAAACTTCAAATCATATTCAATTCGCATGTGTGGTCTTGATCAAATATTCCGAACCAAGAATGTTTGTTACCCAACAAGATCCAGAACAAACTTTTCTTTTGAATATGATTTCAGTGTAAGTTTCATTCGCAAATTCTTGTCATGATAAATATTTTCCAAAGCCAACTTGTCACTAACTACACTGGTTAAACAAGTAATTTCATTTACAATTTCTCACCTTATGTTAAGGTTGATATGTAATGAAATTTCAAACCAATCCAAAATGACTTTTAAAAAGAAGCCCTTTGATACTTTTCTACAAGTATTCGATTGTAATTCACAGGAAACTATACAAGCAGTTGATTATCTCTCTTGATAATTAACGAAGTAACCTTTGCCCGGGGTTTTACTGCATTCATGTAAAATTGAATTGTTGACATCACAACATTCCAAATATCTTTGTTTCTTATCTTATTTCGTTTGACACAATGCACACACGAAATCCTTGAAGTTCTGAGTACAACCAACTCAGACTGATGATTTTGCAAGTCTGGCATATGATTTCACTTTAAATCCCAAAAGTGAATGAGCCTTGCTTCCATGCGAAGGGTTTTACCGGTTCGAATTCTATAACAGATACTTGACAGGCTGTATACTCAAAATCATTGGTATTTTGTCCGGTTTTCGAGGAGATGTGACAGTTACTTTTTGGAATGTTGTTACCTTTTGCAGTCATGATCCGAATTTTAAGGTGCCACGTCGGATAACATTAAATGTATCCCGCTTCAGTTTCAAATCAATTTTGAGCAACCTATAAAAGGGGGTTAAAGAACACTGTATACGGTTACGCAAACAAGAACTCTCATAATACTTCCAAGATTACACCTTGATCTAAACTTCAACTTTCTTTTTCAAAACCCTAACAATGGCAGCCACTACTTCCAACACTGATGAGGTTCTTTCTCAATCCCTGATGAAGATTCAAAGCACTAACTACCAAGTTGATCCGAAAGTTTCCGCTTATCCAGAAGAGTTGAAGATGCTGATTGTTGCTCTGAAACGTTCAGTTCATTTCCGGTTCCAATGGTATGGTTATCGCGTGCCGCTTCAACGGCTTCATACAATCACACGGCGGATGTGATTACTTTCAACTTAACCAACAACAAGCGAGTTAAACTCTCAAAGAACTTGTTTGTGGAAATTCTGCAGATTCCAAACAACCCTCCATTTATCAAACCTGTCAACTCGCAGGTCATTCATATGTTTAATGAAATGGGGCATCAACCGGAGTTGACAAAAATAAGTGATTTCAGAAAGTCTGGGTTGCCATGTATATGGAATTTTCTCTTTGGAGTCTTTCTCAGATGTCTTACAGGAAGAATAGTCAGATTGGATAGAGGAAGAATGGAAGTATATGCTATGGTGATGGGCATATACTATGATATTAATGTCGATTATGCAACCCAGTTGTGGAAGGAATTTGTCAAAAGCCTCGAAAATACAAATTCGGAGAAGGGAATTTCATGTGCAAGATACTGGAGCTTAATTCTTGAACATGTGTATGCGAAAGAAGAAATTCCAATGCTGACCAATGTTGAAGTTGCTGAATTTTCTTTCTATCAATTCCCAAAAGCTGTAGAAGATGATGAAGCAATATTTACTCATGTGGCTCGTATTCCAGATGCGATGCTTCGCAAAGTTTCTCCGACCCACAAAATTTTGGTGAGATACTTGCGAACTGTTAATACAGATGATCAGACTGGAGTTTTACTAGATGTTGCTACTCCATTTAAGACAAAGCAGGTTAGCAAGAAAACTGCGAAGGGTACTGAAGTCATTCCAACTGAAGAAACTACAAAAAAATCGAATAAGGAACTCTTACCTTCTAAGTCTGGGGTATTGAAGCAAGTTCGCAAAGCTGAAGTGATTAGTAAAGGTGTTACTATTCGCAATATTCCTGCACCAGTATCTCCAACAAAGAAGCGACAAAGAGCTGAAGACGTTGCGAAAAATATGCAACGTACAATGGTTAAAAGAAGGAAGATGGTGATTCGCAATGAATCATCTGAAGAAGAAATCGTTCCAGAAACTCCACCCGTCACAACTATGGTACCTATTTCTTTACCGATCATACCAACTTCGCAAATTTCTACCACTGTTTCCCAAACCCAACCACTCGAAATAGTTCTTACCAAATCAGTTACTGAGGAGGTTCCTATTTCTGATATGGTTGTCAACGTATTTGATACGGGGGCACCTATCCTGAGTGTTGCACCATCAATTCAAACATCCGTACCCATTTCATTACCTGTTACAACTTTATCTACCACTTCCTCAATTTTTGATCATGCTCTTCAAAACCCATTCACCACACTTTTCCCTTCTCAATCACCTGAAAATCCTCAACCTTCGCAACCATTGTCCGATACAGAAGTCGAAGGAGGTGCCTTTGGTGGGATACTTGATGATATTCCTTTTGATTCAGATGAAGAAGATATTCCTGATCATATGCCGATGACAGGAGAACAGTTTAAAATACTGAATCAAAAGTTAAAGACCATTATTCAATCACAAGCTGATTCTGGTCGAATGTCTTCAATATCTGCCATGGAGGTTGATATCATGATCAAAGGAGGAGAGAAAAGAATCATGGAAAAAATTGCTCAATCCGATAAAAACAATGAGCTCCGAATTACGTCACAAGGAAGTAATTTTACTTCTGTTGTTCAAGATCTTCGAGCAGCTACAAAAGAACGTCATGTTCTTTTTGTACAAGATGTTAAGAAGGTTCGTGAGGACATCAACTTCAAAATTCAGGAGTTGAAGTCTGAACTTGCGAAGGATATTCAGAATGTCCACATGAAACAAGAAGAAGTTCAACAGCAAATTGTGGACATTTCTTCTCAGCTTCAAAAGCTCAATAATATTCCCGTTCTTGCCGATCATAAAGCAGAAATAATGATGAAATTTGATCAGCTCATCCAGTTAGTCACTGATCTTAAAACAACTCTTTTGCATTCTTCATCCTCTCAAATCCTAACTCCTGAATTCTTGTCTCTAAAGATTAATACTTTAGAACAAGCTATTCACAAAGCTCTTACTCCACTCACAAATTTTACTTCTTTACTACAGAAGAGTGCTCCGCCTGTTTCCACAGGGGTGCAAGGGGGAGAAGAAGGTCGAAGTAAAGAAGAGGATGCGAAAACTGTTGGAAAGGTGATATCAACTCAGCTTGTTGCTACTCTTCCAATTCCTTCAAAACCGATTTCTGCAACAACAATTACTAGAAGAACAATTACCAAAGGTACTGTTATTGGAAGAAATGAAGGAGCTTCAAGCTCAATACCTCAAAAGGATGTTGTAGGAAGAGGAAAAGGAATATTATATGAAAAATCAAAAGAAGAGTTGAAAGCTGAGGCTGAGGCTGAGATGGAGAGGATGAGGCAAGTTCAGAGTATTATGAGGCAACGGGCAAGTGATCCTCCCTCCATGAACATAGGAGATCCTGCAAAACTTTACTCTTACGAAACTATAGAGTCAAAATTTGTGTGTAGGGAGATGTATGAGTTCGAGAAGAAGCCAAAGAGAAGTTATGATATTGCGAACTCAGATCATTGCCAATTGGACTTCCCAATAAATGAAATGTTGTTCATCAATGCACAATACAAGATCAGTGAGAAATTTGATAATCCGAATGATTATACTCAAATGAAAATCAGATTTCATGCTGTCTTAGGGAAGAATCCAGATGAAGTTTGGTCTTTAATGAAGATCAAAAAGGTGGTGACAATAAAGAAGGATATTCTGTTTGAAGATATGCTACAGAATTTTAGATATTTTGTTATCAGAGCTGACAACAAACAATATGACTTCACAGTTGCTGACTTTCCTTTGATGAACTGCAATGACTTAATTCAAGTAGCACTGATCTTGAAGCATATGGAAGAAAACAATCTTAAAGGCTCTGATACAGATGTGTTCAAAGCAGGCTTCGCACATGTGAAGACTTTCATAGACAATTATTTCGATTGTCTAGCCCTTACAGATGATGAATTAGCACATGTTGTGGGAAGGGAAGTGAAAGTTCCATGGGAGGAGACTTTGACACAATCTGCTTTGTCAAAGTATGGTGTTGGTGAAATCTGCCTAAAACCTTTTGGCATGGTATTTTCTGGCAGAGACACAAAAGGCAACCCGAAGAAATTTTTGTTCAAAGTCTCAGAGATTGAAAGATATAATTCTTCGCAATATACGCACTTCATTGTACGTATGAACAATTGCAAGAAGAATAACGAAGGAGACAAGAAAGATTTGAAGAAGGTGATCTCCTGGTATGGAGAAGTGTGAAAAACAATTCACTTTGCAATTCAAAAGCTTATGAGTTGAATTGTATCGACTGTTCACAAAGGGGGAGAATGTTGATGTATATTGTAAAAGTCGAATAGAGTGTTTTGTATAGTTTCGCATTTTATGTTATTTTACTAAGTCATCTTTTGTGCGAAGTTAAAATGTATAGACTTAGTATATTTTTTGTTTGTTCCCTATAAATAGGGACTTAGGCTAGAAGTAGAGGAACGATGCTAGAACTCACTTCTGCTTAATTTTGTAATCAGTCTTAATCAATATGAGATCTGATTAATATTTACTCTCTGTGTTCTTCATCTTAAATCGTTCAAATCTATCTTTTCTTTTCTAAATTCTCGATAACAATTCTCATCAGAGGTATTCCAGAAATTTTCCCTTGAATGTTGATGTGATTAACTATTTTTCTAAATTTTTAAGCCTTCATAACAATATAAATTTGTGAAAAATATTATCCAGATTATAAAAATTCCCAAACTTTTTATAATATCATCATCAAACATACTTGAGCTGGAAAAAATATAAAAATGGGTTTCTAAATAGTTTAACCCGATTTTATGATTTTTTTACATTTATTCTAACAAAAATAGAAATAAATAGAATATAGTTTCCAAAATCGCCCAAACTTTTTGTAACACTGTTATTATACATATAGCAGCTGTAAAAAATATAAAATATATTTTTCAATTAGTTTTGCTATTTTTCTCTGTTTTATTCTCTTGAATAATCATTAATTCGTGAATAATTATGAAATAATTAAATTAAATTACCAAAATTTTTCTAAACTTCATTTATAGTATACATAATCTGGGAAAAATACCAATAGTGATTTTTATATAATGTAATCCGATTTTGTGGATTTATGTGCGTTTAATCTTATAAAATAGAAGAAAAATAGAATACAGAAGATACAAATCATCCAAATTTTTATTTAGTATCCTAATATATTATAAGATCTTCTGGTAAATTTTCATGAATTTTGGATGAGTAGAACTATTTTTTCCATTATTAGTCCTTTATAAATACAAAAATCAGGGAAAAATATGTATGCATTATGAAAAATTCTGAATTTTTTTTTCTAAGTTCTACACATGCGGTAGGATCTGTGAAAGATATTATATAGCCTTTTCACATACCCTAAATTGGTTTTATGATTTATTTTGATTAAACAAAAAGAAAATTCGAAACCATACCAAATAGTTACCAAAATTGATGAAACTTGTTGAGGTGTCATCATTTACTTTAGGGGTCATTCAAGAATTTACCTAGGATATATAGACCTCAGAAAATATTTTAGATGAATTATTGCCCTATTTTCTAGCAATAATAATAATAATTCGAGAAAAATGAATTATTTTCTGAAAGTTTGTAGAACTTCTCATTTTGTTGGCGGAATTCTGGGAAAAATCAGATTTGATCAAGAAAGAAGTTTTAAACATTTATTTTGGAATAAATCATTCATGAACATATTTGAAAGCTTTTAACAACAAACTTTGATCATCAAGCATCTAAGCTTGAAGATCATCACATGCATGTTGTTTTGAAGGCCATTCATGAGTTTGAAATGGTCTAAAATCATCTTGGAAAGAAAACTTAAGGTGCATGTTGTGATTTTCCACCAAAACTTGTAGAAAAATGAATTTCCATGATTTTGACTTAGATTTAGGTCATGGGACTTCACCATCTACAACATGCATGTTCTTTTTGGGTGAAATCCTACCACCATCATCATCAAAACCATGAGAGTGTGTGTGTATGTTTATGTGTTCATGATCTTTTATTAGAATGGAATAGAAGATGGAGAAAATCCAAGAAAACATGTAAAACTTGAAGGAAGATGAAGGAAAATTGTGTTAAACCTTAATAAACACTACTAGATGATGAAGATATGAGTATCTTGAGTGTTCTTGGACTTATTTGTTGGAGAAATTTCGTGAGTTAGGGCAAGGGTGAGAGAAAATGTGGTGGGGGAATTCAAGAGTGAGAGAGAGAAGTGAAGAAGATGGAGTGTGGGGAAGAGAGAAATCATTTAAACTTTGGGGAAATAGAGTGTTAGGGAGGATGGACGACTTTATGAGGGAGGAGAGAGGATATTTAATTTTCCTTCCATTAATTTTATAAACTTCTCAATTCTTTTATAAAAATTCCTCCAAATTTTATAAAATGTGTATTTTAAGTAAGATTAGTTAATAACTCTTGAGTTTTTAGCTTGTGAAATAAGGTTAAATATCAATGACCTAAATTTTATTTTTCTTGAAACAGTTTCATAAGTTTAATTATTATAAGATAATATTATAAGGTTCATAATTATTTTTATAGAGTTTTTAAGGTTAAAGTTTATAAATTTGAGGTTTTTAGGGCTTTTAGGGTTTTTCGGATTTTGCTAAACTTTAGATATCAAGATAGATTGAATTTTGGAGGCATCAAATTATTTTTGAGTCTTATAACTCTTTTATAGTTATAAATAATGTTTGTAATTCCTTTTTGTCAGTTTATTGGCATTTATATGTAGTGGTTCCGAGATTCAAGTGAACTTGAAGAACCAAGTATACTAGTCATAGTTTCAACTGTGAGTTAAGTTCCACGAGACTCCGACCTAATTTCTACTACTAGGTCAAGTGCATAATGCATGTGTATGCTTCATGAAAAGGTGTTCGAGTCAAAGAGTGACCCGAATATGGATATTCACTACAGTTAAGTAGTTATAGAGTTCACATATCAATGTGAAATCTAAGTATACTATCCATTGATTCTAATTGTGTCAAATTTTATAGTAGGTTATAACTTAGTTTCTAGTTACTAAGTCTAGTATGTGTCATGCCTACATGTGCACTAAGTCTAGTCAAATCTAGAACTGACTCGAATTTTGACGGTTGTCACAATTACTGATGATGCAAGCAACATTTGTAGTGACTTTGATGTAATATTTCAAATGTTGCTAGTGACTCTAAGGCTCATAATTAGGATTCCTCTTTCCTATATCAGGTCAAAAAAATTGTAACTTATTAAAATGATGAAAAGAATACAATGTTTAAGCATATGCGTCTTGATCTTTCAAATTCTAATCAAGAAGTTAAAAATATTAAAAATAATCTTTAAAAAACGTTCTCTTGAATAATGAGAAGTTTCTCTCCCCGATGAGCTCTAAATTTCAAGATGTCTCTCTCACAAATTAGGAACTCATTAGTGAGATAGACTATGCTCTGCGTATTGCTCAAAAATATATCAAAGTATTACAAACAACTAGGCTCATTCTCATTTTAAGACATCCAAAATTATTCATGATTAAATTCCTAATAAGTGTGAGAAAATAATTGGAGGAAATCTTGAAGAAGCTACAGATATTTTTAAACAAGTTGAAACTAAACCAAGCTTTCCAATAAAAACTGAGCTTCTTTATGAGTATAAAACTAAATTTGTAAGTAGTGGATTTATAAATAGTCAAGACATAATAGACAAACATTATGTCACAAATCATGATAGACTTACTTCGCGTATTTCTCCTTTAACTGCTTTTGACCAGTCTGTAAAACCCCGTGATTTTGAGTATGAGAGTCCTAACACTGCTACTTTAATCAAATTTCCTATTTCAAATGGTGAAATTCATGTTGTCAAAGATATCCTATGTGAGATTCCCGAATGCATAAGTGATGATGACACTAATCTGAGTTCAACATCTTTTGAAACTCATGAATCAAAATGTTATTCATCAGGATGTCATATTACTGAAACTGTGTCCTGTAGTACAAATAATTCACATGTCACGAGGACTAAAGAAAGTGTTTTCAAATTAAATGAATGCGTCTTAACTCCCTAGAAACCAAAATTTTTGAAGAACCATAAGCCATGTTTTCAAAAGAAAAATAATTATGGAACAAGAAAGTGCAATAAATGTGGTGATCCCTCTCATAAAGTGGGAGATTATACATTTGAGGAAATCACAAAAAGAGCTTACAACATTTTGATTTGTAGTAATAAATGGATTAAAAAGGAAAATTCTCTAAATCGTCTTCCTATTGAGTGCTATGATATCTTAAGTTCTAATAAATCTTAAATTGTCCAACCCATTCCAAAATGGATTTAAAAAGTGTTCTAATTGTTTCTAAGTTATGTAGGATCAAGAGCATATTTGGCAGCTTCACAGTGGATGTTCTCGGTATATGCCAACATTTAAGTCTGTCTTGGAGGATTATGTTAAGAAAGATAATTTATGTGCATTTTATGCACTAGTTTTACATTTATAGTTCCTAGTCTATCACATCTTAACCAACACCTTATAGATAGTAAACCTAATCGAGTATAGCATAGTATGATCAGAAAGGGTGTTGAACTCAACGGGAAAGATTGTGAATTAACATTAGAACTTTTTATTATAGGTTATACTAAATAAATGAAAGCACTAAAAGGTGGATTTTATTATAAAACCTCAAGAAAATAAATAGCTAAACTAACTAGAATAACTTACTGAAAACGAATCACTTCATGTACTTTGGTTTAGATTGGGTTACATCTTAAATCATGTTTACTTACCATATGCAATGGTTATTTATTTGTGATTCATTGATTCCTAAATTGATTTGTGTATTTGGTCCATACACGAAAAATAATGACTCTAAAGACTTTTAATTTCATAGTCATTACATTAATTATACCTAAATTCATTGTTCAGTTCGTATCATGCATGATTCGATTTTTATTAATCCTAAAGGTTATTATAATTAAATTATGCTAAGAATGGCCATCAAAACATGCATAGACATTAAAGTTCACAACTTTATTAAACTAACCCTAGGTTTTGATCCAACACTAGTCACATTTATTTTACGGTAGTTAAACAACTATGATTCAAGAAAATATAATTTGAATAGTCTTCTAATCACAGAGACTCAACAAAGCAATAGGCAATAAAGTATCTAACCTTAAAAAATGTGGATATTCAATCAAACTTGACACAATAAATTAAATAAGAATAAATTATCCAAATAGCAATTTAATACAAAATCCTAATGATTCATCTAAGTTACCCACAAAGCAAAAGCTTTTAAAACCATAATTCAAAAGGTAAAGACACAGATATAAACAACTTGTTATATCCCGATTTTCAATCCAAGTTTTCCATTTTTATTAATTCAATATAATAGAATATAATTATATTGTATGGAAACATGTTTCAAATACGCATGTGTACATTTGAACCTTGCCCTTCTCACGAATCAATGAATCACTTGAAAAACATTTATAATCAATTGGGTAAGCACGAAGCTTAGTGTGTTCCCCAAAAACATTTATAATCATTTCATCAACACCTGGGCCTGTAGGCCCTCGAACTCTTTGTCGTTCTGCCATCATCCCCTAACTAAATCTAATATCACAATAATTATGCACATAGAGACTACACATTAGACTCTACTAGTAAAGGCACATTTATACTTTATACTCTACCAGGTTCAAGTACATTTACACTTAAGCACGTAGAGATTGTAATATCATCTCTACTCTACTAGCTCTCTATCCTAATATACATGGATATATATTGTAATACATAATATATGGAGATAACTCAGATAGACAATTACTCAAATGATTGACATGTATAAGGGTGATCCCACTAGCGATCCAAATAGCGTGGAACGCGTCTAACAAGTATTAGCCCTTAATAGTATAACTTATTAATCCCTATGGCTATCTGGTAATGAAAGCTAGATTTTTCACTAATACTAATGAATACCAAGAGTTCTATCAAATAAGTAAAAATGAATTAAATTGGCAAACTAAAATAAGTAAAAAGGCTATCACGATCACTTGTCTTTGTCAGAATCATGTTACAATTTTTGGTTAAATCCCTTACATGTAAGAAGTGGTTTGTGAAAATAAAACATTCGGGACCCGTCAGGATATTTCTTTCATTCTCTTTACACCATTAACTCATAAGTAGAATAAGAATGACCCACCTAGTCAAAAGTATTAAGAGGTCGGTCTTTCGCCTAACCACCGCGATATGTCGCACTATACTATGCCTCATGGACCAAGTCGGATAGATCACCAAAGTAGTAGACTAAAGAAGTCATGAATTCATTAATTACTTGCAATCTCGTAACACATGCAAAAAAGAAAAACCAATCAATACGTATGATCACGAATTTCTGCACATCAGACCAACAAAAACCTTCCTAATAAAAGATATGTTATCAAAATAAAGATAATAATAAAAAATAAAATAAAATAATTAAAAACAATAATGAATAATATGAAAAACTAAATTAATTGAAAATTGTTCCGCAGAAAATGCACAAAAAACTTGATGTGTATTCTATGCATTAGTTTTACATTTATAACTCATAGTCTATCCAATCTAAATCAATACCTTACAGGAAGTGAAGCTGAGCGAGTATAGTATATTTTGATAAGCAAGGGTTTCGAACTCAAGAGGAATGGTAGTGAATTAATATTAGAATTTTTATTATAGGTTATACTAAATAAATGAAAGGAATAAAGGGGTGGTATTAAAAAATGTAACATCCATCTAGGTATGAATCAAATTTTATGTATAAATCTTAATTTGGGTGGCCACCAAGTGCTGGAGCATCACCACAACGTGGCGGAGCATTTTAGACCGCGAGACTTAAATGACCCACCACGACATGGAAAGTGTTTTTGTGAAAATCCTAATTTCGGGATTTAGACCATATATAAAGAATATTAAGGCTAGGGTTCTAGCCTCCTTTTTCCTCCTAATCTCAGAAACCCTAGCCCTAGCTCCCATTGAAATTGTAAGCTCATTCTTGGTGCCTTTTTGTGATTTTTGAAGGAGAAAGAAGCTCTTGGTGTGGTGTTACTTGGAGAACATCATTTCTCCAGCTAGCATATCCCTCGGAAGTTGGTGAGTGTCCATGATTCAAACTTTTTCTTATCATGTTGCTAGATCTTTGGGTGTTGGCGCCTTTTTACATGTTTTGATGGATATAAGTAATGGGATCTCATAAATTTTGCAACTTTATGAATCTCCCGATCAAGTAGAGCATTGAGTGTCTTAGATCTACATTATAATCGAATTTTGATGTCATGCATGGGGGGTTTTGGACTAAAAACCCTATTTTTGACCAAAACTGGAAAATGCATGCATTGGACATGAAAGTCCATAAAGCCACGATTTTTAAGGTCCCTTAGGTGCATGAAATCCTTCTGGAAATTTTGGAGGTGCAAATCTAAGGATTGGGTACTTAATAAGGGTCTTGTTGCCTTATGTTAACATTAGAAGTTATGGTTGAGGCTTTGGCTTATGAAGGGTTTTGACGGATAAAGTCGGAAACTTTATCCATAAATACCATGAGAAGAACCAGATCTGAGCTTTAGGAGCTCAGATAGTTTAAGGAAGCGAATTAATGGTTTAAGTTGTCCAGACACATCACCACAGCATGGTAACTTGGTCAAGACCCGCCTATTGTGTCGGTTTGTGGCCACGGTGTAGTCAAGAAGGCCACGACGTGACGACTAGCTATGTTGACTTTGACTAAGTTTGACGTAAGGGTATGTTGGGTATTTGAGTTGGGGACTGAGATTTGGTCTCTGTTTGTTGTAAAGGTGGTCGGTAAAGTTTATATTCAGAGCAACATGTTTATTAGCTATATTTTCAAAATGAGAGGTGAGTTTTCTTCACTGTACTCGTGGGTTGAAGGCACCAATATCGACCCACTAGATTATGTATCCTGATATATAGGATGTTGTTATATTGTAGTGATATGTTAGATACATATCTTGGTAAATAGGATGTTGCTATGCGGTAGTGAACTTTAGATCTGCATGTTTGTCTGTTTACTGATTATATGTTTATATGTTAGTAGATGTATGTTAATTGTATTGCTTTGTGCTATCAGTCAACAGATCAGGGCATTCCAACCGAAAGGTTGTGGATCGGGGTTAATCCAACCACGAGGTTGTGGACCCATTATGTATTGGTAATCCAACCGAAAGGTTGTGAACATGATATATGTCTAGTTATATGTTTGTGTAGTGGTACTTTGGGGGAACTCACTAAGTGTTGGCTTACAGTTTCAGTTTAGGTACTTCAGATGACTGTGGCAAGGTGAATGCATGATCGTGCACATCCTCAGATTTATGTTTTTTGGATTTTGGAGCATTTGATTATTGAATAACAATTTTAAAACAATGGTTTTGTAAACATTTATGGATATTGGGGTGTCTTTTTAAAAAGTTTAAAATTACTATGATTTTTTGGATGCTACAAGTTTGTATCAGAGCCTTGGTTTTAGAGAATTGGAGGAGCATTCGTGTGAATCCAGAATCAAACTAAGGAACTGTAAAAGATTTTCAAAACGATTTTCAAAAAAATAAATTTTTTTGAAAGTAACCAAGAAGGATGTGATATGTACGATCAGCCGGAGCAAGAAAATATACCTTAAGTTACCACCTTGTTATTTGTGATGTTATGATAGTACTGCATGGTAGTGATAGGTAAGGAATGTTCAAAAATTTCATGATAGAATTGTTTGATATATAATGCCTGATAGCCTAGGAAGATTTATTGTATGTTAAATGAAATTGACATAATTACTGTAATTGCTTAGTGTATGCATCATAGTTGTACATAACTAAGATTCTATAGCCTGAGAATGTTTGATTTAGCCTTATTTTATGTTCTTGTCTGATGATGGGTTTAGGGTAGGTTCAAGTATTCGACTGTTTATAGGATCCGAGTATGATTAGCATGCACGAGTGGCTATAGGGTTGGTGGAAGTTTCTTGAGTGAGTATGTGTAGGTAGGATGACTGTTAAGGAATGATTAGCTACTCTCGAGATAGCGAGGATAGGATGTATGCATATCCTAGTGATGAATTTGTTGTTGGGTAGTTTGTTATGATACTTCGAATATATACGGATAGGTTTGGAAAGTAGTATGGGGCCCGTACTACTAGAAGCATCAGATTTGTATGCGTAACAAGGAAGTCAGAAACCCTGAGGGTTTAACCTCTCTTTGATGATTGTATAATATGAATGGTGGCATTCTCTGATGTATCTATTGGTTTCTTTTCAGTATGGTGTTCACGCGAGGATCTGGATCTAGATCTAGAGCGAGTGGCCAAGATAGGTCGTGGTTGTATGAGGATCAGATTCGTGAGATGATTGTTGCTGAGGTGGCTACTCCTATCCGGAGTTCTATCCCATAGTTGTTTGTGTCTATGAATATCACCATGATTGTAGAGTTCGAATTCTGTTGTGAGGTGTGGAAATGTAGTTAGGCCTAATTAGATTCAAAGTCAGTGTTTTGTATTTTGAATATATGTATTACATAAGGCATTTTTTAGAGTTTGAAGCTATAATGTCTAGTCCTTACGTTTTTTCTACGTGTCTGTATGACCTTATAAATAGGGGTAGGTATAAGGGTGAATGAAACTTTTGTATTCTTATGAGAACGAGAGCACTTTACTCTTTCAGAACTCTTGTACTCTTAGATATATAATCAAAGAGCCAAACATATCTTATTTACATCCTTGTTTTTAATTCATTCTGTACTTTGATTTTGTTCTTAACAGTTGATTTATATGAACTACATTCGGTATTAGAGCATGATTCTTTTAGTTTTTTTCTAGTTTTCTCGTATTTTCAAAAGTTTTGAATCGCTATTTTCGATTCATAAGTATTACACACTTTTGATTTAGAAAACCGGAACTAAGCAACTGATTTCATTCGACTCTACGTTTTGTTTGACAAATCGAGTGTTCTTTGTTCTTTTTCTTATAGAATCATCAGTTAGATTTCATTTTATGAAGCTTTTCATCATTTCAGTCTGTACAACAATGGAAAACTTTAACATGAATAATATGATTGGTTTCTCTTATCTTCTCAGTTCTTCTATCAAATTTCTGATGCTAATTCCTGAATATTACGAGCAATGGGTGGATAGAATGGAAGATTATCTCAATGGGATTGATGACGATCTTTGGCTCTATATTACGAGTGGATACTACCTTCCAGGAAGGCTACAACAAGTTGGAACAGCTGGTTCCTCTGCTGATGTTGCGTTGCAAGCTGACAAACAAAAGGCAAATGACAAGAAATGTTTGCGTGAACTTTGCGGTACTCTTCGACCAGTGGTTTACAATATTGTTTGTGGTTGCAAGACGACAAAAAAGATTTGGGACACTTTGAAAGAAAAGTATCAGGGAAGTGAAAAGTCAAGAAAAAGCTCAGTGAAACAGTCTTTACTCGAATTAGGAGAATGAGACCATCAAACCCTATTACGATTGTCTAAACGAGTTGATCTTCAAATGCAATCAATATGGAGTCTCACGTTCTACTCTCGAGTACAATCTCACTTTCTTACTGGGACTTCGAAAGTAATGGAGAAATATTAGCTTAATGATCAAGACCCAACAAAGCTTCGATAATTACTCATTGGGAGATCTCTATAATGTTCTAAAAGCTCATGAGAGTGAGATCAACGAATTAGCTGAAGAGGGGAAAATGAATCTAGGAGGCTCTCTTGCCTTGATTTCAAAGGTGTCTGTAAAAGAAGTTGAGATTGAAGTAGATGAGAAGGTTGATTCTGATGACGAAGGTTTTCTTGTAAATTCAGAAGATGAGGCTGTGGTGTATTATTCCAACAACAAAGCAAAGAAGTTTTTTAAGAAGCCTTTTAATCCAAATTTCAAAGGAAACAATGAATCTAATGTAAATCCGTCTTCTGGGAAAGGAGTGAGAGAGGATTCGAAGGTTAAGAAGAAGGAGAGTAAGGCTATTACTGAGAAGGCATAAAAGAAACTAAAAGGATATTCTAGTTTCGAATGCAATTACTGCAATGGTAGGAACCATCTGGCGGTTGATTGCATGTTGAGGAAAAGAGAGGAGAAGAAAAAAAGATTGAAGGATGCCTACTATGTCGAAAGGTTGGAGGAAGTAAGAGCTAGGATGAAGGAAATGTCACTTATTGCGATCAGAAGTGGTGATGGTGATGGAACCTATCAAATTTGGTCGTCTGGTTCCAATGACGAGGAAATGAGGAACCCCACACACAGTGCAATGTATGCGAGGTTTGAAGAAGGAAGTTCTGATGAGGAGAAGGTAACAGGAGAACGCTTCGTGTCGACTGGAGCAGAAAAATCTCCAATGACTTCGAAGGTACGTTCTCTTCTCGAATCCTTTGATATTCCTTTTAATTCTTATAATACTGTTTTATCTGACTTTGATGATACTTTATCTTATGTTAATGACATGCTTTTTTTTGTTAGTAGCGAAGCTGAAAAAACAAAATCATTGTTGATAGAAACACAGAAACGTTTGGAGACAAACAGGAGTAAAGTAGATTATCTAGAATTGCAATTGAAAAAAATTACTTTAGATGGGGATGATGCTAGAGCAGACAATTATGTGTTAATGAAACAACATAATATTTACTCCAATAGTGCAAAATGATTGTATGATAAACTAACAGATCTTCATCATTCCTATGATATTAGTAAAGAACAACATAGGAAACTATTGCCCTTCATGGTATTCGAAAGGGAGAATATATTCGACTTCCTATGATTATGAGAAAAAGATCTCTGAAATTGATAAAGTTCCATTTGATTCTTATGCATACGAAATTGTTAAAATAGATGATTGTTTGGATGCTAATGATTTGGTAAATATTGTGAATGAGACCTTGACTAAGACTGAACAAATCAAAATTTTGAAAAAGACTGAGAATTCTACATTTGACTCGCTACAAATTTTGCTGATATCGAAGATGATTCTAACAATATCAGTGAGATTAAGGAAGAGGAAACTGTTGATTGTTCTTAGTTATCTGCCATTAATGTCACTTCGATAGCCAAGGGTAAAGAAATTTGTAATGATTCTTTGGAAAAGGTTATCACTGATCGACCCTCTATATCGAAAGTTCATGATTATGATCATGTGGAAGTCAAATACTATGACAATGATAGTGATGAGGACGAAACAACTATTCCCAGAGTTCTAACTTTTTTGAGCCATTTGAATTTGTCACACAACAATTTGTGGGGAGGAGTTCCAACAAGAAATCAGTTTGAGACACTTATTGATCCATCAATATACGTTGGGAAAAAGATCTATGTTGACCTCCATTGCCAAAGAATTGCTCAAATCATGAATACCTAACAAGAATGCCCAACAAACAATATAAAGTAGATGATGAGCTGATGAAGATATGGTTGTTTTATTTGGACATAATGGATGGTTTTGCAACAGGGTTTTGGGGTGTTATACGGATATTGTTATTCAAGAAACATTGGAGACATAAACTTTCATATTTGCTAAGGAAACTGTAGATAAGATATACGTTGCAATTGTGGTAACAGTTGCCAAGATGAACATGCACAGAGAAGACAGGTAGATCCTCTAGAATGCAAGTAATTTTCAAATATATATCATTAAGGGTTTACCAATACACTGATAGTCATGTTTACTTTACATATATAAAGATACTAGCATCCTACTTTCCAATATGAAATTAACCAACATTTCCAACTTGTCAAGTATCTTTGTTTACATGCATTTTTTTTTAACATTCAACACTTTGACAAATCATTCTCAGATTATGTACATGTCCATTTTCCTTGACCTTTACCCTAACATGATATTGTATCTATTTATTGACAAATTTTTTCTCAATTTGCAATTAACCTTCCATAAAATAACATTTCACCAATTCAAGCTTTATCTACATTTCACACATTATTATTTTTTTTATCATATATTCTTCTATTTCACACATAATTACACACCAAAAAAATACATTTATATCATCCTTTCAAAAATATAAGCATTAATTTTATATCATGTCATTGTTGGACTTGGACCTCAAACATGAATATTAAACTTGAAAAATCCTATAATTCGGCAACCACAAGTACCCGATTCTTTGTTGTTTATATATGGATTACATGGTGTACACAAGAGAAGCGTGTGTGTGTGATCCCCTACCGATTGCTACCCCTTAGCTAGTAACAAAGAAAAAATTTTGATTTTGATTTTATTTTTTCTCCCCCTATTATCATGTAATAAATATATCATTTTCACAACTTTCATTTCGGATCTGAACCAACTCAATCCTCTTTTTATGATATAATTTATAGGACATTTACACCTAAATAATTTTTACTTTTAAGTTAGTATGAATCTCCAAATTTAATGTAATGATTACAAATATATCAAAATATTTATAAAGTCATCATAATTTTTTTTATCATAGTAACCCAACATCACTTCTTCTCCCTTTAAACATAACTCACTTCTATTTGCTTGACCAATTTTTGAGGACGTTACACATGAATGGTCCAGATGAAGAAATAGTTTCAGACATGAAAATTATAGGTTCTGACATCATATAAAAAAGACCAAATTTGTAATTAATCCTAGATTTTACTAAATGGATTAATTACAAAATAAAATAAAATAAAAACAGAGAAACCGAATATTGCATGTAATGTATGGAACCTATGTATTAAAAGATAACGATAAAACATATACTTCAACTATGGGGCCTACTTTGGTGACTTCAAAGTCATCTTGTGAGGTCTACCATGAAACTAAATAGACCTCTTGTTATGTATTATTGCACATTTATAATTACACATAGTATCAAAGTTATATATAATTCATAACTATCATCTACAAAAATTTGTAAACCATCTTTGATTTCTTAAAAATATAAATGATTGTTTATCACATACTTTGATCTACTAATTCATATTTCGGTAAAGACTTGTGGTCAACTAATTACATATGCTACATCTTGATCAAGAGAAAAATGAAAAATATCTCAGGACCAAAATAATACAGTTTTGTGAAAATAAATTGTCTATAGACCTCCAAGTCTTCCATGACGTGTGGGGGCTACATATGTGAGGTCTACCATGAAACTATTACATCATTATGTATCATTTGCCTCTGAACAAATTCACTTGTAATCTTGACGATTTTATTTATTTATATATTTATATACTTATTTATTTTTTGTTTCAACTTGCATATAGTAAAATGATAATATAGTTTTTTTTAACTAATGTGATTTTAGAGATTGTAAATATTAGCTTGACACTTTGGGCAAGTTTTACAGTTAGACCGGAAATAAAATCTAACCTATTTCAAGGTAATTGTGATGGAATTGTCACCTAGAATGCAACTTTGATGAATTTTTATAAAAGCACACTTTTATTATTATAAAAGATGTGATGAATTATTGAATTCAAAATTATAGGAATTATATTTTACTAGGCTCAACACATCAAACCTGCTAAGTCAAGCAATGACTAAAATTTATTGTATTGTAAATTATTAAACAATAAAACTAATATAATAATTTATAGTTATGTTTACATGTTTGCGGATACAGATTGTCCATTGACTTCCTAGTCTTCCATGATAACAAGTTGTTCTTTATTTATGGCTTTATAAATAAAATAGATTCTTGATCATAAGAACACATGAGTTCTTGATAACTACTTATCTTTCCCTTCAATTTTTTTTTCTGAATAAAAGTGACTTGGGGTTAATAATGGGGAATCATAGGGGTTCGGGGATCCATCTCATTTTCGTAAGTGTTTTCTTGGTTGCAAACATTTGTTCTTGTTTGGGTGTTGAAAATACTAGTATGGTTTGCCTTGAGCAAGAACGACTTGCTCTTCTCAAGTTCAAACAGAGTGTCATAGATTCTTATGGAATGTTGTCATCATGGGTTGGCACTGATTGTTGCATGTGGGAAAGAGTCCATTGTGACAGTGTCACTGGAAACATTAGAAGCCTCAATCTCAGAGGAAGCATCATGGGAATTTACTACTCCTTAGTTGGTGATGGGGTGAGCTTTTCTTTGGCAGAGTTGAGGCATCTCAGTTACTTGGACTTGAGTTGGAATCATTTCGGAGGAAGCCAAATCCCTGACTTCATTGGATCCTTCAAACACCTGAGCTACCTCAATCTCTCTGATGCTGGTTTTCAAGGTATTATTTCTCATCACATTGGAAATCTTTCTAATTTAAAGGTTCTTGATCTCAGTTCAAATTATGAGTTGAAGGCAGATGATATGACATGGACTTTTCGCCTTTCGTCACTCGAGCATCTCGACTTGAGTAATGTGAATCTTGCGGGAGCACAAAACAGGGACATGTCACTTTACATGATTCCTTTGTTAAAAGAGTTGAGTTTGTCAGATTGTGGACTCTCCAATGCTGATCTTGCTCCTTTTCTTAATTCGAGCAGGATACTTTCCAACATCAAGCACTTGGATCTTAGCAGAAATTCTTTCAAAGGTCCATTCCCAGAATTTCTTCTAAACACGGAATCCTTAGTATTCCTGGATCTTGGATTCAATTCTTTCGATGGTCCACTCCCAGGCTTTTTGCAAAACTTGACATCCCTTTCATTCCTGGATCTTTCAGGCTTTGATCTTAGTTTGACATGGAACTTTGCAAACTTGCTAAACATGTTCCCTTCGTTAACAGAGCTGCATTTGTCAGCGTGTAGGCTACATAAAAGACTTCTATCTCCCCCTCAACTTAATTTCAGTACCCTTTCTAATATCCAACGCCTGGATCTTAGTGTAAATTCATTTGGAGGCATATTTCCATCTTATTTAACAAACATGAGTTCCCTAAGAGTCCTTGACCTTTCAGAAAATAGGCTGAATTCATCAGTTCCTATTATGCCTAACCTTGTGGAGCTTGATCTTTCTACTAACGAGTTTAAGCAGTTGGAGCATGTTGGAATCTGGAGACAGTGTCACCTGAAAAAGTTGAGTGTGTCAGACAATTATTTTGTTATAGAAATAAGTGGCGAACCAAAAAATGTATCGGAATGCTCTGAATATGCTTTGGAAAGCTTGGAAATAAGGCGGGGTTTAAATGGTACAATTCCAGAAGCACTTGGAAGACTAGCTAATTTAAGAGAGATAGATCTATCGAGCAACGGATTGACAGGTCCAATCCCCAAATCTTTAAGAAGATTAAGATTTTTAGAAGTACTATATATGTCGAGAAGCCACTTGACTGGCCCCATTCCAGCCTTCCTTGGGAATCTTAACACACTCGACCTTTCTTTTAATCAACTGAATGGTTTGATTCCAGAATCCTTTGGAAAACTAACAGATTTAATGCTTTTGTCTTTGAGATCCAATCAGTTAACAGGCTCCATCCCAACATCTCTAGGAGGACTTGTTTCACTACAAGTTCTTGATGTGTCTTCAAATATGCTAAATGGGGCCATTCCGGTTTCAATTGGGCAACTTGCTAAACTCCATAACCTAGATTTGTCAAACAATTCCTTAGAAGGAGTAGTTTTTGAATCCCATTTTGCCAATCTTTCAATGTTGAAGTACTTGGATACTTCTTCTAACACTAGATTAACATTCAATGTTTCACATGAGTGGTTGCCTCCTTTCGAGTTGAAGACTCTTAACCTCCGTTCTTGCAATATCGCAAATGGATTTCCACAATGGCTTCGATACCAAAGGAAACTTGAAACATTAGCATTGTCTAATGCTACAATTTCGGGACCTCTGCCCACATGGTTACTGAAGATGCCAATCATTCCTTTCTTTGATCTTTCTCACAACAAACTCAACGGATCTTTGACAAACCTTCCCAACGGACGAAATGATAGTGTAAATAACCTTTTCATTGGGTGGATTCCAAGATCACTACTCCTGGAAAACAACCTTTTCACTGGGTCGATTCCAAGGTCATTATGCAGAAGGACAGATCTGAAATATCTTGACCTTTCCAGAAATAGGTTAACCGGGAACATTCCCAAGTGCCTTGGGAATCTTCAAGAGTTGCATACCATGATATTTAGTTCAAATCGGCTTTCTGGTGTCATTCCGAGTTCCTTAGCTCTTTGTTCATCATTATACCGGTTAAAATTGAATGACAATAACTTCATTGCTGAACCTCCTTTAGAATTGAGGAATTTACGAAATCTAGAAGTCTTAGATTTGGGTGATAATCAATTCTGTGGAAACATACCCGAATGGGTTGGAGAAAGCCTTACATATTTGATGGTTTTAAGGTTACATAAAAATAACTTCACTGGTCGAATTCCTCGATCTTTGTGCAAATCTTCAAATCTTCATATTTTGGATGTTGCATACAACAACTTGATGGGAAACATACCTGATTGTCTAGGAGAGTTGACTTCCATGCTATCATTTACTTTCCCAGACTATCGGCGTCCTGAAGATAATGTGATTCAGGTCATGAATGGTGTTGTTCTTGAGTATACAAGGACTTGGGATCTAGTTCTTAACATGGACCTTTCAAGCAATAAACTTGTTGGAGAAATACCAGTCCAGCTAACTGAACTAGTTATGTTGCTGGGTCTCAACTTGTCGAATAATAACCTCATTGGTAATATTCCTGACAGCATCGGAAACATGACCAAGTTACTTTCTCTTGATTTATCCAGAAACGAGTTGACCGGGATGATCCCTCCAAGCATGGCAGCTTTGAATTTTTTGAGTCATTTGAATTTGTCAAACAACAACTTGTGGGGAACAATTCCAACAGGAAATCAGTTGCAGACCCTTGATGATCCATCAATATATGCTGGGAACAAAGACCTATGTGGGCCTCCATTGCCCAGGAATTGCTCCAATCATGAAGGCCCAACAACAATAAGCAAGAAGAAAAACGAAGCCGCTGATGAGCGGGCGAAGGAAAGGTTCTTTTATGTGGATGTAATGAGTGGTTTTGCAACAGGGTTTTGGGGTATTATTGGATTTTTGTTGTTCAAGAAGCAGTGGCGACAGAAGGTTTTTATGCTTGCTGAGGAGACCATGGACAAGATATACATTGCAGTGGTGGTACAAGTTGCCAAGATGAAGAGAGGAAGAGAAGATGAATAGATCCTCCCGAATGCAAGTAGTTCTTGAATATATACTATAAATGATTATTTGCTTTCTTATACTGTTATTGTGTTTGTATATACTACTATTTGGATTTTTTATTTGTATCATACTAGTAATGTGGGTGTTGTTTAAAGGCGTGTCAATTTTAAAACTTTTGTGGGATTTGGTGTTGATAAAAATATCAAATTGTTAGATTAACTTTTATATATATATATATATATATATATATATATATATATATATATATATATATATATATATATATATATATATATATATATATATATATATATTGTTAAATATTACTGTGCTTTCTTGCTCTCAACCTGCAGCTGATGATCTTGCTCCTACCTGACGAAGTAATAATCAGGTAATTGACTCATGATCTATCTCTTCATTTGTACATTCTCTAGTTTTTCAAGTAAATGACAAAGTTGGATGAAATTTTGGATGGAGTTGTTACATTAGATTAGGTTAGGTCTTGGCCAATGTTTTTTGTTATGCTGATGTGAAAGAATGATCATATTGTACATTTTTGCTGTCAGTTTTGGTGTTTTGTTATTTGCTGCACATATTTTCTGTTTCTGTGTGTGTGATTTGAGTCAGGGATTTTTCAAGATTAAAATGGATAGGAGGGAGTTTTTGAGTGAGCATTTCTTACGAGAGAAGAGGTAACTGCTGAACAACATCCAAATACATAAGTCAAATCACTGTCAGTAGCCAACAAGCAGCACGAAGTGAATAATTCAACGGAGCATGTAACAGATTTGTTGATTATCCAAGAAGCAGACAAATTAATTTTTTTTGATAAGCCATTACATATACAACCAAAAAAAGACAAATAACAATCAAATTACAAGATTCCCTTTCTTCCCACCACATGCAGTACTCCCCTGCAGTGGCCGATCCAGAAAAAATGGTAAGTGGGGTCCATTATATAATCATTATTGAAAAGATTAAAAAAAAAAAACTAAAAATTTGTGTTTGTAAAAAATTGTTTGGAAAATCACAGATGGAGCATGTTGATGCCTTTGTTTATTATAATAACATCATATACAGGCATTTAATTTGGTTTTTCATATATGTAAACCTTGAATAAGATCACATGAGTAGTAAAGGTGAATTTTTTTTTTAATTGTAATTGCTACTCGGGCTTTTTTCACAGAAAATAGATGATAGGAAGTTTTGTTAAGTTTTAGAATAGAAGAAACAAAGAAACAAAGTTCTATATGTTTAAAGGGTGCCAGCAAAAAAACAAGTGGGGACCTGTAAAAAGACACCAACAGTTACCAAGAAATGATTTTTTTTATCAAAAATATATTAGTTGGAAATTACAAATTTACAATCAAGTGGGGTCCATGCACCCCACTTCTAATACTCTACATCCCCCACTGCTCCCTGCCTTAATGTACTTCAACCACTTGTGTTCCTTCTATTCGTTTCAAGTTTGTACGTACATGCATGCGTCGTGACCGACTTTTTGAATTTGGAGCATGTAACAAATTTGTTGTTTTTTGACACCCAATAACCTTTCACCATAGCATCCATTTCCAAAAGCTGCTTTCTCTCTTTTCTTTTTGGGCTCCCAATCTCCCATCATTAAATATGTGAAGGCTAGGAGGAAGTAATATGGTTGCACATGATGATTTTCCCACATCGTTCTTCCATTTATTTGTTTAACTTTAAAGGAATATATGTCTTTCCATATTTGCAACCCCTAAGTGGGATGAACCCAAGTTTCCAGTAAACCAATATCCTCCTTGTTTTTCGTATCCCATACTACAAAAAAGAATGTTTACAAGGATGCATGAGTTCCTAAACCAATATCCTCCTTGTTTTTCGTATCCCATATTACAAAAAGGAATGTTTACAAGGATGCATGAGTTCCTACCTTTTTAAATGAACATATATGTTCAACCATGTTTGCCACACACTGATTTGATACCATCATAAAAAACTACACAATATCTACCGACATTAGTCTTCATTTTTTCCCAGAAGTTTGTAGGCAGTTTTCTCTGTTTAACTCTCGGTTTCATTGGGTACTCCCTTCCAAGCACCGAGCATGTGATAGTTAGGTTGTCTCATGCATCTGGAAGGAGTGGTAACACTCTTAGCACTCTGCCATATCATTTTTTGGCTGTCATGTCATTTTTGTTACATTTTTCTTATCATTTGATAGGGAGTGGTAGCAACTAGCACTCCTTAATTTTTTTTTTATTTTCTTTTTCAAACTTAAATAAATTATATTTTTTAATACACAAACATTTCTTATCAAAATAAATTATATTTTTTTAAAACACAAACAATTAATATTAAATAAATTATATTTTTTTAAAACAAAAATATTTTATATTAAATTAAAAAAGTTACAAAAAATTAAATTTAAAATACCTAAAAAAACGACTTAATAATTCAAACCGCGACATAATACTTAGGAACATGACTTAATACCTAGAAATACGACTTAATACATAAACACACTTCATAACTAAAGCACACATTCATTAAAAAAAAAGCACACTTCATAACTAGAAGCAATAGGTCTTCCTTCGAAAACTGACATTTCAATTCATCTTCCGGTGGCATATTAAGATCAAGATTGTCAATCGTCTAAAGATGATCGGTCATTATTGCATTGTTGACTATCATCATTCTCTACATCCATTCTTGACCACCATATTCAAGTGGTTGTGTCTCGGGGATGATTTCATTCTCGTCGTACACACATATCGCGTGTCCTCATGTTCTGGTATCATATTTTGCAATATGATACACGTACACATCACCTCTATCATAATAGAAATATCACGAAACAATGATAGTTTGGTAAGTACCTGCCAACGCTTTTTAAGTACTCAAGACACTTGTTCGATATTTTTTTCTCGTTTTTTTCTTGAACTCTCTTAAATCTGGACCTTTGGGGGTCATCCGGACACAACATAGTTTTGAGGAAAACAAAAAGGTCAAGATAGATCCCATTAACAAGATAGTACCCAAATTAGTATTCCGTTCCTCGGAGTACAAATGACAAATATGGGGCAGTACCGTCATACACTTTTCTAAATATTGGTGAATTATTGAGAATATTAACGTCATTAATCAAATCAGCACTACCGAAAAACGCATGCCAGAACCACAAATCCCGTGAGGCTACACCTTCAAGTACCACCGTATGATAATGATAATTTCCCTTTGTGGATTGTCCATGATATGCTTTTGGACACAACTTCCATCTCTAATGCAAGCAATCTAAACTTCCTAACATCTCAGGTAAACCATGCACATTCGCATGGTGAGCATACAACTTTTCTATGTCACTGGAAGTAGAATGACACAAATATTGTGGACCGTACAAAGACATGACAGATATGCAAATTTCGTGAAGTCTTTCTCGTGTGGTACGTGCATACATCCTAAAACTCTCTTCCAGTGCATATGGGGGTGCCATATGCTAACATACTGTACCGCCCGAGTTTTTGGCTAAACATTAATAAGATGATTTAATAGTTAGGGTCAACAATTGTAACCTATTTAATTTAATAAAGAAGAATTATGTGAATATTATGTGTTTCATGTTTATTATAATATAATAAAATAGGAAAAATCATCTGAAACGCCCGCAAATCGTAAAAATAAGTGAGCCAAAAAAATATATATTATTAAATATTTAGAAAGTACACGTCACCCCGATCCCCAAAAATGTAAATTTTGTAGAAATCCGACTCCGTATGAATTAGATATGATTTTTATAAAATATAAAAGCCAGCCGCGCACAAAGAATGTGTGACGTAAAAAGTTACGAAGAAAATGATTGACTTTTAGAAAAAACCACCAAAAAGAAAATCGCAGTACTCTTTAAAATAGGAAATTTGAGAAAAAGAATACCAAAATTGGAGTCCGTATGAGAGAGTTATGATTGTAGCAAAATCATTTAATTTGATAAAAATATGGACAAAAAATAAAGTCAAAATTAACCGACAGAGTCTAAACAAAAGTTGTAGATCTCGTCGATAGTTGCACGTGGATGTAAAGAACACACACACATATATACATATTTATATATACATATATATATATATATATATATATATATATATATATATATATATACACACACACTTATTTATATATCATTAGAAAGGTATCGACGATGCGATTATTATAAGACTAATATTGAATACTTCCGACATTAATTTAGTACAAATATCGTTAAGTCTATTTAAAATAGTATTATAAATGGGTATTTGGTCGTTTAAATAACTATAAGATCGTTTAGGTAACTATAAAATGTAGTTTTTGAAAATTCAATTACTATAAGTATGAGGCTTTAGGCTCTCATATTTCGTGCAGTATTCTCTTGATTCAAGAGTCTTTCTCTTCTTATCCTTGAGCATTTTGGTCCCTCGTGATTCAATTTCTTTTCTGTAGTTTTAGCATAGTAAGGTGAGCGCGGAAGGACTACAAGAATCTTTTTAGAAAAAACGATTCAACGATGAAGTTCTGACCACATATTTCTAAGTTTTTGCTAGAAACCCTAAAGTTGAGCTACACCTATTACGCTTTAGGTGTAACTTATGTTTAAATTCATTATCGTTATTATGAACCTAAAACAAGATTTATCAATGATTCCAAGTTTCTATATTGATTGATCTTCTTATGGGAATGATGTCTAAGCTGGATTTAGTGGAGTGTTAAAAGTAGGATTTAGTGGAGTGTTAAAAGTAGGATTTCCAAACAATATACTTTGCATTCCAAACAGACCCTACCTCTGATATGATCCTACCTAGTTGTCCCTTATCATCTATAGATCAGTAGACTTTGAATTAATGATAAGTCTAGACAAATAATTAGTCGCAATAAATATTAGACTAGGACTTAGTGATAATGATATTAGGTTACGTCAAAGGAAAAGATATTTCCTAGAAGCGAGCATTGTTCGAATTTCGAGTCGTCACCTTAACAAGTGAGTGCATAGTTACTTTCATCTTACACATAGATATGAAGTATTTAAGATAAATTACAGGCTATATGTTCCTTTAAAATGTGTTCTTGATATCTATGCTAGATGAATGATTTATACATGTTTACTTGATATAAATTGTATATGTAGTTTATACCTATAATTATGTTGGGTAAAGATGGGTAGATGAAATATGATATAGATGATGAAAGATGAAAGATGAGATAAATGATAAGAGGCCTTGACATTAAAGATAATCCAGTCGTCTAGCGGAGTATAAATGACGACCACTGACTATTCAAGACAGTCCAATGGAACGCTGGCAGGCTCGCAACCTGTAGGTGTTTTTGAACTAAGTGTTCACCAGGCATACTCCATCCCCCCATGGTTGGCTTACTAAAATCTATTGCTAAGGAAACCCCTAAGAATTATTGTCTATCCTGAAGATTATCCTTAGGATAGGTCCCTTTAATTAGATGCTTTAGGGGAAAAAGTGAGGATAACGAGAATGGATAATCAGGTTGAATGATTTAATGAAAATAAAGAATTTAATTATTGTGGATTGAAAACCCTATGTGCTCACCAGTAGAGATGCACAAAACCCGAATCCGATCCGATCCGATCCGGATCTGAATCCGATCCGGTTTCGCTTACGTCATCAAAAATCCGATACAGTCAAAATCCGATCCGAATCCAGTCAAAATCCGATCCGATTCTAACCAAAATCCGAATCCGATTCTAATCCGATTTGAAACCGGTTTAAACCGATTTTAGTGGGTTTTAATCGGATTTTGGGGCGGTTTTGGATCCGGTTTTTAGCGAATCCGGTTTACGATCCGGTTTCAAATCCGATTTGGAATATAGGATTAGGATCCGATTGAAAATCCGGTTTTAAATCCGATCCGATCCGGTTTGGTCAAAACCGGTTTTGACCCAATCCGGTTTCGGATTGGATCCGGTTTTGAATAGTGAAACCGGTTTTTGTGTGCATCTCTACTCACCAGGCTCCCAAGTCTGGCCCACTCAGTTTATTGTATTACAAGTAGTGGCACAAGGGTACAAGTGTGATGAACAGATGAGAGATTTGTGGATTATAGGCCAGTAGAATAATAGATGTTTGTAAGGTCGATACTATTTCCATTTATGCTTATGTATTCTATTGACAATGACATCCCAATGTTTTTAATATAATTAAAATAAATTTCTTCGGAAATGCTTTGATAATATCTTTATATTATTTTTGGGAACAAAGCCCGCAATATTATTATTCAAAAGTATACTCTGATTTTAAATAAAACATAAACAAATTAGTTTTTCTGGCCACGAAATTTGAGATGTCACACATATGAAATACAACAATACATTTTTGAATGGGATCAAAACCTAATGTACCTCTTGCGCCCGGGCGTTTCCACATATACTAAGACACTGAACTCACACCTTCGACAATATGCATAAAGAAATATTTATGCATCTAGAACCATCGATAGAAATAATTTCCTTGAAAGTAAGCATGCTCGTAAAAAAATCATGCATTAGACGTTAGTGGGATGTTGAATGTTGTTTTTGGATGTATCTTCTGCATTTACGTTGCCCATTCATCATTTCATGGTTGTTAACATGTTGTTCTAGTTGCTTACGCATGAAGATGACCAACTATATTATACTATCAAGAACATCGTCCGATGAAGATGATGATGATGATGAAGACGACATTTTTTATAAACTGATGGAGTGGTTTGGGAGATTTGTTTTGATGTATGTGTGTTGAAATATGAAAGATGAATGGTTATTTATATTGGTTGAAAGAGATGTTTAAATTTTGAATTTTAAAAGAAAAAATTGGCTATTATGGAGTGGCTTGGGAGATTTAGATGAAGCTTTTTAACAAAAAATGAAAGGTTTTGCTTCAAAAAATAAAATGGTCAATTATCGTTTCAGTTGGAGCAATTGTCAAAAACCCAATAGCCAATCAAATCCCTCCAAACCTTTCTCTCTCCTATCGTTGAGCTCTTAACGAGATGCTCGTGGTGAGCCTCCGCGCATGCGTAGTGACCTCTGAGTGAGGCTTTTTAGCATGTGCCTCCTCTAAGCCTATGCTTATTGTTTATTTTTTGCACATATTGTTCGCTATACAGCAACCACATTGTCGCAATAATTTCAAAGGTCTAGTTATGTGACAACCTATAGGTTTCCGTCACTGATCACCGTTAGGAAATAATAGAAAAAATAGATCTAATAACTTAGTATTATAATATTTGATTTTTGAGATAATAAATTGTAACATCCGGTTTTCCAGGTATATTATTTTTAATATTTAATTTAAAGATATTGAAAGGACTCGACGAGTTGGTGCCTCAACTCGTCGAGTAGGGTCGCGACCTGGTGACGTGTTTAATGAATGGACTCGACGAGTCGGGTATCTGACTCGCCGAGTCAGCACTGCTGAGGAAAACCCTAATTGTCCGGGTTTGTGACCTATTTAAAGACCCTTAAGGCCTCCCATTGCGGCTACCCTTCAGAAGAGAGAACCCTAAATGATTCCTAAGTGCTTTGAGCAAGAGAGTGAACCATTTGAGCTTCTTGGTGGGTGTTTTACAAGGAAGAAGAGATTTCAAGCTTGAGGATCAGAGAGGGTGTTGGATCTGCTAGTTTTCACACTCAGAGCTTCGGTTGGAGGTAGTAATCTCGACTTCCCACCTGTTATTGTTATAGATTTCTCATTTTGCATAGATTAGGGTCCTTTTCCTTCTTCTCTTTTGTGGTTTTGAGAATTTGGTGTCATGAGAGAGTGTAAACCCTAGATCTAGACCCAAGGAGGTCCTTAACACCTCAAGAATCGTGCTTTATCCAGCTTAAAAGAACCATTGGAAGAGTGTAGCCCATTTATTGTATATCTTTGGCATTTCTTGCTCTAGATGCCATGCATGGACGTAAAGTCCACGACTTTACGGGATTTATGAACCCTAAGAGTATGGATCTGAAGTTTGGGAAAGAATCCCGCTCTAAAATTGTCTAAATGAAAAAGAGTCTGAATAGAGTCGCCGAGTCGAGTAGCTAACTCGGCGAGTAGCCCAGGGTTTGTCCCGATGAACTGAGTCAGGTGGTGACCCAACGAGTTAAGGGATAGCTTGTCGATTTAGAGCTTTCTTAGGTTGCCATGAATCAACTGGACTCGACGAGTCCCCCTAGTGCACTCAACGAGTCTGGTCAAAGTTGGACTGTTGATTCGAGTTGACTTCTGTTGACCTTAGGGTTTGGTCAAAATGAGTGAAAGAGGTCGGGGAGGGGTAGAATGGTCTTTTACCCACTTTTTAGAGATAAGAGTAGAATATTAATTAGAAATGTTACCTGGTGATAGCCGGAGGCTAGATCGAAAATTTCGGGCGCGAGGTTTTTACTAGCTATCTTACGAGGTGAGTCTTCTCACTATAATTTACCTAGAGTGGTAACTATGTGTGACCAGAGGGTCTTATGTGCTTGTTTGAGCTATGCATGTTTGTATGATATGTATTGTATGCTATATTATTTGTTGCTTAGACCGAACTGGAGGGTCCAACGAACTATGAGGCTGGAGGGTTCTCAATCATACCAGACCGGAGGATCCAACGAGCTAGACCGGACCAGAGGGTCCAACGAGCTACGGGACTGGAGGGTCCCGCTGAGACACATGGACCGGAGGGTCTTACAAAGTATAGCCTCGAGTGGCGAATTTGTTGTATGTGGTATTTTGGGGAACTCACTAAGCATTCGTGCTTACCGTGTTATTTGTTATGTGTTTTAGGTACCTTAGAAGATAGCGGGGAGGCGCCGGCGTGATTGTACACACACAGTTGAGATGGAACATGTTTTAGGATCCTGGATTTGAATAATTGCTTTGAAAACTTGTTAATTGGTTTTGAGAATTAATGATGAGACATATGTTTTTATGAGTTTAAAAATGAAAATTTTGGTTTGAAATTTCTATTGTTACATAAAAATCAAATGTGCAATTACATTTATTTGTTAAAACGTCCATTAGGCTCAAAAGTCAGTGTCCGAAAAGTTGTACCATTTTTTAAACCGGTTAAGATTCGAACTCGGATAGTACTCATTAACGTGATCTCAGTGATATAAGATTCGAAAAAGTCCGACTTCAAAGGAAAGATTTATGGATTTTATAGAAATAGAAATCAACCACATAGTTAAAATTAATTACGTTAAAACGGTACTTAGAGATTGATTAAGTTTTGACTAAAAGTGCAAAAAGGTGTTTCGTAGTATTCCTTAAGATATAAACTTTAGGAAAAAGAATACCTAAAACGGGACCCGTATGAGAGAGATATAATTTTTGAAAAATCATTTATTTTTACCCCCGTTAGACACAAAAATAAAAGTTAAAACTAGCTAAACAACCTAAAGGAGAGTTGTAGTACCCATTGACATCATCACATAGGCATAGAGAGAGATTAGATTAGAGCTTGCACGAAGAAGTTATGATTTTTACATCATTTCGTGCATGCAAGGTGCGTGTCTATGCTCGTCGCGCACGTGACATCGGATTCAATTAGATTGCGAGTGACCTGGCTAATTTGGGAAGTGACACGTGGCCTTCTCTGGATGGAGCCACGATGATCATGCACAATGCACACAAATATTTGTGTCGCACGTACCCCAAATCCATGACTACAAATAAAGGGTTGTGCAGAGCTCATTCTCACACCTTCTGCAACTCACTCTCTCTGTATTCTCGAAGCTGGTGCCCTTTGGAGCGGTCCCGCAGTCCTGAGCTCGCTTTAACCCTACATCAGAGGTCTCATGCGACTAGGGTGAGTTCATGACCCCAATTTCACTATTTTAAATGTTTTATGGGGGGGGGATACATGCTTATCAAATGGTTTTATCAAAATATATTTATATCAATATTTATCAATTGTTTTATACAGCTTAAAGCCTTAGAATAATGTAGGTTTAGATACTATGCCTAGTTGTACGCTATGATACTATGCCTAAGAGTTATGATGCCCAATAGTCTAGGAAGAGATGATACCTAGATGTTGTAATGACCAAATCCCTACGATTACGTAATACCTGTGACAACCCGAAAGATTTGGATCAAGCAAGGGCTAGATTGTAGCCTTGTGCAAGAGAAATCACAATTGTAACCTTGTTACAATAAAACCTTGAAAGACAAAAGGGCATAAGTATATATACATACATAGGTATATATACTTTGGAAATCATATTTATGATAACCTCTTGAAAGTAAACAAACTACATCAAGGCAAGGCAAATCAAATAGTTGGAAACATAAACCATGAATTAATACCTTGTATTAACCTTGAACATAGGAACTCACCCTTTTAATATTAAGTACTAGAATGAAATCAACACCACACCAAGCACCTAGGCCGAAACCCCCTTTAGTGGATGATACTAGGGCCGAAAACACACTCAATGTCTAAACCATAAGGACCAAAATCACCCTAATGGGTGATACATGAACCGAAAACTCCAAGATAAGCCACTAAGGCCAAAAACCCTTAGAATCCAAACCACTAAGGCCAAAATAATCTTGTGGCGGGGGGGGGGGGGGGGGGGGGGATTTGGACCGAAATCACCGCCTTGGCCCTTTTTAAATGAGATTTCGGTCTAGGAAGGGGAAACAGAAAAAAATATTTGACTTGTGAATAGATACCTCAACAGTTTCCCATGCATTTCAATACCTAACAGTATCCCACGTTTTATCCTCCAGTCACCTAAGTAAACATCATATCATCTCACTCCCTTATCTTAAGAACGAATCCATCCTATAGTGCCACCATTTTCCTTCCTACTTCCAGTTAACTTCTCTACTCTCCCGAAAGTAATTCCAAGCTCCAAGGGGTTAAATCTTCATGCCTAATCTTAGTATTTTGGTAAGTTTTCTTGTGACCTAGTATTTTGTTACACCTTGTTAGCTCCATATCATTTACACATACTATTATGTGTTAAAAACTTCTAGGATCACACCATTCCCAAGAAGTTCATCTACCTCATCCAAGGGTTTAGGCTTAGAAATCTTCACCTCATCACTTCGAACTACACACATCAACCACTCAAGTTGAGTTCATACCCCCATATTTTCAATGTTTTTCATGTTTTTAGGGGGGGGGGGGGGAATACAAGTCAAAAATTGGTTTATTATACAAATACTTGCTTATTTTATCTTTATGTTAAGATATAAACCAATGCATGCACAAGATATTATTATCACTAGCATTGTACAAATATTTATGATATATTTGCTTTGAAATGCAAAACTACAAAAACTAAACATATTTCATGTTATAAAGATCATAGTAAAAATTATGGTTCATAAAACTACATGATTCCTTGAAGCCTTTTTACCAAAATATAGCCTTTTAGTAGAAAGGCGTACTTTCTAGTTATTTCACTACTTTGTGGGTTACCACCCAAAACTTATGAAATTGAATTTATTTTGAAACTAAACAAAATAATGTCCTATGTGTTTATATAAATGATTATATAAATGTTCTAGACAAACAACTTGATAAACTATAATCGGTATAGTTTGGAGTCACAAAACTACACTTTCATTTCAGAAGAGACTAATAACTATCTAAAGATATAATTATTACATACATAAGAATAAGGAGTTTTCAGTTCACAAAAATCGATTGATATTGGTTATGAGAAGTTATGCTTCACCGTACCCACCAGAGTACACATACTAAGACCTGCATTATAACAAGAATCTCTTGTAGGGGGAGCATGACACTTGTGTATAGATCTATACGGAGCTTGACAACCCGGAACCTAAATTGTTAGCTACAGTTAAACCGGTAGGTCTAGGGTGACAAATACCATACCAGTTACCGACGTCCGAAGCGCGTTGTTCAGGCAACTAGTCGCATTAGCATGGTTATGATAACTCACATAGAGTATCTACAAATTATTCGATTTACGGGATCACATCATCACATATTTGCAATAGCTTTATTAAATTAAAACTACTTTGTACAGTTATTCCAGTGCCATACAATTTATTTATGTGAAACATGCATTCAAATGGTTTTATACGTGAACAAAGCTACATACTATTTTCAGTATTGTATTACTTACACTTTTGATTTTAGAGCTTTACGACTACAATACATGTTCATATAGAAAATATTGGATTTTATAGAAGTATACATATTCATTTTACTCGAATCAATTTCAAGTCCTTTTCATACAAAATGCTTATCAACTCACCAACTTAATTGTTGACACTTTTTCCAAATCACTTGTATTCTTAGGAAATCAGTAGACAGGTATCTCACATATTTAGAGGGTCGGCGTCGCTATATCATGTTTTCTACTTTTCAGTTATTTATATTCAACTTTTCAACAAGCAAGTTTGTAAACAATGTAAACCTGTAATCTCAATGTATGAATGTTTGTGCTACCATGTTTCAATTATATTCAATTGTTATAATATTGTGCATGAAGTCATCCGCCCTCGGACGTTTCCGCCGTTCCGGTTTGGGGGTGTGACAGTACCTAGAAGTTATGTTGGTCAAATATAGGGATATGCATCGTCTCTACTTGTTACTCTGCCCAAACATCTTGTTTTTAAATAACCATAACTAGGGTGTGTGTGTGTGTGTGTATATATATATATATATATATATATATATATATATCGGAAAATAAGATATATATATATATATATATATATATATATATCGGAAAATAAGATATATTCATATATACATACAAAATAATTATGAGATCTAAAAGATATAATTACCAAATATAAAACTAAAGGGGTTTATATTGTGATAGTTATAGGAAAGATAAACTATAAAAGATAAATACCTAAGGTTAATGGTCAGTGAGTTGTTAATATTAATCCAATATCCTTGATTAAATTCGGCTTCCCCGGTTTCTGTAATCGTTAATTTTGCGAGAGCTAGGAAGATATGTATAGATCTATACAGGGATTGACAACCCCATCTGCGATTGCTAGTTACAATCCCGAAAGGGTAACTTTCTTATTAATCACCATTCCACGTCTGGTGAAGCTTCATGGCGGGGCAATTATTAGTCAAACAACATCGATTATGGGGGCTCATGGTAATACATTACAAACACCTTAGAGATCCGGCTACCATTAGGGACACCTTAGAGTGATAGATAAAATACGTTAGGATTAGTTAAATATCCTACAAAGATAGAAAATTAGGATTAATAAAATATCCTAAAATATCACTAGAAAGGATCGTTAGATATGCGAAAAAGATAGTCAACTAAGGTTAATAAAATACTTTAGGTAAAGTTTTTCTAAAAGAAAAAGAATTCTTAAATTAATACAACCAAATAAAAGCCAAAATCTACAAAAACCTGTGCACTCACTAACATTATGTTGACATTTTAAAAAATACATGTACTTTTAGGGAGATGGGTGTGGAAAATAGTTGTGCCGAGAAGGAGGAGGTCTTCGAGGAAGCTTGCTGGAGTTTAGTTCCCTCCGTTTATCGTTTCTAGTAATATTTAAGTTGTGTGCTTGACTATAAACAATCTAATCCCAAAATAATTTATAATAAACAAAATTATGGTTTGTAATATACTTTTATGTTATGTTTTATATATAACTGTATGCCTCGATCCAATTTCCACACGTTCACACCGCCAGACGTTTCCACCGCCGGTCGGGGTGTGACAAGTTAATCTCAAATTTCAGACGAAAGTTGCAATCTTTGGTTAATCTCGTCTTTGTCTTCCCCATTATGATCAATCTCGTCTTTGATGGGACCCCTTTGATTTAGTATGTATATAAATTAGAAATAATATAAGAAAAATAAAATATGTTAAAAATGGTAAAATAGACATTTTATATGTGCTCAAAAAAATTAAAACTAAAATGACCATTTCACTCAAGAAACAAAATTTATGAGTGAACATGTGACTTTCTGTAAACTACAGCAACCATTTATGTAATACAGTATTATAAATAAAGAAAAAGAAATGCGATCATTAATTTCCCGTCAAATATCAGATATAAGACGAAACTGTGAAAATAGATCTAATTAGCTAAAGGAGAAGCTATAGGCAGTGAACAACGGTGCTGTAGCGGTGATATAGCTGTTTATAGTGGTTCACGGTGTAAAAAGTTATTGTGTTGCCATATAACAGTTCCGAAAATAGCAACGCAAACAACCGCAATTTGCCTCAATTTCTCGGCTGTAAGAAGAAGAAGAGGAAGAAAGAAGGAGAACTCATGAAGGAAATCAATGAATTAAAGATCATAAATGTGTATGACTTCTAATATTGAAGGGGTAACCACTAACCAGTCTGAGTTTAACACAGAGCCGCATTAGTCAAGGTATGTTAATTATATATGTAAAATTAGTTGAAGCTGTGTTAGGTTTTAAGATAATTATTCTACGGAATGTAAGCTAAATGAAGGCATATAACTAACTTAAAAGAAAGTTGAGTTGAGATTGTGTGTGGTGACGTAATTTTGATAATTCTGGGAATTTCTGGTTAAAATAGGTAATGGTGATTAAAGTAAAGTAGATAATATTAATTAATGAAGTTGAGAATATTGTATAATGTGTTATTGCATATTGATAATGCATCTTTTAACGTACAAGTTGAGGCAGGGGGATGTGTATAGTGTTTGGGGTCCAAATGCTTGATAAATAGACATATAGAGCCCCTGTATAGAGTCCTGGGTATTAAATGACTGATAATTAAGTCGTAATTGTAGTGACTTGATGAACTGCATCATGCTTTTCATTAGTTGGTTGTAATGGGATTTCTTACTTGTTAATGTACAACGGAATTAATCCACTAAGTATATAGTTCTTGACTGGCTGCATGATGTGTTTTATATCATTAAGATGAAAGGACAGTGACATGTAAACTATATATACTTACTTTCATTATCGATAATGAATGAGTTAACTAAAACATAAGATTATTTCATAAGTAATGAGAGTTATAATATAACCGAATGACATGATTGTAACATTTGGGTTTATTCAAGTTATTGAATGAATTAACTATTGATATCATAATTAACATACTGGAACTTGTAAAACAATAAATAAAGAGATGCTGATATGCTAATATTATGCATAAAAAGTACATTGCATCTATTGAGAATTAAACAAAAGTAGGTTTCTGGTTGGTCTTTTTAGGCCTAAAATACAGTATGCGAGATATAATGTTCTAGAATAAAAAACTTATTTTCTTGCAAGTTAGTTCATAAGCCATCAAGTGTCAAAGTCAAATTTAACACTAGGACTTGTCAAAAAGCTCTCTTGGAATATGTGTTCAGTTTTTTTTATAGATTGTTTCATGAGTAACCTTGCTATATAATCTTTTTTGGTCATTTTGATATGTGCATCAACTAAAGATGTTTTTGACACACACACACACACATACACTCAAAGTCACCAACAAGACTCTTTGTGATCATGCTCTTATCCTCAAAACCATGTTACAGGTCACTCTTGTTTCCTACTTTGATTCATGTTGCCTACTTTGATTCAAGTGGATAAGACTCTTCGCTTGAACTTTATAATTTAAGAAAGTAAGGGGTTGTTTGATAGTTGTTGATTGAGTCAGATCTAACTGAGTTAGAGGCCTGACTGAAGTCTGACTAAATCTACATCTGACTGACACCATGCTGTTTGATTACGCATCTGACTGTGTTGAATGAGACAAATGACCATTTTACCCTTGTGTTCTATATGCAACTCAATTTAAACATGTGAATTTTTTTCCTTTTTAAGATATATTATTAACTACAATTACAATACGACCACACATATCAAAATGATAATTTCATATCTAGCTTGTTGTTTTTCACAAAAATGTTATTCATATCTAGCAATTTTCAATTTCATCTGCCGAAAATACCCTTTCCTCTTGAAAATTTTCGAGCTTTTTGACATCGACCAAAAGATCAATTTTTCATGGTTATTTATCCAAAACTCAAAGTAAAAACTAGTTCTCACATGTTTCAAATCTTTTTTCATGTTCCTTTTATTGATCAGATGCCACAACAGAATAAATAGACCAAAATACCCTTCATTCTTATTAGACCAGCCTTTGTGCCTAATGAACTCAAAATCACATTCAATCCAACAAAGACAATTATCCCTTTTATACTTGAACAAAAAAAGACCATCATTAAGCTATAAAAGTATGCATATTTTTGGAAAAAGATTGTATATTTTGGAGTTTATTTACATAATGAAACAAGAAACAGTTCGGTTTTCCACTTTGGAGATTATTGCAAATTTCAAACTTTCAGTATAAATGCAAATGATTTTCTAATTTTGATGTAGATATAATAACAATGCCTTCAGGTCTAGCTTGCAATCAAGATTGACAATAGACACAATGGTCCTCTATGTACATAATACAAATGCTAAAACTTTCAGCTCAAAAATTAAATTTTTTCGTATTTCTAGTCTCTATTTTCAACTAATAATTGCATAAATACCCAATAGATTCACAAACCAAACTACATACACATAATCACATGAAAACTGAAATTCTAAAACTGAACAATTTCTATGGGCACTGATTTTTACTGAGTTAAATATTCACTATAATTCACCAAAGGCTTCAACTTTGTGATTTTTTCCCTAAGGATGTTAATTCTACGATGTTTTCTGTTTTTGCCCACCCACTCACTATTGGTTCCAGCCCTACAAAAACAAACAAACTTGATGACAGAAGCCACATAAATCAGAAGCGAGGAGAAGCAAAATCCTTGGAGAAATCAGAAGCGAGGAGAAGCAGAAACCTTGGAGAAATCGGAACTTTGAAGAACCGATGTTGGAGAGCCAAAATCCAACGAAGTTGATTTCGGCGAGGCACAAGCCACCGATGTAGAGGTCGGCGATGGAGCAGAAATCACTGAAGTGAATGTCGTTCAAGGGAGGGTGTCGCTTAAAGCCTGTTAGTTCTAGGAAAGGGAGGGTTTTCTTGGAAATTAATTCAGTCAGCGATTGTATTTGGCTAATTCGGTCGGACTCTTCTTGCTCGGTCAGAAGCTCAAAATATCATTATCAAACGGGCTGAATCGGACCGAGTCAGACCTCACCTCTTAGTGGACCCAATAAGAGGTGTATCAAACAGGCCCTAAGAAACAAAATGTCTTTATATTCCACATTTGTAATTGGCATACATATTTGGGTTTTTTTAAATGTAAATAATTTGTTTGGAAAATGAATTTAGGATCATATGTTAATTAGCAATATCATTTTAATATGACTCTTGAGCATACAAGATCTTTTAGAAATTAGGTGTTTGGAAAATGACACCAGGGGAGAGTCATACCGAGCTCCCATATTTTGTAATTGGCACAGTACTAAGTTCATCCCAATGTCCTAGCACAAAGGCTGAGTTGGACAAGATGAAAGTTGTTCCATATGCTTTGGCAATTGGATGCATCATGTATGCCATAAATCTTGTTTTCATACGATTCTCACGTCATGGAGGAGGACTGTCTATGACGTCACCATAGCAGAAAGTCGATTTTATCAGTTTTGATTTCGGTTTTAATAACGTACATATAAAGAAAGAAACCTAAGCTCCGATACCACTAATGGGTTTTATAGGTTACAAAAAACTATGTACTTATGGAATTCTCTTAACAATTATTGGTATATGAAACCTAATTAATGATCTATGTCTTTACACATTAAAGCAACATACTGTTGAAACTTTTATAAACCTTGGCTATAATCGAGATTCATAAGTTAAGGTTACATAACATTTGAATTGTTCTTGTAAATAATTCCTTGAATCCTTCTTGATCTTGGAAAGCTAGCATTAAAAGTATGATGCCTCTAATGGCTCATACCCAAAGCTAGAAACTCTAGAATGAAGATGGGAGAGAGGAAGGAGGAGGAATTTTACCTATGAGCCTCTTGGGACGAGAATGAATGAAAATTCCAAGTATCCGGGTCCTATTTTTATAGTGTGTGTGAGTTGCAGACAAGGCAAGATTTGAATTAATTAAATAACATATTTAATCCAGTTCAAATCATTTCCTTATCTACAACCAAGAGGCTTCAAGAAATCCTAGAATCCTTGCAAAACCCGTCTACCTCAATATAGGTTTTAGAAATTTCATTCCTTGCTCAATTATGAAAAATTATAGTTCAAACCTTGGACCTTTAATTTATTCCGGTTAATCCCAAATTAATTCTAGATTAATTCTTATTAAGAGTTAATTAATTCTTATTAATTTCTTATTAATTTATTAATCATATAAATTAACAAATCAATTAGGTTTTAATCATAGATGGCAAGTGAAATTTGGATTTGATACAACCAATGCAGATAATTATTAATTAACAACCTACTAATTGGATAAGGCAGAAAAAAAAAGATCTATTTCAAACAATTCTCACTTCGTGGCATAGGATTGACCAAGATGTGACCATAGGAGAAAGTCGATTTTATCAGTTTTGATTCCAGTTTTAATTAGGCACCTATAATAAAAAGAATCATAAGTTTTGATACCACTAATGGGTTTTATAAGTTATAAAAAACTATGTACTTATGGAATTTCTCTTAACAATTAAGGGTATATGCAACCTAATTAAGGATCTAAGTCTTTACACATTATAGCAACATACTATTGAAACTTTCATAAACCTTATCTATAATCGAAATTCATAAATTAAGGTTACATAACATTTGAATTGTTATTGTAAACAATTCCTTGAGTCCTTCTTGATCTTGGGAAGCTAGCACCAAAAGTATGATGCCTCTAATAGCTCACACCCAAAACTAGAAACTCTAAAATGAAGATGAGAGAGAATAGGGTTGAAGAATTTCGCCTATGAGCCTCTTGGGACGAGCATGAATGAAAATTCCAAGTCTTGGGGTCTTATTTATAGTGTGGGTGACTTGCAGACAAAAGCAAGATTTGAATTGATTAAATAATAAATTTAATCCAGTTCAAATCATTCCCTCACCTACAACCAAGAGGCTTCCAGAAATCCTAGAATCTTTGCAAAAACCGTCTACCCTTATATAGGTTCTAGAGTTTTCCTTCCTTGCTCAATAATGAACAATTACAATTCAACCCTTGGACCTTTAATTGTTCTAATTAATCCCAAATTAATTGTAGATTAATTACGATTAATAATGAATTAATTCTTATTGATTTCTTATAATTTATTAATCATATAAAGTAACAAATCAATTGTTTAATTATTGATGTCATATTAATTTATTAATCATATAATAAATCTACGAATCAGTTATCTATTTCCAATTAATATATTAATTAATCTACTCTAATAAATGAAGATTTTTTTTGCCACTTGTCACACTCTCATTCAATTTGCCAAATGTTATTTTGCGGTTATTTTGAATTAATTTTTATTCCACATGACATTTTATGGTTTTTCTATTTTATTAAATTCCAAATAGTATTTAAATGCAATAATAAATACATATTAATTTCCTTAATTAACTTTCCTTCTAATTTCAAAAAATTTAAATTAAAGCTTCATTAGTTTCCTTTATTTATTTATCTAAATTATTTGTTTAAATTTAAAAGACTAAAAAACGGTTTAATTTTTATAATTCAACATTTTCTCATTTTTCTTATAAATTCAAACTTCTTAAATGTTTAGAATTTTATATTTAGTGTTTTCTTTTAAATAAACTCATGTAATACATTGATCTCACACCTAGTCATATAATATATCAACAAAACATTTCCCTTATCTCCTAATATCATTTCTAGTTATTTCTAGTTATAAGGGCAACCCAAAAATAACTTTACTTCTAATTACAAGAATATAACAATTTAGTTAAGAGCTTAGACACCTTAATACAATAATAACAAATGCTATGAAAAATCAGAAAACAACCAAATACAATGGAGGAAATCATTACCCGAGGCCGACGGTGAAGGAGAGTCGTAGCAGACATTGGGGTCGACGAAATCGCTGATCAAATTGAGAGATTCGTGGGTGTGCGGAGCAGAAAAATGAATGAGTAAGATCTAGACTATAAAGCCCTATCCTGACCACATTTCATTGTTATTGTAACATCCCGAAATATCAAGAGTAGAGTTGAAGGGCTAAAAGAGTAAATAGGGAAAAGAGTGACTCGGCGAGTCCATGTGCGGACTCGGCGAGTAGAGTCGCGACTTGGTCGCGTGTTAAGTGGCCGACTCGGCGAGTCAGTGTAATGGACTCGGCGAGTAGGCGCTGAGTGGAGAAAACCCTAATTCTCGGGGTTGAGCCTTATATAACGATCACTATGTTTTCCTCCCAGCCTCTTTATCACCCCTTGAGCCCCAGAAAACCCTAAATCGCGGAGAAGCACCATTGTTGAGTGGATTGGAGCTTGGAGAAGTAATGGTTGAAGGAATTTTGGGAAGATTGAAGGCTTGGAGCAAGGGGCTTTTCTTGGATTCGAATTGCATTGCAGTTAGGGCATCACTTAGAGGTAATATCTCGTTTTTGACCTGTTGTTATGTTGTTTCTTCATTTTGGGGTTTGTGATAAATTGTCTATGGATGAAATGGGAAGTCTAGAGGTTAGATCTGAGGTTGCTACTTCATATCTGGAAGGGAGAAGAATCAGAGAGCATGAAAGTCCTTGTGTTGGAGTGTTTAGTGAAGCTTGCATGTCCCAAACCTTAGCCCCAATGTGCAAACGGCTTAGATCTCTTTGGATTCACGTAAAGTTTGCCACTTTACGTGATGGATGAGTGGTAGGAGACTAGATCTATGTCTTGGAGCAGTTGCATGGCCTGGAATGCTTCGGAATGTATTCAGATCGGTGGTACTCGGCGAGTCACATGGGTGGACTCGACGAGTTGGATGAAGATGGCCTGGAACTCGGCGAGTTGTATGAACAACTCGGCGAGTAGGTTGAAGATAGCCATAGACTCGGCGAGTCTGTTCTTGGACTCGACGAGTCTTGTCGAAGAGTCCCAAATATTCTCTGGTTGAGTTGAGAATCAGTGAGTCGAGGGATGACTCGGTGAGTCGTGTGCGAGTGGACTCAGAGTTGTTGGACTCGGTGAGTCTCGGGGTGACTTGGCGAGTTAGGTAGCAGATTGAGTGAAGTTCTGATTATGGGAACTCGACGAGTCACAGGGTTGACTCGGCGAGTAGGGTCGGCCAGGGGTTGACTTAGACTGAGGACTTTGATTTCGACCAAGGGTCGGCCGTTGACTTTTAGGGTTTGGTCAGCGATGTGGCCTTTGGGCCAAGAGAGAGGTAAAATAGTCTTTTACCCATAAGAGGGTGTTATAAGAGGATTTATTCTAGTCTCGAGAGTTATATTCATGAGAGTATTTGCCTTACATGTTAGGCGGTGGCGAGTTTGAGATTCAAGTGTGGGGATATCTGCTTTCTGCTTGCCAGGTGAGTCTCTCACTATGCTTTACCTTGAGTAGGTAACCAGAGTTATGTGATCAGAGTATTTGTATGCTATATGTACGTGATGTGTTGTACTGCATTATTTCTATGTGATTTATGTTGTGCATGTTTATAGAGTTGGAACCGGAAGGTTCCCAGAGTTAGAACCTGAGGGTTCACAGAGTTTGGGTGCACGGACCCATAGAGTTATTGTAACAGCCCGGAATTTCAGGTATTTCTTTAAATTATTTTCGGGGCACATTTAGGGGGGGGGGGACTCGGCGAGTTGGTGCATGACTCGCCGAGTAGGGCCATGGTCCTGGTCGCAGATACACGACTGGACTCGACGAGTCCAGATAGGGACTCGGCGAGTCGACGCTGATTCAGCTGAACCCTAGCCGTTTCAATTCTGAATCGTATATAATGATCTTATGGCCGTCATGTCGCGTCTTTTGGCCGATTGAAGATACTTTGGGAGTTTGTGGGCATCTGGAGCAAGAGTGAGGGCTAGAGGAGGCTTGAAGAGATTGTTAGACAAGGAGAGGCAAGGTAGTGATCAAAGGAAGTCCAAGGAGTCGAGTACTGGAGGTTGGGGACACAGGGAACACGTTTCCAGGTAATCTTCGGATCATAATCTGTAGCTTTTACGTTGTATGTGAATTTAGGGTTTAGGAAACCCATTTAAGGAATTGTTAGATTATAGTGTTGTTACAAGTGTTTAAAAACCCCTGTAATAGTATATGTGAAAGTCCAGGAAGCCCCATACCTATATACTTCGAAATCATGCGAAATACAGGAGGCAGCGGGTTGACTGCATGGCTAGGACTCGCCGAGTTGTTCTTCAGACTCGGCGAGTAGCTTGAAGATTCACTAGGACTCGCCGAGTTGCTCTTCAGACTCGGCGAGTAGCTTGAAGATCTACTAGAACTCGCCGAGTCGTTCTTTAGACTCGGCAAGTGGAGTCGGGGTGTCTATACTCGCCGAGTTGCCCTTTGCACTCGACGAGTCCGGTCAAGATTGACCGTTGACCTGTATGTAACTTAGTAGGGTCAGTTGTCTGGTTTGATAAGATCACTAATAAAGGTATGTGGTATTATAGGGAACCTGCGGATTAGCGGATCGAGTGCGAGTAGCTCGAAGGGTTTATAGCTTGCATACTACGAGGTGAGTCTTCTCACTATACTTCACCCGGAAGGGTTTGACTGCGTGACCGGAAGGTCGTATGTGTTATATTTATGCTATGTATAGAGAGGTAGATGCTTTATATGTGATGTATGCTTATATGTGATGTATGCTTATACGGGCCGGAAGGCGAGACTTTATGTGATAGAAAGAACGGTATGATGTATGACTTATGTGTTATGTGCGTTATGTTACATGTGTTATGTTTTATTCTATTATGGGCCGGAAGGCAAAATACTATGGGCCGGAAGGCAATTTAATACGGGCCGGAAGGCGATATGTTATGGGCCGGAAGGCGATTATGTTACGGGCCGGAAGGCAATGTTATGTGGACCGAAAGGTCCGGGCCGGAAGGCGTATGTGGGTAAGTCGTATACTGGGGAACTCACTAAGCATTTATGCTTACTAGTTGTGTTTATGTTTTCAGGTACTAGAGATGACCGTGGGAAGGCGCCGGCGTGACACGTACACACTGCCATTGTTGAAGATCTTGGAGATTTATTATTTATACTTTTGCAATAAACTTGGAATAAACTCTTTTGTCGAATAATGTTGTTTTGTTTTAAATGAAAAATTTATTTGAAAATTGAGCTGTTACAGTTATAGCCTCGAGTGGCTAATATGTGTTATGTGTGGTATTTTGGGGAACTCACTAAGCTTCATGCTTACAGTGTTTTGTGTGATGTTTTTTTTCAGGTTTCTTTCAGTATCACGGGACGACACCGGCTTGATTGTACACACCAGCGAAAGAGTCATATTTTGGAGGATCTTGGTTTTCTATGCAAGTGAAAATGGAGTCATGTTTTATAAATCGACGATGAATGAGATTTTAAACAAGTGTTTCTAAGAATAAAATGATTATTCTAAATGAAAATTTTGTCTTGAAATTTACGGTGTTACAAGTTGGTATCAGAGCCAGGGCACGGGTCGATGTGTTCGACGAGGACGTCGAACCCTATAATGGGGGGTGAAAGTGGGTTAGATCTGATCCCACATCGGCTGGGAAGGAGAACTAAGCATTCCTTATAAGGGGTGTGGATACCTTCCCTATCACAACGCGTTTTAAAGCCGTGAGGGCAGCAGATCCCATAAGAACTCTGTAGTTAAGCTTGCTCGGGCGGGAGTAGTATCGGGATGGGTGACCCCCTGGGAAGTCATCGTGCCAAGTGGCCCAAAGCGGACAATATTTTGATACGTGCCAGAGGGGGGTGTTACAAATGGTATCAGAGCCTTGGTTTGAGGGATTCGGATGCGCCTTCGGGTAAATCTGGACTCAAACTGAGGAAGTAAGAAAAGTTTTAAGGAAATAATTTTCTAAAAAAAAAAAATGAATAAGAGTTTAAAGAGAAAGCAAGAAGGAGCAGTGTGTACAATCAGCCAGAGCCCGAACGGTGATTTCCCAAAATACCCTTATTTTTTTGTGTTATGAGATATGTATGATGCACTTTATGAGATATTCTTGCATGCTAGAGACAGGCTAGGTATTTCATATGTTAGGACTAGAGTGGCCTGATTTGTGATGCCTTAACCTAGGACTCGTTGTTATATGTGTTATGCTTTTGAGTATGTGATGAGTGAGAGTATCCAGTTAGAACCCATGAGGGGTAGAGTTACAGAGTTCGGTGGTACTTTCGAGGATGAGCCGAGAAGGTGGAGTTATCACAGAGAGGGAGTCCTATGTATTCTTCGATGCTCGAATGCTGCTTGCTTTGTGCTTTGTGGAACTCTCGATGATGGGAGTCAGCTACCAAGTGAATATGACGATATTCAGGAGGTAGATGGCTGGCATCATTAGGAGCTCTTCAGCAGCTGATAGCAAAGAAGGGGGAGGACAATGGAAGAGCCTAGGGAGTAACCCTAGCCAGATGAGTGCGCTTGCAGAGTAGAGAATTTCGCTGGGGAGCAAGCACGCGCGATGGGATTAGTGAAAGGGCAGTTTGAGCAGTTACTTAGAAGCTCTGGGATGGTCCGTGTGGAAAGTATGGGTAGATGTGGCAGGTAGTATGGGCCCGTACTACTGAAAGCAAAGGACCCATACTTGATACAGGGAGTATTCTGAAGGTTCTAAGGAGCGGATTGAGGAGCGATGTTATGGTTCGGGTACCATACATCAGAGCAGATTGAGGAGTGATGTTATGGTTCGGATACCATACATCAGAGCAGATTGAGGAGTGATGTTATGGTTCGAGTACCATACATCAGAGCAGATTGAGGAGTGATGTTATGGTTCGAGTACCATACATCAGAGAAGATTGAGGAGTGATGTTATGGTTCGGGTACCATACATCAGAGCAGATTGAGGAGTGATGTTATGGTCCGGGTACCATACATCGGAGCAGATTGAGGAGTGATGTTATGGTTCGGGTACCATACATCAGAGCAGATTGAGGAGTGATGTTATGGTTCGGATACCATACATCAGAGCAGATTGAGGAGTGATGTTATGGTCCGGGTACCATACATCGGAGCAGATTGAGGAGTGATGTTATGGTTCGGGTACCATACATCATAGCAGATTGAGGAGTGATGTTATGGTCCGGATACCATACATCGGAGCGGATGGAGGAGTGATGTTATGGTTAGGGTACCATACACCGGGGCATATTGAGAAGAGATGTCATGGAATGAGTACCACGGTTCGTAGTAAAGGTTGTTTGTGGTTCTCCGGTTATTCGGTCATGAGTAAGTTCGAAGAGGCGTCCCTTGAGAGAGAGATCGAGAGTCCCTCAGAGTATTTTAGTAAGGAGTCAGTGAGAAGGGAGAATTTCGATCTGAGTTGAGCGATCAGTCGATAAAGGAGATGTAACCTCCTATGATCTGGGAGGTACTGATTATGTACGTGTGAAAATATGAGGATCATGATGTTTTGGTTTTGGGTTTAGGGGTAAACCCTACAGGTCGTCATTGATGATGATTTCCCACCAGAGTATCAGGTAGCATGTGTGCCGCGAGGCAGTGATCTATCATGAGCAGATAGTCAGTTGGGACTGAGATAGTCGAGGGCCACGCTATACCTAATTGAGTTTAGTCGGGTGTATGGTAGTGGTATCAGTGGGGAGTTCAGTCGAGTTTAGCGGTGCAGAGAGTTTTCTATCCATGGGGTGTTGAATATGGGAGTGGGTCCTTGTTCTTGGGATGATCCCGGTGTTGGAGTGTTGGTTGATGAGTTGAGGTGAGGGGTACGATAATTTTATGGTTCAGTCTATGAGCCAGGGATGTTATTGAGTAGTTGAGTTGTTTGGTACTAGATTGGTATGAGATTTGGAATGACTAGAGGCAGACGTGACGAGAAGTTCTTAAGGAGTTCATCAGAGGTTCAGAGTATATGAGGTCGATTCATTTCCTTAAGGGGGATTATCGGGCGTTGTGTAGCACTTTCCGGGGGCAGGTGCGACTTTGCTGGAGAAAATAGTTATGGGTTGGTTGTGTGCTATTTGGTGATGGTTCGAACCCTAAGTGGGGGAGAACCGGGTGTCGTATGTAAGAAAGTAGAGATTTGTCAAGAGCAGTTATAAGTGGAGTATAGAGATATGCAATAAGGAATCATGAGACCAGAGATGTCGGTGATCGAGGAAAGGGGTCAGAGTGAGTTAATGCAGGAAGTACCTGTTTGAGAAGGATGAATGTCTCCACGACAGGTGTTTATTAGTCAGGAATCTGGTATTGGTCAGTGTTGGGGCAAGTAGATAGAGAATGATTGGGCAGCCAACTCCCGGGTCGGTATGCGTATCCTTGTTTGGATTTTGAGCGGTGGGAAAAAGGGTTTCAGAGAATTATCAGCGTATTTCGTAGCGTTAGCGTTTCTTTGTATTGCAATTGAGAAATTGAATACACCGAAGTTGAAACTTGGGAAAAATGAAGATCTAGTTATGGGGTTCAGAGGGAATCTATTATTGCATCTATATGGTGCTTGGGGCAGGAGATCGGTGGTTGTGGCAGGATCTCGTGATGTTCGGTAGGGGTGTTCCGAGGTATCCGGGTATTGATATCTTTATTTCGGAGTTACTCATGAATCTTGAGTTGAGATGACTTGTGGTATATCAGGTATTTATGGATCCAGTGAGAGCCCTTCGAGTATGGGCATCCAGGGAGATTATTTGAGAGAGTGGATCTTCGCAAGGGTGGGCATCTGTTATGTCGATTGCCTCCAGAGTCTGTGATGAACATTCGAGACGAGTATGGGTAGCCGCCGATGATAGTCTGCGGAGCACGAGCTAGTGGGGTCGGAGGGTGTTGTGATACTGCGGGGAGCCGTAGTACTCACTAGTCAGAGGGTGTTGTGATACTGCGGGGTGTAACACCGAAAATTTTCAAAACAAATTTTTCAATTTTTATAAAACATAATTCCATTGATATTCATTAAACAACCATTTTAAGTATCCAAACAAGACAATACAAAATCCCAAGATCATGATATCAAGCTCCGAATGTGTGTGTGTACGGATCAAGCCGGCGCCTTCCCGCGGTCGTCACTAGTACCTGAAACAATAACATCAACACTGTAAGCACAAGGCTTAGTGAGTTCCCCAAAATACTACATATAACACATATTAGCCACTCGAGGCTATAACTCTGTGGGTCCGTGCACCCAAACTCTGTGAACCCTCAGGTTCTAACTCTGTGAACCTTCCGGTTCTAACTCTGTAAACATGCACAGCATCAAACACATAGGAGTAATGCAGTACAACACATAACATACATAGCATACAAATACTCTATCACATAACTCTGGTTACCTACTCAAGGTAAAGTATAGTGAGAAGACTCACCTCGCGTGTCTCGGTAAATCGTAAACCTGAAATCGCTAATCACTCGACCTGACGAGCTGTCGTCCCCCTATAGCACAATACACCTCTAATTAATACTTTCCCAACTAGGGTTGACCACACTATAACAAGTCAATCTAGGTCAACGCTGGTCAACGGTTAACTTTCACCGGACTCGGCGAGTACCCAGGCGACTCGGCGAGTCTGGGCGTGTACACCAATTTCTCTGGAATCCTCCCTTGACACGTCGAGCATTCCCTCAACTCGACGAGTTCCACCTGGCACGAGTTGTGGGGCCACCACAACTCAACTCGCCGAGTCTCAAGAACAACTCGGCGAGTCCAGTTAGACTCAGTCCACCTGTCCATTCTGACTCCCCCTTGACTCACTGAGTCCACCTTTCCCAACTCGGCGAGGCCACTCACAGAGTGGTTGGGCAACATTCATGCTACTCGCTGAGTCTGTTCCTCGGACTCGGCGAGTCCATGCCATGCACTGACTCAATCTTGTTCTAAAGGTCAGATCCAATTCATTAATCCATAGATCCAGTCCCTCCAAGCTCATTTAGCACGTAAAGTTACAATCTTGATGCACATACAACCTTTATATGACCATATATGATGTTTATGACTCAAATACTACAACACAAGGCCAAAGACTCTATTGACACCCATAAAGCTTGATGAGTGAGGCTCCCTGGACCTCTATGGATCCAGATCCATGGCCTCAACTCAAAGAGGGAACCAATTGGCATCAAATCATCCCATAAATGACCACCACAAGCCCTAAATTGCATCATGCTTCACTAAACAGAAAATGGTCCGAGATAATACCTCTAGAGTGATGATCTAAGCTCCAAATCCACGAAATAGCAACCTCCTTTGCTTCCTCTTGCCTAAGGTCTCCTTCTTCTTGCTAGATAACACACACAAGATCAAGAATGGCTCCTTTCTCTTCACAAATAGCTCAAGAACACAAGGGTCACTCACTGAGGGTTGGGTGAGCAGAAATGACGGCCATAAGGCCCTTTAAATAGGCCTCAAACCCGAAGATTTAGGGTTTCATTACACAGCGCAGACTCGCCGAGTCCAGGCGCGCACCAATGATCAATTCCGCGTCTCTACTCGGCGAGTCTGAGCTCCAACTCGCCGAGTCCCTCTCACAATATGACAAAATTAGATTTACAATATACCTGGTAAAATCCGGATATTACAACTCTCCCCCACTAGAACTAGACTTCGCCCTCGAAGTCTCGCTCTAAAATAGCTCCGGATGCTGCTCCCGCATCATACCCTCCGACTCCCAGGTCATTTCTGATCCCTTCCGATGTTGCCACTGTACCAATACCAGAGGTACCTCCTTGTTCCTCAAAATATTGATCTTCCGATCCCTAATAGCCACTGGTCTCTCAGCATAATTCAGGCTTGCATCTACCTGAATATCCTCTAATGGAACCACTGCCGACTCGTCGGCTATACATTTCCTCAACTGCGATACATGAAAAGTGTTGTGAATCTGCCCCAACTCTGCTGGTAACTCCAGCCGATAGGCTACCCGGCCTACCCTTTCGATCACACGAAACGGACCTATAAACCGGGGCCCCAATTTGCCCCTCTTCCTGAACCGGATCACTCCTTTCCAAGGAGAAACCCTTAGGAGAACAAAGTCGCCGACCTGAAATTCCAGCTCGGACCGGCGCCTATCCGCATAACTCTTTTGTTGGCTCTGAGCGGTCAATAACCTCTGTCTGACCAGCTGTATCTGCTCTATCGTCTGATTCACGATCTCTGTACTACCCATCACCCTTTGCCCAACCTCTCCCCAACATATGGGAGTCCGACACCTCCTACCATACAACAGCTCAAAGGGCGGCATACCGATGCTCAAATGATGGCTGTTATTGTAGGAAAACTCTGCCAAGGGCAAATATGTGTCCCAACTACCCCCAAAGTCCAATACACATGCTCGAAGCATGTCCTCAAGTGTCTAAATCGTCCGCTCACTCTGGCCGTCGGTCTGGGGGTGGTATGCGGTACTAAAATGCAGCTTAGTACCCAACTCCTCATGAAATTTCTTCCAGAAACAGGAAGTGAAACGCACATCGCAATCTGAAACAATCGAGATCGGCACTCCATGCCGAGATACAACCTCTCTCACATAAATCTCCGCCAACTTCTCCGCCGAAGAACTCTCACTGATGGCAAGAAAATGAGCGCTCTTTGTCAACCTATCCACAATCACCCAAATTGCATCGACTCCTCTGGCAGTCCTCGGCAATTTGGTGATGAAATCCATAGTGATCTGTTCCCATTTCCACTTGGGAACCTCCAATGGCTGCAACTTGCCATGCGGTCTCTGGTGTTCGGCCTTTACCCTTCGACAGGTCAAACACCTCTCGACAAACCATGCGACATCCCTCTTCATACAAGGCCACCAATACTCCTTTCTTAAGTCCAAATACATCTTTGTAGCCCCGGGATGGATTGAGAATTTCGATCTATGAGCCTCCTCCATCAATGTAGTACGCGTACCGCCCACAAACGGTACCCAGATCCGGCCCTGATAAGTCATAAGCCCTCGACTATCCGATACAAACTCAGAAACCAACCCAACGACCCGCTCTCTCTTCTGCATCTCCGGACGCACAGCCTCGGCCTGTGCCCCACGAATGGCGTCCAGAACTGGAGCTATCACAGTCAGTCGCAAACATACATTTCGCAGTGGAGCACTTTCCGCCCTGCGACTCAATGCGTCGGCTACCACATTAGCCTTGCCCGGGTGGTACAAAATCTCGCAATCATAATCCTTGACCACATCTAACCACCTTCTTTGCCGCATGTTTAGGTTAGGCTGATCCATCAAGTACTTCAAGCTCTTATGGTCCGTGTAAATCGTACATCGGACCCCATACAAGTAGTGCCGCCAAATCTTGAGGGCGAACACCACTGCCCCCAACTCCAGATCATGTGTGGGGTACCTCGTCTCGTGAGGCTTCAACTGCCTCGATGCATATGCTATCACATGTCCCTTTTGCATCAGTACCGCTCCCAGTCCTAAAATCGATGCATCACAGAATACCACAAAACCCTCCATCCCTTCCGGAAGAGCTAATACCGGAGCTTCACACAACCTCTGGCGAAGCGTCTCAAAGGAGGTCTGCTGCTCGGGACCCCATAGAAATGTAACACCCTTCCGGGTCAATCTGGTGAGTGGAACCGCAATCTTGGAGAAATCCTTAATAAACCTCCGATAATACCCTGCCAACCCAAGGAAACTCCGGATCTCAGAAGGTGACCTTGGCACCTCCCACCTCATCACTGCGTCAACCTTGGCCGGATCGACCAATATCCCCTTCTAGTTAACGAGATCTCCCAGAAACTGGACCTCCCGCAACCAAAAATCGCACTTGGAAAACTTTGCATAAAGTTTCTCCGATCTCAAAACTCCAAGAACCTCCCTCAAATGCTCCTCGTGCTGCTCTCTAGATCTCGAATATACCAGAATATCATCAATGAACACAATCACCGACCGATCCAACATCGGCCGACATACCCTGTTCATGAGGTCCATGAACACAGCCGGGCATTGGTGAGCCCAAAAGGCATCACCACAAACTCATAATGCCCATAACGCGTCCTGAATGCTGTCTTCTGGACGTCCTCGTCCCGAACTCTCACCTGATGATAGCCCGACCTCAAATCAATCTTGGAGAACCAAGATGCTCCCTGTAACTGATCGAATAAATCGTCGATCCTCGGCAACGGGTAACGGTTCTTGACCGTCAACTTATTCAGTTCCCGATAATCAATACACATGCGATGCGAGCCATCCTTCTTCTTCACAAACAAGATGGGTGCTCCCCACGGCGAGCTACTCGGCCGAATAAACCCCTTCCCCAGCAACTCCTGAAGTTGCAAGGATAACTCTTGCATTTCTGGAGGCGCAAGGCGATACGGCACCTTAGCGATAGGCGCGGCTCCCGGAACCAAATCAATACCAAACTCCACTTGCCTCACGGGAGGCACACCTGGTAATTCTTCGGGAAAGACATCAGGAAACTCACGCACCACCGGAACTTCATCCACCGAACTTGGTCTCTCGGAGATCACTCGCATATCCATCACATACGCCACAAAACCCTTACAGCCCTGCTGTAAACACTACCTCGCCCTAGCCGCCGAACAAAAGGCTGATCCAGAACGTGTACCCTCGCCGTAAACCGAAAGAACTCCCCCACTAGGAACTCGTATAGTCACCAGCTGGCGCTCGCAATCGATAACCGCGCCGAATCGGCTCAACCAGTCCATGCCCACTATAACACAGACATCACCCATCGCAATAGGAATCAGGTCGATCGGGAACTCAACCCCAAAAATCTCCAATACACATCTCCGGAGGACCTCCGTGGCACAAATCACTCTGTCGGCGGCTATGGAAACCCGCAGGGGCCGACTCAGTGCCCCACGACTAACACTGATATGATGACTAAATGCCAAAGATACAAAAGATCGACTCGCACCCGAGTCAAATAACACTAAAGCAGGTACAGAATTCACAAGGAAGGTACCTATGCATAGCATAATATAAGCATAATATCTCGACACCATAAATAAATAATAAAAGAAAGCGTACCAGCCACAACGTCGGGTGCAGCGCGGACCTCTTCCGCAGTCAGCTGAAAGGCTCTCCCCCGAGCCCTCGGTGCCTCGGCCTTCACGGGCCGACTCTCTGTAGCAGTAGCTCTGATGGCGGCGGGAGCAGACCCCTGAGATGCTCCGCGCAGCAGCGGACACTCTGCCTTCCGGTGTTCGGTCTGGTTACAGTGGAAGCACACTGTAAACCCCTTGGGGGCAGTCCTTGGCCATATGCCCCTCCTTGCCACATTTGTAGCAAGACCCCGCTCGACAGACTCCATCGTGACCCTTGCCGCACTTTCCACAAGTGCGGCCCTTCTGGCTCCCGGGTCGGGGATCAGCGGGCTTGGCCCGCTTGGCTGCCGGCTGGGACTGTGCCGGCCGCCGATCCCTCCCCAGAGACTCCGCCTCCTCCCTGGCCTGAGTCTCAAGCTCAATCTCCCTCTTCCGAGCATTTGCCTGAAGCTCGGCAAATGTCCGATACGAGGAGTTCGCAGCGAACTCCCGAATATCCCGTCTCAGAATGTTCAGGTAACGGCTCATACGTGCCTGCTCGGTGGACACGTGCTCAGGGCAGAACATCGCCCTTTCATGAAACATCCTCGTAATAGCTGTGACTGACTCGGTACCCTGCTTGAGGGTCAAAAACTCCTGTGTCAGACGTTCCCTCTCCACCTGAGGAACGTACTCATCTCGGAACATGGTAGTTAGAATTTACTTGAACATGGTACTCATCTCGGTACCATGATCAACCTCTGAAATACAACATGTGATAATTAGAATATACTTGAACACTCTTACATTCGACAATCCACCCCTCCTTGATTCTTGGTATCCCAAGATTCTTATTTGGACCGTGTACCACACCGGTGCTTTCAGTAGTACGGGCCCAATACTACTGTCCGCACCGTCTCAGTACACACCCCAAATCTTCCTCTTCGGATCCCAATCCCCAAGTACTCTATTATACTTAAATCACTCTGTAACAGGTCTCACACCAAGCCCTAGCTGCTACCTAATTACCCCCAGCATCTCATAGCAACTCACCCCTCCCTAGGCTAAGGCATCACAAAACAGGCCACTCTAGTCCTATTAGCAATACCTAGCCTACCCTAGCATGCAAACACATCACATTAAAAATAATTATCACATAATATAAAGGTATTTTGGGAATTCACCGTTCGGGCGCTGGCTGATCGTACACACGTTTCTTCCTGGAAAATCTTTTACTCTTAGAAAACTTTGGTTTTATTTTGAAATACCTCTTTAATTCCTCAGTTTGAGTTCAAATACCCCCGAAGGTGTACCCGAATCCCTCAAACCAAGGCTCTGATACCAATTTGTAACACCGAAAATTTTCAAAACAAATTTTTCAATTTTTATAAAACATAATTCCATTGATATTCATTAAACAACCATTTTAAGTATCCGAACAAGACAATACAAAATCCCAAGATCATGATATCAAGCTCCGAATGTGTGTGTGTACGGATCAAGCCGGCCCCTTCCCGCGGTCGTCACTAGTACCTGAAACAATAACATCAACACTGTAAGCACAAGGCTTAGTGAGTTCCCCAAAATACTACATATAACACATATTAGCCACTCGAGGCTATAACTCTGTGGGTCCGTGCACCCAAACTCTGTGAACCCTCAGGTTCTAACTCTGTGAACCTTCCGGTTCTAACTTTGTAAACATGCACAGCATCAAACACATAGGAGTAATGCAGTACAACACATAACATACATAGCATACAAATACTCTATCACATAACTCTGGTTACCTACTCAAGGTAAAGTATAGTGAGAAGACTCACCTCGCGTGTCTCGGTAAATCGTAAACCTGAAATCGCTAATCACTCGACCTGACGAGCTGTCGTCCCCCTATAGCACAATACACCTCTAATTAATACTTTCCCAACTAGGGTTGACCACACTATAACAAGTCAATCTAGTTCAACGCTGGTCAACGGTCAACGGTCAACTTTGACCGGACTCGGCGAGTACCCAGGCGACTCGGCGAGTCTGGGCGTGTACACCAATTTCTCTGGAATCCTCCCTTGACACGTCGAGCATTCCCTCAACTCGACGAGTTCCACCTGGCACGAGTTGTGGGGCCACCACATCTCAACTCGCCGAGTCTCAAGAACAACTCGGCGAGTCCAGTTAGACTCAGTCCACCTGTCCATTCTGACTCCCCCTTGACTCACTGAGTCCACCTTTCCCAACTCGGCGAGGCCACTCACAGAGTGGTCGGGCAACATTCATGCTACTCGCCGAGTCTGTTCCTCGGACTCGGCGAGTCCATGCCATGCACTGACTCAATCTTGCTCTAAAGGTCAGATCCAGTTCATTAATCCATAGATCCAGTCCCTCCAAGCTCATTTAGCACGTAAAGTTACAATCTTGATGCACATACAACCTTTATATGACCATATATGATGTTTATGACTCAAATACTACGACACAAGGCCAAAGACTCTATTGACACTCATAAAGCTTGATGAGTGAGGCTCCCTGGACCTCTATGGATCCAGATCCATGGCCTCAACTCAAAGAGGGAACCAATCGGCATCAAATCATCCCATAAATGACCACCACAAGCCCTAAATTGCATCATGCTTGACTAAACAGAAAATGGTCCGAGATAATACCTCTAGAGTGATGATCTAAGCTCCAAATCCATGAAATAACAACCTCCTTTGCTTCCTCTTGCCTAGGGTCTCCTTCTTCTTGCTAGATAACACACACAAGATCAAGAATGGCTCCTTTCTCTTCACAAATAGCTCAAGAACACAAGGGTCACTCACTGAGGGTTGGGTGAGCACAAATGACGGCCATAAGGCCCTTTAAATAGGCCTCAAACCCGGAGATTTAGGGTTTCATTACACAGCGCAGACTCGCCGAGTCCATATCCTGGACTCGCCGAGTCCAGGCGCGCACCAATGATCAATTCCGCGTCTCTACTCGGCGAGTCTGAGCTCCAACTCGCCGAGTCCCTCTCACAATATGACAAAATTAGATTTACAATATACCTGGTAAAATCTGGATGTTACACGGGGAGCCGTAGTACTCATTAGTCAGAGGGTGTTGTGATACTGCGGGGAGCCGTAGTACTCACTAGCCAGAGGGTGTTGTGATACCGCGGGGAGCCGTAGTACTCACTAGATGGCAAGGGAGTGTGATGATGGAATGTTCTCCGATCAGTGTATGATGTGGAAGAGTTTTGGGCTTGAGTAGCCCTAGTATTGAGTTTTTGGAGCCTGGATGTTGGACCGGGGGCGAGACTGGGTCCCCGTCTCTGTTAGGGAATGTGATGAGATGCGCAAGGGATATGCGCAGCCGAAACCAGAGATCAGAGTGGAGATGATCCTCAGTTGTATTGTACTTTCTTGCATAAGGAAAAGATAATTTCGTGGCTTGCGTGTCACGGGGCCGGGATAGTGGTCACGGGGAGGAAGTTAGTGGGATATTTGGATCATGATTTGGGTGACCTTTGGAGGCTCAGCTGTGGAGTCAAAAGCTGACCTGGTGCCTAGTCTCGAAGAGGGATATGAGATGAGCTAGAGCTTATCATGATGATGTCTGAGGACACCTCAGAGGGAGTGAACGATTCAGACGCTCAAAGACATGCTTCGGGCATATGTATTAGATTTCAGAGGGTGTTGCGGCACGTATTTATCCTTGGTTGAGTTATCCTATTTCAACAGCCATCATTAGTGCATTGGTATGCCACCCTTTGTGTTGTTGTATGGGAGGAAGTGTCAGACCCTCATTTGCTGAGGAAAGTGTCGATTCGCGGAAGTGGAAGTTGTAGTGAGAATGGATGATTTGGAGTATGGTGGTCGAACATTGTGTCTGTGACAGTGGTATGGAATGACATCATGATGGGATGTCTGCTGAGGATGCGGAAGGGATTCCGCGGGTGTAGAGCCAAGAGTCTCAGGTTGGATGTAGGGATGGAGTCTGGGACTCCCAGCTTGATCCTGATCAAGGGCCGTGTGCGTAGTGGTGGTTTCTCCTGGGGGTGTTAGAGATTTCATCAGTGCGACGGGTTTCCTAACCTGAGAGTGCGAAGGTTGGTGCGGCTTGGGTGCTTGATTGCAAGAAGAGGACTCATGAGAGTTGCTCTGGGATTGAAGAGTGGGCCTTTCTATCGTCACGGATTGGATAGAATGGGATTCGGATCGGGGATCCGATGGTTCATGGCTTCTAACCCTTATGGGTCGAGTGATTGTTGAGATTTGGGACAGTGATGATTCATGGGTAATTCTCGGATCATTAAGTGTGGTTATCAGAGGGTACATCCGGTGCCCGGTTCGAGACAGCGGTCAGGACACCGTAAGGAAAGGGAAAGTGTTTTCGAGTTTCGATGGGTATGCCTTGTGAGATCTGGTACGATTAAGGCTAGGTGGCACGTTGTGGGAGTATTTCCGGAGTTGAGTTGCTGTAGGCTTCGAGGACGAAGCCTAATTTTAGTGGGGGAGAATTGTAACATCCCGGAATATCAAGAGTAGAGTTGAAGGGCTAAAAGAGTAAATAGGGAAAAGAGTGACTCGGCGAGTCCATGTGCGGACTCGGCGAGTAGAGTCGCGACTTGGTCGCGTGTTAAGTGGTCGACTCGGCGAGTCAGTGTAATGGACTCGGCGAGTAGGCGCTGAGTGGAGAAAATCCTAATTCTCGGGGTTGAGCCTTATATAACGATCACTATGTTTTCCTCCCAGCCTCTTTATCACCCCTTGAGCCCCATAAAACCCTAAATCACGGAGAAGCACCATTGTTGAGTGGATTGGAGCTTGGAGAAGTAATGGTTGAAGGAATTTTGGGAAGATTGAAGGCTTGGAGCAAGGGGCTTTGCTTGGATTCGAATTGCATTGTAGTTGGGGCATCACTTAGAGGTAATATCTCGTTTTTGACCTGTTGTTATGTTGTTTCTTCATTTTGGGGTCTGTGATAAATTGTCTATGGATGAAATGGGAAGTCTAGAGGTTAGATCTGAGGTTGCTACTTCATATCTGGAAGGGAGAAGAATCAGAGAGCATGAAAGTCCCTGTGTTGGAGTGTTTAGTGAAGCTTGCATGTCCCAAACCTTAGCCCCAATGTGCAAACGGCTTAGATCTCTTTGGATTCACGTAAAGTTTGCCACTTTATGTGATGGATGAGTGGTAGGAGACTATATCTATGTCTTGGAGCAGTTGCATGGCCTGGAATGCTTCGGAATGTATTCAGATCGGTGGTACTCGGCGAGTCACATGGGTGGACTCAACGAGTTGGATGAAGATGGCCTGGAACTCGGCGAGTTGTATGAACAACTCGGCGAGTAGGTTGAAGATAGCCGTAGACTCGGCGAGTCTGTTCTTGGACTCGACGAGTCTTGTCGAAGAGTCCCAAATATTCTCTGGTTGAGTCGAGAATCAGTGAGTCGAGGGATGACTCAGTGAGTCGTGTGCGAGTGGACTCAGAGTTGTTGGACTCGGCGAGTCTCGGGGTGACTCGGCGAGTTAGGTAGCAGATTGAGTGAAGTTCTGATTATGGGAACTCGACGAGTCACAGGGTTGACTCGGCGAGTAGGGTCGATCAGGGGTTGACTTAGACTGAGGACTTTGATTTCGACCAAGGGTCGGCCGTTGACTTTTAGGGTTTGGTCAGCGATGTGGCCTTTGGGCCAAGAGAGAGGTAAAATAGTCTTTTACCCATAAGAGGGTGTTATAAGAGGATTTATTCTAGTCTCAAGAGTTATATTCATGAGAGTATTTGCCTTACATGTTAGGCGGTGGCGAGTTCGAGATTCAAGTGTGGGGATATCTGCTTTCTGCTTGCCAGGTGAGTCTCTCACTATACTTTACCTTGAGTAGGTAACCAGAGTTATGTGATCAGAGTATTTGTATGCTATATGTACGTGATGTGTTGTACTGCATTATTTCTATGTGATTTATGTTGTGCATGTTTATAGAGTTGGAACCGGAAGGTTCCCAGAGTTAAAACCTGAGGGTTCACAGTGTTTGGGTGCACGGACCCACGGAGTTATAGCCTCGAGTGGCTAATATGTGTTATGTGTGGTATTTTGGGGAACTCACTAAGCTTCGTGCTTACAGTGTTTTGTGTGATGTTTTTTTTCAGGTTTCTTTCAGTATCACGAGATGACACCGGCTTGATTGTACACACCAGCGAAAGAGTCATATTTTGGAGGATCCTGGTTTTCTATGCAAGTGAAAATGGAGTCATGTTTTATAAATCGACTATGAATGAGATTTTAAACAAGTGTTTCTAAGAATAAAATGATTATTCTAAATGAAAATTTTGTCTTGAAATTTACGGTGTTACAGTTATAGGGTTAAGTACGACGACATCATTTCGTTATTTGATAAATAAGAAAGAAAAAAAAAAGATACAACTTTTTACTAACGAGTTGTCGTCGACATAGAGGATCACAGGATAACATGTCCTCTATACCGACAACATGTGATAGGGATGGCTTTAAACCCAATGATGCTAGTTCCTTTTTCCTGTAACATCACTTGTAAATAGATAACAAATTATAATTTCCAAACCAATGGCGGCGACATTGTGTCCGTGTAGATTTTCAGAAAACTGGGAAACAAGAATTCGTTCTCGCCTAACCTATGGCGACCACATATCTTCGGCATAGCTACTTTGGTCAATTTTTTACCAATGACATGGTGTCGCCTAATTTTTAGCGATGACGCTTTTTGTCGGTATAGGTATCGTCGGCATAGGTAGTTATTCTGTTAGTGTTAGTGTCAGTGCTCAAACAAAAAACCAAAGTTAGGGACCACTTTACAATAAAATTGAAAGTTGCAGTTAAGCTGCAGATTTCGGTATATCAAATGTACCATTCTTGGAATTTACTCTAATTATAATGAGCAAGTTTGAGCCGTTCAACGAATCTGACCCTTTTATTCTTAGCGAGGGTTCTAGATTTTATTAGTTTTCAATTAACCGTGTCAACATTGTCACTTCTGATTATATCATAATGCATTTGACAAAACTATGTTTATATATATATATATATATATATATATATATATATATATAGAGAGAGAGAGAGAGAGAGAGAGAGATAGGTTCAAATGTTTTTAGCAACTATTGTGTGCATGTATGCACCAATGAGAATTGAGGAAATAATAAATCTTTAAATAAATCATGTAAGGGTATTATAGTAATCTTTGCATGTTTAATTATGGTAATTCGTTAACTTCCTAAAACCTAGTTTTCTCCCGTATTTATCTTCAAATGATCGACCTAAGAAACCTGTAGCCGCACCTCAATCGGCAACTTCAAAGTTGTTCCTCTACCAGCCGACCATCACCATTTTCCTCTCCTCCCATCCCTAATTTCAATTTAATCCCTCTGTTGGCAAATTAGGTCATCCCCGAGACCAGCCTACTTAAATCGAGTGCACGCTTAAACTAAATTGAATCCTCCAACTTCAAGGGGTAACAACATCGTACGCCTTGAGTCTCTCTCACCAAGCGATGAAGCTCCGGCGTCTCATTCCAGCCACCGTTTTTTTGTTTCTCCGTTTATCAGCTCCTGCGATTGGCTCTCTTGTATAACGACAGAATAAAGGTATATGATTTTATTATTACCATTTTCATGGGGTAATGACCACTCTGTTTGTTTCAAATTTTCATTTTCTCGCAAGTTGGTTAGGTGGATCTATCAAAAGTATGTTGTTGAATAAAGATCTGCACGGTTGTAATTAGTCTTTTTAATTGTGTGAATTTGAGATGTTTCAATTCTTTGCTGCCTAATAACCGATGCTGGATACATATCATGCATTCCAACTGTTCGACGAAATGCTAGTAAGAAAAAAAAAATTCTCAAAAAATAAAAGATTTATGTAAAGAAAATGATAAATGAAAGGCTTTTCTTGTTTGCAGATACAATTGAAGTCTTCAGCAGAAGAAATGCAGGCCATTATTAAGGGTCTTGAAAAGGTCAGACAAGAACTAGATGCTTCAGCAAACGATGGCATGGCCCTGTCTATGAAGTTTTTCATAAAGTAAATACACAAATATTTTACTCAATTTCTTCTAATTTGATATCTTTTTTTTTATATAAAACTACAATCTGATGCAAATATTTCTTTTTGTTGCATTGTTAGACATCGAATCAGTTTATCAGTATTGTTGAGTTGGAAGTGGGGTCCGTAACAAATTTGTATTCTGTGGTGGTAAGAATCAAGAACAACCCTTTGAATTAAACTTTATATATACTTTGTATTATTTTATAATGTTTGTGTTGCAGGGTAGAAATGTTGATGCATTGGCATTATATTTTGGTGAAGATCCTGCTCGTTGCCCTTTTGAACAAGGTAACATATTTAATTGGCATGTTCTTTTTATAAGGAGCAATAATAATAATAATAATTGTTGAATTGAATATGTTTTAAAGTATAAGAGAAGAATGATGGTTTATGGCTATGGTTGTAGTTAATTCCTTAAGAATATTCAAAACCATTCTGCAAGAATAGTTTATTCTGCAATAATATTATTGTTGTATTCTGATAGAATTGTAGTTAATTATTTATATGCTTAATGTGCAGTTGTTACAAGTGTATCACTACGAATTAATTCGCAATGAATTTCTGATAGAAATGGCTTGAAGACCTGATGGCAAAGGCTTGAAGAATGAATTAAAGAATGATCACACTCATTTTTTAAGAATTATACTTGTTATTCTTTCAGAATATTTGTTATTATTCAATGAATCACAATCATACAATGTAATTATTTGGTATATGATTAGTTCAAGAATCGATTTTGTGTATTCTTTCAGAATGTATTTACTAGTTTATGGTTGACATTCTGTCATTCTGACAGAATAAAATCGAAAAATATATTTACTAGTTTATTGCTAACATTCTATCATTCTGATAGAATAAAATCGGATTTTTAATTTTGAATTAATTTAAAATATTTAGATTTTCAAAAATAAAGGAATTAATTATCACTAAAAATACGAAAATTTCCTTTTTTAATATAGGTTAATTGACTAAAATGCCCTTATACTGAAATTTGTGTGATTATATGGTACATGTTATCCTATTCTAATATCATAGACCCTCAGATCATGACTATTGATTATATTCCATCCAATGGTCTAGATCTGTGCATTCTGGCACACAATAGTTACTAGAAACAAAATAACCTAAGCCTATATATATATATATATATATATATATATATATATTGAATTTAATAGCTAGTTATTTTCTGTTAGGCTTCGGCACATCAAACCAGTTCAGTCAAACAATTAAATGAAACTCATTTGCTTGTAGTTAGTTTATTAAATTATTGAACATCAAAATACAGTTAATAATTTATAACTATTATCCACAAAATTTATGAACTATATTTAGATTTCTCAAAAATGTCAATGATTGTTTGTCAAATACTGTGTTAGTTCGACTCATATTTTGTTAAAAGACTATGACCTAAAGGAAACCAATATGTGGATTCAAATAGTTTGCTGAGTTTAAAGTACGAGACAATGACAATAAGTTTTTCTTAATTTATGGCTCTATAAAATGAACCGGTTTCTTCATCATAGCAACCTATCTTTCCTCTTCAATTTCTAAATTTAATTGATCAAGGTGGGCTTGAGAATGGGGAATCAGAGGGGGTTGGGGCTTCATATCATTTCGGTTACTATTTTCTTGGTTGCCACTACATCTACTTGTTTGGGTGTTCAAACTACCAGTGAAGGTTGCTTTGAGCATGAGCGTCTTGCTCTTCTGAAGTTCAAACGCAGTTTCAAAGACGACCTTGAACTGTTATCATCATGGGTTGTCAATGATTGTTGCCGGTGGGAAACAATCCACTGTGACAGCGTCACTGGACATGTTGATAGCCTTTTTCTTAGAGGGATGTCATCTTCTTTTCCTCCCAACCAGTACTACTTAGATCCTGAATGCGACTTCTTAGACGGTAATGAGCTAAAATATTCTTTGGCAGATTTGAGGCATTTGAAATACTTGGACCTGAGTGGTAATTATTTTGGAAGAAGCCGGATCCCAAAGTTCATTGGATCCTTCAAACAGTTGGTCTACCTCAATCTTTCGCATGCTGGTTTTGAAGGTATTATTCCTCATCACTTTGGAAATCTTTCTAATCTAAAGGTTCACGATCTCAGTTCAAATTATGGGCTGGTGGTAGATGATATGGCATGGACTTATGGCCTTTCTTCACTCGAGCATCTCGACTTGAGTTCATTGTATCTTAGTGGAGCACACAACTTGCACATGGTGTTTTTCATGATTCCTTCATTAAAAGGGTTAAGTTTGTCATATTGTGGACTTTCCAATGTTGATCTCGATCCTCTTCTGAATTCGAGTAGAATGATTCCCAACATCAAACACTTGGATCTTGGCTTTAATAACTTTGAAGGTCCACTCCCTGCCTTTTTCAAAAATATGACATCCCTAGCATTCTTGGATCTTTCAAACTTTAATCTTAGTTTGGCATGGAACTTTGCAAACTTGCTAAACATGATCCCTTCTTTATCAAAGCTGTATTTGTCAAGTTGTGGGCTCGATAAGACATTTCTCTCTCCTCTTCATCTTAATTTCAGTATACTTTCTAATATTCAACATCTGGATCTTAGCAAAAATTCAATTGAAGGCACATTTCCATCTGTTTTAACAAACATGAGTTGCGTAAGTGTCCTTGACCATTCAGGAGACAAATTGAATTCATTGGTTCCTTCTATGCCTAATCTTCTAGAGCTTGAACTTTCTTCTAACAAGTTTAAGAAGATTGAGCAGATAGGAATTTGGAGACTGTGTCGCCTGAAAAGATTGAGTGCATCATTCAATAATTTTGATAAAGAAATGAGTCACACCCCCACAAACACTTCAGAATGCTCTCAATATGCTTTGGAGGAGTTGCATTTAAGTTTTGGTTTAAATGGCACAATCCCGGATTCATTTCGAAGGCTAGTGAATTTAAGAAACTTACATCAATCAAGCAATGGATTGACTGGGTCAATGCCTTATTTGCTAAGAAAGTTAAGATTTTTAGAAGTATTAGATATATCCAATAACAAGTTAACCGGTCCAATTTCGGCATTCCATGGGAAACTTTCCAAACTTGACCTTTCTTTTAATCAGTTGAACGATTCAATTCCAGACTCCCTTGGAAAACTAGCATCCTTAACAGATTTGTATATAAGAAACAATCGATTAACAGGGCCCATCCCAGCATCTCTGGGGAGACTTATTTCATTACAATCACTTTCGATGAGTAGGAATTTTCTAAATGGGACTATTCCAGTTTCAATGGGGAAACTTGCCAAATTCCATTCTCTAGATGTCTGTGGAAATGTTCTAGGAGTCATTTTTGAAGCCCATTTTGCCAACCTTTCAAAGTTGAAATACTTGGATACTACTTCTAATACTAAGCTGACATTAAACATATCACCAGAGTGGATACCTCCATTCAAATTGATAGGTCTTCACCTTAGTTCTTGCAATATTGCAAATGGATTTCCACAGTGGCTTCGAAATCAAAGAAAACTCAAGACATTAGTGTTGTCCAATGCTACAATTTCAGGACCTCTACCCACATGGTTGCGGAAGACGCCAATCATTCCCCTCTTAGATCTCTCCCACAATAAACTCAATGGTCCTTTGACAAATCTTCCTAATGGAGGAAATCATGATTTGACCGGGGATGGAGTTACTGCGGTATTACATCTGCAAAATAACTTTTTTAATGGTTTGATTCCAAGGTCTTTGTGCACAAGGAAAGATTTAAACTATCTTGATCTTTCTAGAAATATGCTAACTGGGAAAATTCCGGAATGTCTTGAGAATATGCAAGGGCTGCGTACCATGAAATTTAGCTCAAATCGGTTGTCTGGTGTCATTCCAAGCTCCATAGGTCTTAATTCAAGGTTAAATTGGTTAGATCTAAATGACAATAATTTTACTGGTGAGCTTCCACACGAATTGGGGAATTTAACCAAGTTAAATGTCTTGGATCTGGGTGATAATAATTTTTCTGGAAATATTCCCGATTGGATTGGAGAAAACCTCACATCTTTAATGGTTTTAAGGTTACACAAAAATAATTTCTCCGGAGGAATTCCTCGATCATTGTGCAAAACTGCAAATCTACAAATTTTGGATGTTACTGGTAACAACTTAACCGGAACAATTCCTAAATGTCTTGGACAGTTGAATGCTATGATTAACAGTAGCAGAGTAGCATTGCACAGACAAGAGATAAACATTGATGAGAATGTGATTCAGATTTTGAAAGGTCCGGATCATGAATATACACATACTTGGGATATAATTTTTAACATGGACCTCTCAAACAATAAACTTGTCGGAGAAATACCTGTGGAGCTAACTGCGCTAAAGATGTTGGTGGGACTTAATTTGTCTTATAATCATCTCAGTGGGAGTATTCCAGACAGCATCGGAAACATGTCAAAGTTAGAATCTCTTGAGCCATTTGAATTTGTCACACAACAACTTGTCGGGATCCATTCCATCAGGAAATCAGTTGCAGACTCTTACTGATCCATCAATATATGCTAGGAACGAAGACCTATGTGGAGCTCCATTGCCAAAGAATTGCTCCAATCATGAAGATTCAACGACAACAATCAAGAACAGACATGAAGAAAGTGATGGGCAGACCAAGGTGTGGTTTTACGTGGATGTAATGAGTGGTTTTGCAACAGGGTTTTGGGGTGTTATTGGAGTTTTGTTGTTCAAGAAGCAATGGAGATGGAAGCTTTTCAGGCTTGCTGATGAAACCATGGACAAGATATACGTTGTAGTTATGGTCAGAGTTGCCAAGATGAAGAGAGGAAGAGAAACCATATAGATCCTCTGGAATGCAAGTAGCTTTTGAGTACATAATATAAATTATTATTTCCTATCTAATATTGTTATCTTGATACTACTATTTGGATTTTATATTTGTATGGCATCTGTAATATGTAATATGGGTGTTGTTTAAAGGTGTCAATTTCAAAACTTTTGTTGGATTTCGTATTTATATAAGACCAGATTGTTAGATTAGATTATATTTGTATGACATAAAATAATTTATTGTGCTCTCAACCTTCTGCCGCGGATCTTGATCCGACCTTGACTAATTTTACAGGAGATTAAAATGATCAAAATATTCTCATTAACTAAACCCGGAGATACAACACAAAGTATATATACCGGGAAAAATAACAAACCTAGAGAAACTAGGAAACTTTTTAATAAGATAAACTAGAATAAAACTAGGATAAGTACTGCTGAATATGATAACTTTAACATTCCTTCTAAAGTTGGAATGTGAAGGTCACAAACACCAAACTTGCCACGAAGATACTTGAAACGTTCTACTCCAAGAGCTTTAGTAAATATGTCGGCAGGTTGATGTTATGGAAAAGGTTAGGTTGCGTTTAGTTACGGAAAAACAATTTTCATTTTCCGTTTTTTGTTTTCGCTTTTCAATTTTCATTTTCTGTTTTCATTTTTCATTGAAAAATTTAGAGAACGCGTTTAGTTAAACTTATTCATTTTTCATTTTCAGTTTTAGAAAATTAGAAAACGTGTTTAAATGTCTATTTTTCTATCGGTTTTCATTTTTAAAAAACGGTAGTGGTAGTAGGGTATGGGTGGGGGCGGTGACAGTAGCGGGTCGGCGGCGGTGGTGGTGATAACAGGCGATGGTGGTGGTGGCGTCAATTTTATCAGTGGTGGTGATGGTGGTGGTGCTAGCGACGGGTTAGTGGTGGTGGTGGTGATGGTAGGTCGGTGATTGTTGTGGTGGTGTTGGGTGGGTGGGGGTGCGAGTGTGTGTTTGTGTGTGTATGTGTATTTGTGGGGTAGGTGTAGGTTTGTGTGTGTGGGTGTGTGTGTCTGTGAGGGTGGGGGTAGGTGTGGGTGTGTGTGTGGGTGTGTGGGTATGTACGTGTGTGTGTATGGGTGGGTATGTGTGTGTGTTTGTGGGTTGGTGTGTGTGTGTGTGTGTTTGTGGGTGGGTGGGTGTGTGGGTGGGTGTGTATGTATGTGTATGTGTGTGTGTGGGGGGTGGGTGGGTATGTATGTGTGTTTGTAGGTGTGTGTGTGTGTGGGGGGGGGGGGGGTTGGTGTGTGCATGTGGGTATGTGTGTGTGTGTGTGGATGGGTATGTATGTGTGTGTGGGTTGGTGTGTGTGTGTGTGTGTGCGGGTGGGTGTGTGTGTGGGTGGGTATGTATGTGTGTGTGGGGGTTGGTGTGTGTGTATATGTGTGTGTGTTTGTGGGTTGATGTGTGTGTGTGTGCGGGTGTGTGTGTGGGGGTGGATATGTATGTGTGTGTGTGGGTGAGGGGTGTTAAAGGTGGAGGTAGGTGGAAGTGGATGAGATGAAGTGGGTGTGTGTTTATAGAAAAATTTTGGAATTAGAAAAATATGGAAAACAATGATTATCAGTTTTCCAAAATTTTCCAACTTGTTTGTAATTTTAGAAAACGGAAAAATTTCATTTTCCGTGAAAAATTTAGAAAAATAGACGAACTAAACGCGTTTTCAAAATTCTCATTTTTCTTGGAAAAATTTTCCGGAAAACGGCTCATTTTTCCGCAACTAAACGCACCCTTAGTATCTCTCTACTAGACACCCACACTCGAATGAGATAGCAGTCCATTTCAACATGTTTTGTGCGCTCATGATAGATAGGGTTAGCTGCAATATGGTGAGTTGCCTCATTATCACAAATCAACGGGGTATCTCCTTTTTTAACAACACCTAGGTCAGAAAGTAACCACCGAAGCCATAACACCTCACAAACAGGGCTTGCCATAGCTCGAAATTAACCTCTGCAGAAGATCAAGCAACAACACTTTGTTTCTTCGTTGTCCAAGAAATAGGAGACCCACCAATGGTTATAAAGTCACCTGTGTTGGATCTTCGCGTAGACTGACAACTGAGACAACTAGCATCACAATAAGCCATTAAATCCAGACCACCGATAGCCTTAGCCGGTAAAAATAAACCTTGTCCTGGCCTTTAAATAGCGAAGAACTCTGAAAGCTGCATCCATATGGCCATAGCCACATCTTTAGACTGGATCCAAGTAGTATAGACTGTCTCTCTCTCTACCCATCCCAATCAGGTTCCTCGAGTGAAAGTCCGAACATAACATTTATCAGAGAAAAAGGTCAAAAAAACAGTTCAAGTCTCTCGTGTTTTTGCTCTTTGCTCACACACAATAGATTACATTTAAATCCCAGACACTGAAGACATCTTTCAACTTAATTCCATCTGATAGGTGAACATTCCTTACTTTCTTAACTGCTACAAAATCCCCATTTGGAATAGTTACAGAGGTATAAAACCATAATTTATTTTTTATGTTTTTCAGCCAACCCTCATGATGAGTGACAGGATCGTTGTCTCCCAAGTCTATAATCCAAGGTTCTACTAGGTTAGAAGTCTTACCGGTCATGTTTACAATGATGCGTGTATTGTCGCTGAATTGAGTGGCACATAACAATTTAAGCAGCTTTTTGTAATCTTCTTTTGTAATTTTGGGCATTTGTACATCATCAGTGATAGTTACAGCAGCTCGTGGTGGGGGCTTGGTCTTGTTTTTTTGAGTTTTGGTTCCTTTGGGCGTCCACCAATCTGGGTAGCCAATTAGCTCAAAGCAACCTTCTATCACATGTCCGGATTTTTGGCAATGAGTACACCAATGATCTTCGTTTTTCTTCTTGTTATTAGATGATTGAGGGCTCCCTTTTGCAAGAACTTTCATGCTGGATTTTCCATAAAATTAGAAGGTTGTTGTGTCATTCCCAGAGGAACGAGCCATTCCAATTTGCGTTTGTTGTTCATCTTAACTGACTAAGTGTTATGCAACCCCTAGGATGGGAAAGGGATTGGAGCTCAATATTTGTGTTTTGACAGCATTGCATTCTAACAATAAGAGAGATATATGAATATATTTGATTGATGAATATTGATTACATACGAGAGGCATTTATAGCCTAAGTCTACTAACTGATCTAAGCTTATATCTAGGAATAAATACAGGAAACTATTCTATGACTTGACTCAGTAACTGGACTAAGTATTTACATTGGAATGCTTTAAATATAAACGTGAGATACATGCTTAATATAATTAGTTAATATATTCTTCATTCAATCCCATCAAAAAATCATACAACATCTCCTTTTCACGCATTTTGGCAAACTCCTTTGTTACATCAAAGGAGTATCCATTGCATGTCAGGCTAGGTAAGGGACTTATCGACTGAATTTCATCCCAAATACCTTTAAGTTTTATATAATAAGCAGAAACTGTCATATCGTCCCGATTAATGCTTGTAACCTTTCTTCTAAGTTCAAATGCTCGTGGTGCGTTTTCTTTGCCAAAGCTTTCTGCAAGGTCTAGCCATATATCACATTATGCTATTACAACATATTTAATACTACCTTTAATGTCCTTTTCCATTGCACTAATTAGCCAGCCTCTCACTATGGCGTTACATCTTTTCTAATTCATCCGATCTGCCCAAACTTCTTTAGGCATAGGCAGGCTTCCGTCGATAAAACCGATCTTGTTCTTTGCTAGCAATGCGTTTATCATCTCACATTGTCAATCACTATAGTTTCCATCGTGAAGCAAGCTTTCTCCAACGAGGTTTTGGCCATGATGATTAGCCATCCTGAGGAAATATGGTGATGAAATATCAATCGCCGCTTTCTCCCCACCGGAAGAACTACCCTTCTCTTCGCCTCCTGTCATCGAGCTTGATTATGACTCCCATATTTTCTCTAATACCATGAAAAATTTGATAGACGATTAAAATCAATATTTAGGGGGTGTTTGGATAGGGAAAAATAGGCTGCTTATTGCTTATTGCTTAATCCCACCGCAATAAGCAAATTTAAGTGTTTGAATAGGAGTCTTTAAAAATCAGGTTATTGCGGTAGGAATAAGCAAAATAAGTTGATTTTAATAAGCAGGAGGGGGGGGGGGGGGGGGGGGATGCTTATTGTTTATTAGTCATTTTACTCATATAAGCTATTTTGTTTGCTAAACACTTACAATGCTTATTGCTTATTGCTTATTCCCACCGTAATAAGTTAATCCAAACACACTTTAAAAAAATGCTTATTCCCACAACAATAAGCTAATAAGCTAAAAACTATTTATCCAAACATCCCCTTAACTAAACCCGAAGGTACAAAACAAAGTATACATACCGGGAAAAATAACAAACCTAAAGAAACTAGGAAACGCTTTAATAATTAAACTATAATAAAACTCGGATAAGTACTAGTTGAATAAGATAACTTTAACAAACCTGCTGCTGAATCCATTACTTTTCATCAACATTGGTCCTAGTAAGAATTATGTAAATCGACTCTTTATTTATTTCTTCACTTATATGTATTTCTACTTTGTCATGTAAAGGACGAAAATGATTGGTTGAAAGGTCTTGGTTAATTTTTTGGTTCTGTTCTTGTGACTAAAAAATAATAAGTTAGGTGGATGTTGTTGGTTTGATTTCTTGAACTTCTTATTTTTGTGATCTAAATCAGAAATACTGCAAGATTGATATGTACGTGTGTGAATTTGTAAGTGAATGTTTCCTGCAAGAAAAGAGGTCGGTGGTCTTTGTGTAAGTTAAATCAGTCTTAGTAGGCAAAGCATGTTTGCGGGTGAAAAAGAAATGAAGAATTCATGGAAGATGAGATATAACGATTCCAAACAAATATAATGCAAGAAGCTATCAGTTTACAACACAAATTATTGCGAGATGCACCAAAATATAGAATTTATAAACCATAAAATAAAAGTAGTCGAGCATAGACAGATTCAAATGGTTTTAATTTGTTCTTGGTTCAACTTTCAAGTGTTTCAAAACCCGACATTTGGCGCCTATATTCATGATTTGACAAATACAACTTTATTATGTTTTTTATTTTTTGTTGACTGTTGTAGCCCTTGATGTGTGGCTTGTCTTATGGCATTGTCCTTTTGTGGCACTCAAGTCAGCCACGAGTTGATTGCATTAACAACTAATGTTATCTATTAATTCAAGGACATTTGAGCTACGTATGTTCGCTCTATTTTTCAGAGCATAAGTTTTCTATAGTTCTTCTGAGGTTAGTTTCTCTTATGCATCATGAATATCACATTTGTTTACCTTTTCTTTGAACAACTTTATTTAATTAGAAATGAAACAAAACATGAGGATTAAAATATAGAGGAGACTGATGGGGCTCGGTACCTAGACAAACCAGTCTAATCTAATCCTCTGAACTATCAAATTACTATCAAACCACCAAGTAAGCACATTCTTTGCAAAATAATGTTAGATAATTATGGGACTGTTAACGTTACCCTGTATGGTCACGTTAAACTTAACGGACAGTATAGACGGAACGTTATCATACCGGTACCACGATCGAGACCCGGCCTTGGCCTAAGCCACCCAACACCGGGTCGATAGCTTGCGTCCTATCACGAGGAAAGAACATTCCACGTGACCCTCTCATTCACTCACGGCCAATCAGGACATGACAAAGAGCTCATGTGACACCCAGAACTGACGTCACCTGACAGTTAGTTAGCATGGGCATAATTCTCCCAGTAAGAGGAGGCCACGTCTCACACTCATTGAACAAGGTCCCCACGATCCGTTAGTAACAAGTATAAAAGGATCTCTTCTATCTCAAGGAAGGGATCCATCTTTTTCCTCACTAAAGATACTCTAAATTCTCTCTAAGAAAGCTAACTTGATTGTCGGAATGACGTCCCGGGAGAACACCTGGCCATCCTTTAATGATTCTTTTGTGGTGTGTTCTCAGGAAAGCTTCGAGGTCGGATCCAACAACCAGGGTCTCACCCCCTGATGAACATGTCACAACATTTGGTGCCATTCGTACGTATCCTCAGAGTGATACAGCTAATAAATGATGTTGGTTCTCTGTAGAAGGGCAATATAAACCCAACGACATCTGTGACTGGAGTAGACGACTTGTCTCAAATAATGGTGACGGTAACCAGTGACCACCACTGCGAGCATAGAATGCAGGCCTCAAACCATGTGCTAACAACACAAATACCGCTAAACACAAAGCCAGCAATCCAGAGCATTCTCCAGCAACCATCGTTGGATGGTTTGATGCCTCACACGGCAACATCGCATCTTAATCTGTTGTAGGAGCCTTCATATGACGATACGAGGGTACTCACCATCTCTAAGTCTCGCAAGAGAAAAACCACTCACCAAGCGAAGGATGATATAGAGGTACTCTCGAAAAATCTACTCAATATTAGTTTTTCAAGCAGCGAACCCAGACTATTGAACTGGGATCCGCGAGATCCACTCCTCGTATCTGGATTCATTCGTAACCGAAAATCCCATGAATATATATCGATAACGATAGTTGCTCCGATATACTTTACGATCATTGTTTCAAATAACTACCAAATACGTGGAAGGAGGGGCTATAGCCCCCAACTAGTGGGCCATTGGTAGGGTACCCGGACACAGTTTATGGCCATTTGGTACAATTCGACTACGCTTAGTGTTAGTCAGTCACGATGAAAGGGACCGAATCAAAAGAACAATTAAATTCTCGGTGATCCGGTTTCCAGGAGAGCACAATATTTTGCTGGAACGGTCGGCAATCTCCTTGCTACACTTCGTGCCATCGAAGATCCACAGCATAGTTAAATTTCGCATGCGCCACAGATCACCAACAATGTAACATCCTGTTTCGGATCGTCCGTGATTAGGGTTCGTGGGTTGCGACCCGGGCATAAGGGAGCCTCGGGGCTACGATGAGTTGCTAGAAGCGTAGGGCTTCTCTTCACCTTTCCGTGGATATAAGGTTCATTGGAAACGGAGTTATATCGAAGAATCTATGGAAGTTTGAATTTTTGTCAAGATAGGTCCCTTATTTGAGAAAGGTGGCAGCTGAGTACGCTAGGCATACGTGTGTGTACGCTTAGCGTACTCATGTGCGTGATCTTTAAGCGGAGTCACCTAGTACGCTGGGCGTACCAGAGGGTATTCATTGCTGCATCTCGAAAGAAATACTTTTTCATTCTGATAGTTTGTTTCTACATTTCGTTGCGTATAATTATACAACTGTTTTTTACCTCTCTACTTTAATTGTTTGGTCTCAAGATTGGTTTTTGATTTTTTTAGTCGCGTCTTATTTGATTTCATTACAAGTCGCAGATCGATGGGATTTGGAATTTAGATTCCAATTCCACCAAATATGTCTTTACTGTGAAGTTCATTCGCCCATTTTTTTATTATTACTTTTTCTAATATGTGGATGAATAAATTAGATATATGTTATTTAATAAAATTAAATTTTAAAAACCAAAAAAAATTATTACTAACTAGATAATAATTCTTATCTTCTAAGTATGTGTACTACAAAAAAAATAATAATAAAAATAATCAAAAAATTTATTTTTTCCCTAAAAATAGACTATAATATTGACATATTTTCATATCCAATTCTGATTCTCTATTTTTTATCTCTTTCAGTTTTGTATTTTCTGCCATGGATCCTTCATTTCCGAATACATTTAATTTTAATTTTAGTTGCTTTTAAGAACATCCAAATACTCAATACTATGAAAACTCTCAATTCTTTTCAAATGCCAATCAAGCCTCTGATAATTTTCAAACCTCACAAAACATTGAAACACAACCACGAGACAATAAATGAGATGTTGTTGAAGATATCGCTTCAATGTCATCCTGGTGTATTGCTAGTCAAAACAAGACTCGTGGCAAAAACCAAAAAAAAAAGGTATCATTGTGGGCACGATTAAGTGAACTATATGTCGAAGCTCAAGCTAAAAATCCAGAAAAAATTGGTAACAAAATGTAGATCAAATGAGAGGTCGTTGTAAAAGGCTTAGCGAAAATGTCAAAAAGTGGGTTGGTGCCTATCATGAAGCATATTGTTGAAAAAGAAGTGGAATGAGCAAGAAATATCTTGAAAACGAAAAGGAAAAGATAAGGTTTCCAACTCTGAGACGCCAAGTAGTGGTGTTATAATAACTCAACATCCAACAGGTAGAGATGCGGCTAAAGAAAAGGAAAATGTAAGGTTTCTAATGAAATTGTTGAAGAACTCCGTGCAATGAGACTTAGTAGAGATACTGAAGTTGAAGTCATAAAAAAACTCGACGTGGATCAACAAAGGGAACAAACAATCACTGATAGAGAGCTAATGAGATGCAACTTGTGCATCTCAACACATTGTTACAAAAGGAGCACTTGTCGCCTGAAGACGAAAACATGAAACGTTTTCTAAGGGGGAAGTATCTAATCAAAACTTCATTAAGATTAGAGCTTTTTACCTCCAATTGTGGAAAATGATGATGTGTTTCTGGATCCAAAATGCTTCAAGCTTCCAAGATGCTTTCCTTTCCTTCTTCTTCCTCTAAGAACACCAAAACACACATTAATGGCTCAAGAATGCTCTCAAAATGGTTTAGGGTTTGAAAGGGTTGATATGAGGGATGGAGGTTGATGAATGAAAGGGTATTGAGGCTATAAAGTTGTTTAAATAGTGCACAAACCCTAAATATTTAGGTTTTGGTCCAGGCCACGTACACCCAACATATGAGAAGTATGCCTAGTGTACGTGATGAAACATATTTCCTTTAATATACTACAAGGGGTCAATTTGCAATCAATTTTATATACCAAGGGTATAAAAGGAAATACCTAAATATCAAGATGTTACAATATATGTATTTTTAAATATATAAAAATACATATTTTTAGTTCTAAAACATATATATATTTTTTTTAATTTTAAATGGTATAATATTTAAAAATAATATAAATATAATATTTAATTAAACCTTTTTTTGTATATAAATACGATTTTTCTGCATAAATGCGTATAATATGAAAAAAAAAAAAAAAAAAAAAAAAAAAAAAAACTTGGATTAAAAGCATAAAAAAAAAGTTATAAACTTAAGGGTAAAAAAAAAAAAAAAAAAAAAAAAAGTACTATAAGTTTAAGGTTTTTTTTTTGCAAAGTTAATATCATGGTAAACTAGAAACCTATAATTACCACTAGTAAAAGGATAAAAACAAACATTTTTTTGGAAAATATGAGGGTAAACACGGACATAAAATCTAACTTTGTGCAAAACCGACGAAAACCTCAAAACTTAAGGATTTTTATGACATTATCCATTTTTTTATATGAGATATATTGCCTTTCATGTATTCTTTTATGTCCTCCTTCAGATATATGCATTTTTACAAATAAAGCATAATGGATGTTGCTACATTATTGGATGATGCATATTTGTATGGACACTTGACATGTCTTCTTCAATCAGTCGAACCACTATGGCAGGTGGAAAATGTTGGAGTATATTTTAGTAGGGTGATGGTGGATAACCAAATTTCTCTTGGATCTTGTAACTTTACTTTCCAAATTGATATTTTCACCCTATGTCTGGGTTATAGGAAATGTGACAACCCGAAACTTTTTCCGTTATCTTTACCCGATTTCCGTTTATAAAAAATTTGGGTTTTATTAAACTCCGTCAAATTTCTTGGTTTGGGAAAAACTTTATGTTTTTAAATAAATAATATGTACTTTATACAAGTTGGAATATACCGAAAATCACGCGAAAACACGAAACCTCACTCGAAAACACCGAGTTCACGGCCGTAAACTCGTGTACGACCGTAAACCCTGTTTACGGTCAGTGTTAGGTGGACCCCACCCACAGACCACAAAATCCCCTATAAATATGTAAATCCCACCTTCATTTGAACAATTTTGACCGGAAACTCTCTCATTCTCTCTCTAGAACCCCTGACCGTAAACTTCGAAGCACCCTCATTTCTCTTAGAAAACCATCATGAAACACTTTTGGAGGTAGTGTACAAGCATCTAAAACACGTTTTCATCAAAACCAGCGTCACTGTTCTTGAGTTTACGGTCAATCTTCATAGACCGTAAACCTGTTTATGGTCAATCTTCAAAGGCCGTAAACTCAGTTTACGACCATAAACCCTAGTTCACGGCCGTAAACTGCCTGTCGACCGTAAACTCTCCTCACGACCGTAAATTGCCTGTCGACCGTAAACTCTCCTCATGACCGTAAACACCTTTTAAGTGGTGTAGTTGTCCGAAAACCCACCTTCCTCGATTCGAACAAGTCCCGGTAACATTCCTTAACCGAAAACAAGTTTTTTTCTAACACGTTATCTAACGAAATCGCTAATTTAGATACCTATATGTATTTATTTGATATTAGGATTTCGTTAAGTGTCACGTACAACCACTCGAGGATCTTCATTCCAGTCAACGTCTTCACACAACAACAGCCCCTACGCTTTTATGGTTTTTAAACGTTTTCATGGGCAATACAAGCCAAACACAAAGTTTTCAACAAGTCAAACCTATGAAATTTATACAAATCAATGATTTTCATAAAGCATTTAGAAAATCCCTTTTGTAGTATGCGAAGCATAAGGGACGTTTTTTCTAAATTTAATTGCATAGTTTTCCGAACATTTCACAAACATAACATTTCAGTCAAACTATAAATGAAACATCCCAAAAACACAGTCTGAAAATTTCGTTTAATTTAATAATAAAAACCATAGTCGATAAACCTCATATAAAAATCATAAGCAATGTATCTCAAAATATCATAACAACTGTCAAGTATATCAGAGTATAAACATCCCAGGCTGAACAAATGGTGTGTGCACTGCAATCTTCCCGAGCTCTTCTTTTGAAAACTGAGTACCTGAAACCAAAATTGAAAACTGTAAGCACAAAGCTTAGTGAGCTCCCCCAAACTACCACATACCATACAATAACATATAAAGCAACTACTGGGCCTTGCCCACTACATCGGACCGCAGTCCGAAAACTGCATCGGACCAAAGTCTGGAACTAACTAGGGCCTTGCCCTGTGCATCGGACAAAAGTCTGGAAGCTGCATCGGCCCGAAATCCGGAAACTGCATCGGACCGAAGTCCGGAACTAACCAGGGCCTTGCCCTCTGCATTGGACCAAAGTCCAAAAACTGAGTGAACATAGCATAACATAATCATAACTACTAACATAACACATATACTGCCTACTGCATCGGACCAAAGTCCGGAACACATAACACAAAGACATACTTGAATCACAAAGACATCAAGCACACTGAACTACTGCATCAAACCGATGTCCGGAACTCACTGAACATAAAATAACATGATCATGGCATATAATATGAACACATATTCTGCATACTGCATCGGACCATAGTCCGGAAAACATAACACATACCATGCCTGTATCACAAAGACATCAAGCATAACTACTGCATCGGACTAAAGTCCGAAACTACTGCTAACTTAAATGGGTCGGCATTGTGGCCGCAGACCCGTTCCTACTGAAAGGAAACTCACCTCACACTGCTGAAGTCCCATAGACACAACCTCATACTGCTGAAGTCCCGCAGAGTCAACCTTAGCTACTGAATGACAGATTCCCGAACTGTCAACACCAAAATAACACCCCATTAATAATTGGGTTCTAACACATAACTATAAATACATACTTTGGGTAATTACTACATTACCCCTAGCTTTGCTTACCCAAGCCCAAGGCCCAATCCATAGGCCCAAAGTCACCTAGGGATCAAAGCCCAACATATGGCCCAATTTTCCAAATTGGGCCCAAAACTCTACATGGACTTCCCTTTAGGCCCAATTGATCAGTCCAGTCCAACATGTATCATTCTAGGTCCCAATATCATACAACCATCTAGGCCCCAACTATGGCCCATCTATGGCCCAATTTTCCAAATTGGCCCTAATACTTCATATGGGACTTACCCTAAAGCCCAACTAATTACTCTAGTCCATTTGATTATTCTCGGATGGCCCAACACAAAGCCCAAGTGAAATTAGGGTTTCACATCAAATGATAACTAGGGTTAAGTGTTTCTTACTTAACCCACTAAGGACTTAACACACTAGGGACTTAATCCATTAAGTCCATTATTGCTTAGATTAATTTCTGCCAATATTATTATTTAATATTTCACTTATTAAATAATTCTCGTGTGTCCTGATAAATTCCCAAATATTAATATTTTTCTCAATTAGCTCATTACGGACTTAGTCCATTAAATTATTTACTCTACTAGATAAATGGCATGGAATAGTTTGGGCTTAATTCGTAATCCAATCCCAATGGCCCAAAAGTGGGTCCAATAGGTCTAAGGCCCAATACTCATAATTAGGGTTTTCTAAACCCTAATTAGGGTTCCTCATCCAAACGTGGCCCAATAGGTCCAAAATAAATCTCTAAGCCCATTAGGGTTTTGCTTGTGGGACACCACCCACTACCACTTCGGGTAGTGGTGGTCTATGGCGGCTTACGGCGGCGGCCACCACCTCACGGTGGTGGTTATTATTATTTTCATTATTCAAAACTTATTACATTTTACAAGCCAAAACCCGATTAACCTCACATACACACACTAAACTAAACTAATCACACACACAGCCACTCTAGCGGTGGTTGGCGGTGGCTCGTGGCGGCAGTGGCTTTCCGGCCAACATAAACACACCAAACACCACACACCTTACAACAAACAAACACCCATACACTTTCTTGCTTGCCAACAGATCCAGCCACCCTCTCGGTGGCGGTTGGCGACGGCAGAACCATGGAGAGGCGGCATCGGTGGAGCAGCAACCATATCGGCATTAGCGGGGGCTGCTAGCGTTTCACCACAGCAGCGACAACGTAGCAGTGGGACGATGGCGTCGATCCTCGGTGGTCGTAAGGCTCTAACAGCGGCGGCTAGGTGGGGAAACATACCATCATGACGTCGTCAACAACACCAACGACGCCGATCCAAGGGTTGACGATACCCACAATCGTCACACACAGTGTCAAATCACCAAAAAAAACAAAGGATGGAAGAGATAGGTCACAGTTTAAGCGTACCGAGGGCCTTCCCGACATTCACAGCTTGAGATTCATCTTTATCGGTTCCCTTCCATCGGTCTCAGCGATCTTCCAATGGTACACAGCGTCTCCAGCAGCAGGTTTCGTTGGTAGCGCTTCAATGGCATGATGGCCGCTAAGCAGCTTGGTCCGATCGGAGCAACGAAGATGGTTAGGGTTGTTGTATCATTAAAATGAGAGGGAGGGAAGGGTACCGGGTTTAAAACCGTGTTCCATCTAAACATGTGTCCAATATATTAAGATTACTCCCTCCTCTTAAAACCTTTTTCAATTCAAATCTAGAATTTACCACTTTAGTCCCTGACTCCAAAAGTCTTTTCAATATAAGTTCATAAATTACTCTTTTAATCCCAACCATCTAAAATCTCGTCCAATGATGTCCAGAATTTACTCCTTAGCCCCCGTTTCCATAATTTATTCTCAAATTGAATCCAACACTTACAGTTTAGCGCCTACCTTCATAATATATTTTCAACTTTATCTATTTATTTATTTAATAAACAGGGTGTTACAATAAAGGGTATAGTTTGGGAATTTCATTACCAATCTTACAAATGCAAACTACTTACACGGTTAAATACATGAACTATGACAAATTTAGTTTATAACATACATTACTAGGAGAGTACTATAGCAACCGATTCCTGGTACTCATTTAATTCAAGCATTTTTATGTTTTTCTCTGGGACTCGATGAGTCGGGAGACGGACTCGTGGAGTAGGCGATACACGAGTAAAACCCTAAATCTGAAGGTTTGCACCTATATAAACACCTTAACTCAACCTCCCTTATCCCTAACACTCCCTTAGAGCTGGATATCGAAACCCTAGCCGTTTGTGTGTGTGTTAAGGACATTTTGGTGCTCTTGGTTTGTTTGTGAAGCTCGGAAAGAAAGAAAAAGCTGGGAAATTCGAGTTGGGGCTTGTAGATTCAGAGATCTTACTTCATCTTCAGATTAAGCAAGGTAAATGCCCCCTGTTTTGGTCTTCCTTTTTGGTTGTTCATCTTTTGGGCTTAGATTCATGGTGCAATTAGGGCATCTTAAGCCATTTTCGGATTTGTAAGGTGATTCATGGGGTTCTACTTCTAGATCTGATTCATTGGAGGGATCTCATGGCATAAAGGTGCCAACTCTATGGCCATGAGAGCCCCATACACATTGTAGAGCACCTTCTATGGACTTTTGAGCTAAAAAACCCATGCACGTGCATCAGGTTTGGAACTTTACATATAAAATGGATATTAGGAGGCCAGATCGATGTTTTGGTGTGTTAAATCCCTTTTAGATCGACTGTATAGAAATGGTTAAGGTTGGACTCGGTGAGTCGGTGCGCTTTCAGCCATCTTAGACCCTTCTACGATGGTCAGTTATTAGAAAAGGGAGTCCCATAGCATGTGTTGGGAGACCAGGAGTTCATAGGACTCGACGAGTGCTAGAACAAACTCGGCGAGTCCAAGGCAATCTCCCAACTCTTGAAGATGAACTCGACGAGTTGTTCATACAACTCGGCGAGTCGAAGACAGGACTAGTGATGGGTTTTTGGTCATAAGACATCCTATGTGCTCATACAAACCCTAATGCTTGGATCTAGGTTTCTCTATTGTACATGCTTTGAATCCAAGACTATAAATCCTAATCCTAGCATACATATAATCATATTAACATGAGAATAAGTTTATAGTGTTACCTTGATTGTTATGTAGCAATAACAATCCCAAATCTCCTTGTATTGACTTTGGAATGCTTAGAGTCACAAGTGTCACTCCTCTAATGGTTCACAAACACCATAAGCAAGAGGATGAAGAGGAGAGAGGTTGGAGGCTGCCAAAAACGTGTGTAAACCCTTACAATAAGCTTAGCTACGTTTTTGATCCTTAAGGGGTCTTTATATAGTTGGGCTATTAGGGTTATCTAACAAGGAAACCCTAATTTGGATGCTTAAGCCCTAAGCAACCCATAGACTCCTTTAATTAAGCCCATGGACGATTTCCTTATGGGTTTCCCATTAGAATTCGTCCATCCCTTAATACAAGGCAATCCATGGCCCAAATTGCAATTATCTTATAATTACAATTCGAGTCCCTTAAGTTTAATTAATCTCTTTTAGTCACAAAACTAATTACCAATTAATTATTGACTAATATTAATTAAACAATATGATTTCTCCTTTAATATATTATTCCCATAATATATTAATAAATCATATTTAATCCTTACTCTCCATAATTCATCCTATCAAGTTGCTTTGGTGAAGGCAACCCAAAAGGACCATGCACCATCGGGTCAAGTACATACCAAAATAGTTATGGACTTAGATACTAATCCAACAGTCTCCCACTTGGATAAGTCTAACAACTATTATGCGTATGACTTCAGATCCTGATCTGCAATCATAGCTTTCCAAAGCCGCTGTCAACTCTGATCATATCAGATACGCGTGTCCTTAGATAAGGGATCATATATTCCTCCATTCTAGATATCGTATGAGATATGATTTCTAATCATTCTCTTTGTACTACTTCTCGATTTCTGATTTATGACGACAGACTAACTGAACAAATCAAATTAGCCCTAGCCCGGCCGAGCATTTACGTATGTCATCACTAAACCATCGAGGGGCCCAAAGATATCGCTTTTATCCTACTTTAGATAAAAGGAACGGATAAACTTTGATACAATGCTCGCTTGCACTCACTAACCAAATCACACACAACAATATGTTTTATAACACCAAGTTACTAGTGCGTTTACATATTATCAATGTGCAACCGATTCGCAAGATACAACTCACACATCTCGGTTTGAAGAATATAAGATGTTATCGTCTCACTAATCACTCGAGATAGTGATCCAAGTGACCGTGGGTTTAATCCAATGCTCAAATCATATTCATAAGCACTCACGAACGTTGCAGCAAACATTTGCTTATGTCTAATACTCTTTTAGACAATCCACACACCAATTCATGACAGTCTTCATTCATATCTACTTCCAACATATGAACGACTGTGGCCCGTTTGAATAATTCGATTATTCTTAATAAACTCAATTATTCTGGAAGTCAAAACATGCAAGGTGAAACACAAGAATAATACTAATCCCATATGGCCTCAACCCTTTGAGTATAAACAAAACACGTTTTATTTATCACCATATCGATTACTCATTATTTGTCGTTTCGGTTAATCAACTTCTTACTTGAATTATTACACTTGTCCCATGCTCCTAGCATGCACACAATGTTTACCTATGGTTCTTACTTTTGTGAAATAGACAAATTGAACACATTTCCAATCATTCTCATTTCACAACTCCAAATCCATTTTCTTAAGGGTAAGAATATCAAATTCTTGTTACTTATAGAATATACTAGATTCTAACACTTTATGCAACGATCCTTTTGTAATGTCACTGCACCAAAGTCACAAAGACTATTGCCAATGATATTACAAAGTCCTCTATCGGAGATTGTTACAAGACAATTCCTTAGATATGATGTCTCTCTCTCAAAGTACATTCCTTTGAACATCCTTTTACATAAAGGTTTCTAATCTAGACATAGATTTTCAATATTCGCTTCCCAATATGGACACGCTTCCATATTTTCCATATGACAACTAATTTCTTAATATAATCTTATCTATTCGTAATGATGTAGATATTGTCCATCCAATATGGAAACATTTCCATAATTTCCAATACTATACTTCCAACTACTCACAAGCGACCAATCCTCGTCGAACTTTGGATTGTCCTTTGATAGTTGTTTAATTATTTTAGTCAAAACCGATTCTAGTCCCTTTTCCCTCTAAATGCACTAGACATTTGGAAAATCTTAGAATGGTCAAACATTAAATCATTTGTAATCGATCCTATACTCAAAGCGTATGGGACACGACGCATAATGTTTTATTTGCTATGTTCTCAAAATTCGAATTGTGAAGAGGGATGCCGTAATCATAATCGAAATTTTAAGAACACACTATGTACCCTTGACTAAGTTTATTAACATTTCACAACCTAATCCTTTAGATTTGAAATGAAGCATAATATTCTCTCCCTTAATTATAGCAAAACAACCTTTCAACTCTTACAACTTTGCAAAGTATGACTCTTGTTTTCTATAATTAATATTACCAACTATGCAATACTTGCCTTAATAATCATACAATCATAACATTTATGCTCCCACTATCATGATGATTATTATAAAACATAACACTTATGCTCCCACTAGCTTCGACATGTATTCATAAACATCTTAACTTTCAGAAAAAACAATACTTATTGAATTTCTTAAGTTCATGTTTCTAATACTTAGTGCTTTGATAATCTTTTATCAAGGCTTCTTGAACTTATACACTTTTGCCTTAGATAGTTCATATCTGTGTCTTAACACTTAAGACTAATTGCCAAACCTCACAATTCAAATTATGGAAAGGGATGCCGTAACCATGATCGAATTCGAGAATGCAATTTTACAATCACTATCTTTTAAAATCTTTCTTAGTGAAAGCATTTTCTCACAATCATTTTCATGAAAGAGGAAATCTTATGACACTTAGATTTAAACAGTGTATGTGTTCCTATCCATGTGAATTTGTTAAAAAAAAAAACAAAGTTTACGACAAATTCAAACTCATATGGATCGAACTTTCTTAATCTTGATTTCTTGCCTTATGGTAGCACAGCTGCCCACCATGTCTTCCAAGTAGTTAAGCAGCTCACCTTTTCCTATCAATGTACTTTCCATTGATCAAGGCCCTTGCCTTTTATGCATTCAAATGAGAACTCATAGGACTCACATGCATAATTAACTCGATTGGATTGGCACAGAAACAAAATAATGTCTTCACGATAGGTTGTAAACCTCAACTCGTGTGCTAGTGATGATCAATAAGGTTTATTTGATTTGTTCTTGAAACCTTTCAAGACCATTAAGACTCCCACTGACTCCTTGACATATAAGATTCTCTTGTCAATAAACATTTGTTGACAACCAAATATTCAAGAGTTAGTGTAGCTTTTATCAAAACATTTCATAAATTGGTCTTAGTTGGTCTCTGTCTTATCCACGACATCACAACTTTCCACAATTGATGAATGTTATAAACCTTCTTAATACTATTCACTCAATGTCACAATCTTGACTTTAAGACTTGTTTTGGAACGAAGTATGATTGACTTCTTGATTTGACCATTTCTTCAATCTTTGATTCCTCTTCTTGGACATACAATTGTACCAAGACTCACTTAGAGGATCAATTGAGATATGGTTCTTAATCATTAAGACCTATCATTAAGCATAAAAGCTACTCTCCCTTCTTCTTAGAATGGAGAAACTTTTATCTCTCTGCCTACATGATTCTTCTTAATTCGTTTTGCTATTGATCTAAACCCTTTAATCAATTCAAAATTACACTTAATCTTGTAAGTATAATCATATTTACTAAACCTTTAGTAAATCATGACGAATATCTTTGTTACTCTTATGGTGAACTTGATCAACACACAACTTTGTGTATTCGATCTCCTAGTCCTTCACTTGACACTTTGTCAATGAATTAGTCCAATTTCCAAACACGAAATTTCTCATTCATCATGCAACCAAGTTGCATGATTCCAAGTTTCTTTCTAATTGAAACTTGGGCGATGAGAAACACTCCCTATTTGGTAAATTCTTGACACTTCCATAAATAACATAACGAAGAATCATATCCATTCGTTGTAGAAATATGCAAACATCAATTTTCATAACAATTTCATTGCAAGGAAGTAAACAAATAAGTAAGTCAAACAAAATTTATTTTATTTATAAAAGCAGCGGAAAAACATTTGTCCTTACAATGCAAAATCTATTGAAAACTATGTAAAAGAAAATTTCTAACAACTCTATCATAATTATCTAAGCTCAAAATCCAATCTTCAAGTCCATGCGATCAAGATCCATCTCTTGTGATTAGATTCATCTTGCTCTCTTATCAAGCTTCCTTTCTTTTCACCGATCCTTCAAAACATTCAAATGCAATCTTATCACATCATGTATTAAGAATCAATGAATAGGAACTTAATGGAGTTAGATAGTGGATTCTTACCTAAAGCGTAGTCATACTTTTGACTCTCCCATCTCTTAGATCTCTTAGGTAAATAGGGCAACTTCGTCTCCAATGCCCCTTCTCTTGGCAATAAAAGCAAATTGACTCCTTTGGAACAACACGTGGAACTACTTCAGATATCGCCTTTCTCTTATGATCAAACTTTTCGATCATTGCATGTCTTTCATTGCCATTGTCTATATCCATAGAGGTCTTGAAGGCAGATTCACCAATCAACTTTGCTTTTCTATTGCGCCAAACCATTGTTGATTCAGCAGCAATAAGCATGTAGGTGAGATCTATAAGTGTCACGTCGTGGTTCATCATATAGTACTCTCTTACGAACTCACTATACGAGTTAGGAAGTGACTGAAGAACCCAATCAACAGCCATCGCTTCATCGACAACGGATCCCATCATTCTTAATCTATCAATGTGTGACTTCATCCCTAAGACGTGTGCACACACCGACTTGCCCTCTTTATGTTTACTTACCAAAAGGGCTTGAGTGATATTGAACTTTTCAATTTTACAATCTTGTGGGTTAGGGAGAATAATTGGAGGAGGAGGAGGAAGTGAAGCATGATTTCTTGTTCCTCGATCGAATCGTGGAATATCATCTTCATGTGGAATGCTTGTTCCACGGGATTTGAGAAGACCATAGTTGTCGAAGTTTGACATCGGGAGAAAAACGAATTCAAGTTAGTTGATTGATTGAGTCCTTGGTAAATCACCCAAATGAAATTCCAAGGCTAGGACCCAACACAATATCCTACAACTCGGGAGAGGGATGCCGTAACCCAAATTGCAGAACATTTGAAGGTAAGTGAATGACGATTCACTAGTTTCCACCATGAAAAAGAAATTTAAGTTTTAAATCTATGAAAACTCCTAGATCCTTTGAGATTCATTGAACATTTCAATGGCATGTTTAAATCTCGATATGCCCCTCTTGTTTGTGACTGGGATGCCGAGGATCACAAAGCGGGTGTGAATAACCATGCAAACTACATGGTGCCCTCACATGTTACAATCACCTATTCGATGTGCCGGTAAACCACACACGCTCCACCGAACTATGACAAACATTAAGTCACCCTTTGCTACCTTTGCTTAGAACCATTTAGTGTGCCGGTAAACCACACACGCTCCACTAACGTCTTCGCAAGGGCACAAAGTGTAATTTCATGGAATTGCATCAATTCACTTTTACCTAAGTAACTAATATTGGGAATTTGAAATACATTTAGTTACTTTGTATTTCATTATACTTATAATGGAAGGTTTCGTCCTATCCTACCCGTTCGGCTAACGACCCTCCACTAGTCAAGAGTGCGGTGGGTAAGAGTGGATACCCATTCAATCGCCATTTTATAGGCAATTTCCTTAAACACCCCTTATAGACCAGCTTCGTGAATGAGGCCTACTAACGGTAAGACTGACTTTTACTCATACACATATATAATGTTAGACTTTTAATGTTATATATAGTATAGGGTGTATTTTATACTTTTAAAATACTATATGGTTAACTTTAACAATTACACTTTTAATTCAATTAAATGGTTAACCTATACTTTTATGGATTTATTAAACCTCTTTTAATTATACTCCTTAATTAATTAATAAAACCATAAGGGTGTGATTTGAACTTTTCAAAACATTACTAGAGTTTTAGAATTTAACATTTCTAATTAAACTTTTAATCAACTTTTAAATTCCAAAACTTCAGGGCAAATTTTGAAACCTTTTTCAAAACATTACGGTTTTAACTATTTAAATTTCAAAACTTCAAAACTTTTGGGTTCAAATTTAAACTATAAAACCTAAAGGAGAAAATATGAAACTTTTCATAATTACAAGGATCAAATAACAAATAATCTAAACTAACATTTAGTTACATAATTATCCATATTTGATTTGTTTAATGATTTCTTGCAAAACAATTTATCAATTACTCAAAATAATTAATCAATTATCTTATAAGGAAACAATTATCTTGTTAATTGATAATTATCTTTAATTAGGACAAGAATATAGTCATATATATATCAAAAAATCGGATTTATATTGATCTAACATGATAAGGTAACTTTCCTAATACAAAAACAACAAGAAATCCTGAGATAAGCATTATCTGACGAGTGGACTCGTTGAGTCAGGCATGGACTCGGCGAGTCCAGCCTCCACAATCCAAAAAATTGAATTTTTCAGATATACAATGCATCAATACAATTGAAACCAAGCTAGGCTCTGATACCACTGATGGGTTTTTGGTCATAAGACATCCTATGTGCTCATACAAACCCTAATGCTTGGATCTAGGTTTCTCTATTGTACATGCTTTGAATCCAAGACTATAAATCCTAATCCTAGCATACATATAATCATATTAACATGAGAACAAGTTTATAGTGTTACCTTGATTGTTATGTAGCAATAACAATCCCAAATCTCCTTGTATTGACTTTGGAATGCTTAGAGTCACAAGTGTCACTCCTCTAATGGTTCACAAACACCATAAGCAAGAGGATGAAGAGGAGAGAGGTTGGAGGCTGCCAAAAACGTGTGTAAACCCTTACAATAAGCTTAGCCACGTTTTTGAGCCTTAAGGGGTCTTTATATAGTTGGGCTATTAGGGTTATCTAACAAGGAAACCCTAATTTGGATGCTTAAGCCCTAAGCAACCCGTAGACTCCTTTAATTAAGCCCATGGACGATTTCCTTATGGGTTTCCCATTAGAATTCGTCCATCCCATAATACAAGGCAATCCATGGCCCAAATTGCAATTATCTTATAATTACAATTCCAGTCCCTTAAGTTTAATTAATCTCTTTTAGTCACAAAACTAATTACCAATTAATTATTGACTAATATTAATTAAACAATATGATTTCTCCTTTAATATATTATTCCCATAATATATTAATAAATCATATTTAATCCTTACTCTCCATAATTCATCCTATCAAGTTGCTTTGGTGAAGGCAACCCAAAAGGACCATGCACCATCGGGTCAAGTACATACCAAAATAGTTATGGACTTAGACACTAATCCAACAACTAGTTCATAGGATGAGGATGAACTCGACGAGTTGTTCATACAACTCGGCGAGTCGTATAATGGTTCATTCGATGTCCGCATAAAAAGGGAACATGTCGAGTCATTTCTAAACTCGACGAGTAGAGTCGTGGATAAGGACAGTTAAAAGGATAGGGACTCGACGAGTTGGCGGCCCAACTCGACTAGTCAGGTCAACTGGAAGTTGAATTTCACTTTGACTTCGGCTTGGTCTTGGTTAGGGGTAAAATAGTCATTTTACCCTAAGAGTAGATATCAGATTCTGACTAATTGTTTTGTGGGGATTATAGCCGAAGGATTTACAGAGCAGCAGCAGACATAGACTTCCCGCACAGATTATCAGTAGCTACTTGTTTCAGGCGAGTTACCTTCCAGTAGCGGTGGGTCTACGGCCACAATGTCGGCCTACTAGTAGGAGTTGTATGTTAGATGATTGTCTTTGTGATATTCATCCAGGTTTGTTTCTATCTGTTATGTTTTATGTGCTAGCATTCTATGATGTTATGTGATAGTGGTAGTAGGGGGTGAAATAATCCCCGGTTACTGGTCGATAAGACCGAAGGGGTAGTTTAGTACCCAGCCATGCAAGCCAGATTATGATATATGTGATATGATATTATGTGGTAGTAATATGGGGTGAAATAGTCCCTAGCATCCGGTTGAGAGGACCGAAGGGGAGACCACCACCCATATATGCTAGTCAGTATCTGCTCAAGAGGACCGAAGGGGAGGCCAGCACCCAGATATGCTAGTTAGTATCTGGTCGAGAGGACCGAAGGGGAAACCAGCACCCAGATATGCTAGTCATTATCCAGACGAGAGGACCGAAGGGGAAGCCAGCACCCAGGTATGCTAGTGTAACACTCTAAAAATTCCAACCAATGTAAACTTTTCAAAACAACCCAGATTCATTAAGTTATTACAAAAAGGTTTTCAATACATTTATTATCAGAGTATTCCCAGAACCATATCATAAAAACATAACATGAGGAACGGTACGATCACACCTTTACATTGCCATGGTCTTCTAAAGTACCTGAAACATAAAACCACAATTATAAGCCCGAAAGCTTAGTTAGATACCCCCAAAATACCAACCACAATACCACGCATATCACATCGTAACCAGAACAGAACAACGATGCACTTCGGGTCTACTGTGTCACTGGTCCGCCGCACCGGGCCTACAATCCACTTGGTCCACCCTCCGAGTCTGGTCATATACATTGAGTCTGCAGTGTGATTGGTCCGCCCGCACTAGGCCTTCAATCCACTTGGTCCACTCTCTGAGTCTACAGTATGACTGGTCCACCCGCACCAAGTTTACAGTCAGCCTGGTCCACTCTCCGAGCCTCGATACGTCTGGTCTGCCCTCTTGGGGCCTACAGCCTATCCGGACCGCTCGTTGGGCCTTCGAAATATCCGGTCCACCCTGGGTATGTTGGCCTACAGCACAAAGCAGGACCAGCCTCAACCCAACCCCAGTCAGACAACCATGTGCACATAAACATATAACCATATAGTAATTCACAATTAATCAATCAATCTAGTACAGCACATACATAGCACATCCCTACCAGGATACCAACCTAACCGGTCACTAGCATAGCATCATCCTATAATCCAGGATACTGACCCTAACCAGGTCTCTAAGACATACCATCCTAACTACCAAGATGCAACATAGCAAAGCAATAACATAACAAGCAACTACCCAGATTTCCATCCGATAAAGGGTCGGCCTTGGTGCCGTAGACCATGTCGATATAGTGAGGATAACTCACCTCGCAACTGCCGAAACTCTGGACCGAAGAAACAGATTCCCGAACCACCGACTCACCAAAAATCCCGAACTATCCAAAGCAGCAAAGTAACCATTAGTCCAAGCACAATATCCTTCCAAGGCTAAATTGACCAATTTACCCTTAACTCAATATGGTCCATGACTAAGGCCCACAACACTCATCAAGTCCATCATCCTCTTATTGGGCCAAGGCCCAAATTAAAATACTCATACAAAGCCCAATATTGGCCCAATTTACTAAATTGGGCCCACCTATACAAACGGGCCTAGATCCAAGGTCCATAATAATTATTAGGCCCAAAATACTCCATCCATACTATTCAGTCAAGGCCCAAGCTTTATTAGTCCATAGACAGCCCAATCAAGTAAGGCCCAAAATTAAAAACACAACAGAAGGAGTACGCTGGGCGTACATCCATGCTCGTGGATAGGAATCGGGACACATAGCCACTACGCTAGGCATGCTATCATATACGCGGGGCGTAACCTCGCTGATCAACAAATCGACATAAGTTCTTGACGGCTTAAGCTCTTAAGCCCAAACTTCAAATCCATAGACCAAATATGTCTAGGATTCATAAACTCTCGAACTTTATCACTTGGGACGTCTAGAAAGCTCTTAATCTAAGGCCGTAATCCATTAAGACCTACTTATAATACACATAAGACAACCAAAGCCCTTGGGACCTTATTTTTCTTACTCAAGACCTCTCCTAAGGTCTGAAAGGACAGCTAATCTCAACGAACTCGCATCATACATCACTTTGGGGTTTTTGGGACAAGAAATGATGCCAAAACTTCACTATACATAGATCCACACAAAATACATGTCAAACAAGAAGCTTTATACCTTAAAGAGCTCTTGAACCACCAGAAAACTTCATACCTACAAGTTGGCCTCCTTCCGGTTCTCACTAGATGCAGCACCTTCTTTTCCAAAACACTCCAAATCACTTCAAAAGCTCACACATTCAAGAAGTTGGCTAGGGTTTGAGGGAAACGGCTATAAACAGTAGAGGCTAGGGTAAGGGAGGGTAATGAGCTCTCAAAGTTGTTTAAATAGCCTCCAAACCCGAACTTTTAGGGTTTCTGGATGATAGACGTACGATGGGCGTACATCCAGTACGTTGGGCGTACATCGAGGGACCTCCGCGTTCATTTACTCCATTACGCTGGGCGTACCCAGCCAAACATGTGCATGCATGCTTGGTATGCATGGGACCCCTTTGCTAAACTTCCCCCTTAGGGACCATTGTTGCCAATATCTTCAGTTCATAACATCTCTTCCATCATAAGTCCATTCCCGACAAACTTTATATCTATGTCAAGGTGGTGAGAAGACCTACGCTTCTAGCAATACACCCCGACCCGAAACCTCCTCGAACATGACCCAATACCCATAGAAGACTAAAACGCCCTTACTCTTGATCTCGGGAACCCATAAATAGATATTTTAAGAACAGGGCGTTACAATTCTCCCCCACTTAAATTAAGCTTCGCCCTCGAACCCTACTGCAACATACGCTTCAGAACAACCCCTACACTGCAGACTCCGATTTCACAATCAACTCAGGTTGTTACAACCCTACTACTGCATCTTCTCTATCATGGTCTCCAATCTGGAGGTACTAACCTCCTTCTTTTCCAAGGAGACTGATAATATGCCTGCGCATCACTCAATATTGCCACTACCTCATCGAGCAGCCAACCCGAAGGTGCTTCCCTATATTTGGTACAATCTAGTACCTCCTACTAATGGCTTAGCTACGTCAGTCATCCATTTACTCCACTTCCTCCCCTAACGGAGGACCCACGCTCCTTCTGGAGCTACATACCTTTTCCTTAACAGGAAATCCATTCAACATCTCTTACGCGCCTGCGCGTGCCACTAAGCTAAACTTCACTCTACACTATCCATGTACAGCAACTGTTATTCTCAAACTTCACATATTCTGATTCTGCTCGCAAGGACTCTCGGGTCTATTCACTGCCTTCCATTAACATGATCAATACTTAGGGCTAGACCATATCAATCACCATATCCTGGCGACATATTCCCCCATTCTCGTCATTCCGATCTACTAACACCCATAGAGTCTTCAACATGATTGGACCGCCTTACTAGGCCTTCAGCCTATCTGGACCACTCTTAGAACCTTCAGCACATCTGGACCGCCCTCTTGGGCCTTCAACCTGTCTATACCGTTCCTCGAGCCTTCGGTCTGACTGGTACCTCCACAGGCCTTCAGTCTCCCCGGACCGCTCAGACTGTCATACATCATCCTGAACTACCTTTCCTGGGAATCTCTCCTATACATACTCTTCTATCCCTCTAGGGGTTCCGAACCTTAACTCCATCCCATCTACTCAGATCACGGCCTAAACCCAAGCCTCACAACAACCAATTACCTTTTCCGCAAACCTTGGTCTGTATCCCGCTCCACTTGCCTGTTACTTACTCATACTGCCCATACTCTTGGCTGACTGAACACTGCTGAAACCCGAAGAACTAATTGACCACTCATGCTGTCGATCCTCCTGAGAATTTTCCAATTCTCCCCACATAGAGCACTGACTACCCACCACCAGTGATCCAACCGGCATCACTTAAACAATCCTACTCAACAAATTCTCTTATACTTGCACTGGTTCTGAAAGGAGAAACCTTCACAAAATCACTTTCCGACATCGCACATCACAAACTCTAAGAGAGTTCGACTTCCCGCTGAACACTTCTCAAAACACAAATGCTATACCCAACAACAAGACCATACAACCAAATTCTGACCATCAATCCCTTGGATGCTAACCGCCTACAACTCCTAATTAATAACATTTCCAATACCAAAACCCTCGATCATACAAAATCGACGAAAGAATGAACGAATACAATACCATGAATCATGCGAACAAGACTAGCAGATATATATATATATATATATATATATATATATATATATATATATATATATATATATATAATACTCCATAACCACCACAAGATAACAAGATAACAAACAACAACGAAATGAAAACATACCCACAACTGCATCCGGCTCTGTCTGGACCTCCTTTGCTGTGAGCTGATATGCGCGTCATTGAGCCCTCGGGGGCTCCGCTCCACCCTGACCTCCACCCGTAATCCTCAAAGTGGCCGGTGTTGGAGCCTTCACCGGTCCTGCAGCAAGCTGTGGATAGTTGGCCCTCATGTGACCAACCTGGTGACACTGGTAAAAAATCCTCATATCTTGAACAGGGGCTGATTGTCGACAATCCCTAACATAATTCCCCTCTCTCCCGCACTTTCAGCACGCACCACCGGACCTACAAACTCTGGTGTGACCCTTCCCGCACTTCCCACAAGTGTGGCTGCCCTGATCTCCAAACCTTGAATCAACGGTCTTGGACCATTTCGATGCCGGCTGCGACTGCACCAGGGACTGCCTCATGTCTCGCAACTGCAACTCAATCTCCAGCTCACGCCGCCTGGCGACCTCCTGCAACTCTAACAAGGTATCACGTCTCTGCGTAGACACAAACTGTCTAATGTCCCTCTTGAGCATGCTCAAATATCGGTTCATTTGATCCTGCTCTGAAGCAAACTCCGGGAAAAACATCACCCTTTCCTTGAATATCTTGGTGATCTCCGCCATTGACTCAGCATCCTGCTTCAGCTCCAAAAACTCCTGAGCCAATCTCCCCTGTTCCATCCGCGGAACATAACGAGTACTGATAATGTCTCGGAAATGATCCCAAGTAACTGCAGCTCTCTGCGCATTAGAATATGATCCCGTAGTCAATCTCCACCAATCCTTCACCCCGAGCCTCAACAACTTTAGAGCATACCTCACCCTCTGATCAGCAGGGCATGAACATGAGAAGAAACATCCCTCCATGTCTGACAACCATCTCATAGAAACTATCGGATCCTGAACTCCATCAAAGGTAGGGGGCTTCGTGTTATCAAAATTCCAATACTAAAAACCCCTACTGGCTCCTCCCCCTGCCGCTACAACAGCCGTTGTGGCCATCGCGGCTGCTGTCTCTGCTAGAGCTGCATAGTGCTCATAAAAATACTCAACCATGGCGGTCTTGATCGACCCGAACAGTTCTGGCAACTCGGCCCGAAACATAGCAGCAACCTCATCATGCAAGATCTCACGAATCCTAGCATCCAACTCGTCTGTGCTCATCTGACCAATAACCTCGGGCGGTACTGACCCACCCTGACCGCCCTCTCCTGCTCCCGATCCTGACCCGATCCACTCCCAGCATGCCTCGTAACCACCATACTGAAAACACCGCAAAACATCAGATACTTCCCACTAACCCGGGAACCAACTCCCAACCAAACCCTAGGGGTTGTGACTTCCTTGATGCGTGTATGGGTGATGTGCTTTCAGTAGTATGGGATCATACTACCTTCCACACCTCCCCATAGTTATATCAAGTATCATCACAACACCCTAGTGACAAACATAAATAACAAGCAACCGACCCTCACTCCTAGAGGAACACTAAAAACCTCATACAGAAAGGAACCCTAGGCTAGCAGGCATCATAAATCAGGCAACTCTATCATGCATTTCCTGAAGATCCCTAGCATAGTACTAGCATGCTGTTCTATCATAACTCATAAACAAATAACTTGTATGGTATTTTGGAGCTACTGACTGGCTCCAGCTAATCGTACCTCCGCGTCCTCCTTCACTCATTTTTTAAAACCATTTTAATTTATCTTTTGAAAAATCTCCTTGGTTTGGGACTCGATTCCCACAAATGTTCCTCCAATTCACTCAAACCAGGGCTCTGATACTAACTTGTAACACTCTAAAAATTCCAACCAATTTTAACATTTCAAAACAACCCAGATTCATTAAGTTATTACAAAAAAAATTTCAATACATTTATTATCAGAGTATTCCTAGAACCATATCATAAAAACATAACATGAGGAGCGGTACGATCACGCCTTTGCCTTGCCATGGTCTCCTGAAGTACCTGAAACATAAAACCACAATTGTAAGCCCGAAATCCTAGTGAGATACCCCCAAAATACTAACCACAATACCACGCATATCATATCGTAACCAGAACAGAACAGCCATGCACTTCGGGTCTACTGTGTGACTGGTCTGCCGCACCGGGCCTACAATCCACTTGGTCCACCCTCCGAGTCTGGTCATGTACATTGAGTATGCAGTGTGATTGGTCTGCCGCACCGGGCCTTCAATCCACCTGGTCCACTCTCTGAGTCTACAGTATGACTGGTCCGCCCGCACCGGGCCTACAGTCGTCCTGGTCCATTCTCCGAGCCTCGGTACGTCTGGTCCGCCCTCTTGGGGCCTATAGCCTATCCGGACCGCTCGCTAGGCCTTCGGAATATCCGGTCCGCCCTGGGTATGTTGGCCTACAGCACAAAGCAGGACCAGCCTCAACCCAACCCCGGTCAGACAACTATGTGCACATAAACATATAACCATATAGAAAAGCAATAACATAACAAACAACTACCCAGATTTCCATCCGATAAAGGGTCGGCCTTGGTGCCGTGGACCCTGTCGATATAGTGAGGATAACTCACCTCGCAACTGCCGAAACTCTGGACCGAAGAAACAGATTCCCGAACCACCGACTCACCAAAAATCCCGAATTATCCAAAGCAGCAAAGTAACCATTAGTCCAAGTACAATATCCTTCCAAGGCTAAATTGACCAATTTACCCTTAACTTAATCTGGTCCATGACTAAGGCCCACAACACTCATCAGGTCCATCATCCTCTTATTGGGCCAAGGCCCAAAGTCAAATACTCATACAAAGCCCAATATTGGCCCAATTTACTAAATTGGGCCCACCTATACAAACGGGCCTAGATCCAAGGTCCATAATAATTACTGGGCCCAAAATACTCCATCCATACTATTCAGTCAAGGCCCAAGCTTTATTAGTCCATAGACAGCCCAATCACGTAAGGCCCCAAATTGAAAACACAACAGAGGGAGTACACTGGGCGTACATCCATGCTCACGGACAGGAATCGGGACACATACCCACTACGTTGGGCGTACTATCATATACGCGGGGCGTAACCTCGTTGATCAACAAATCCACATAAGTTCTTAATGGCTTAAGCTCTTAAGCCCAAACTTCAGATCCATAGACCAAATATGTCTATGATTCATAAAGTCTCGAACTTTATGAGTTGCGACGTCCAGAAAGCTCTTAATCCATTAAGACCTACTTATAACACACATAAGAAAACCAAAGGGACCTCATTTTTCTTACTCAAGACCTCTCCTAAGGTCTGAAAGGGCAGCTAATCTCAACCAACTCGCATCATACATCATTTTGGGGTTTTTAGGACAAGAAATGATGCCAAAGCTTCGCTATACATAGATCCACACAAAATACATGTCAAGCAAGAAGCTTTATACCTTAAAGAGCTCTTGAACCACCAGAAAATTTAGATCTACACGCTGGCCTCCTTCCTCTTCTCACTAGATGCAACACCTTCTTTTCTAAAACACTCCAAATCACTTCAAAAGCTCACACATTCAAGAAGTTGGCTAGGGTTTGAGGGAAACGGCTATAAACAGTGGAGGCTAGGGTAGGGGAGGGTAATGAGCTCTCAAAGTTGTTTAAATAGCCTCCAAACCCGAACTTTTAGGGTTTCTGGATGATAGACGTACGTTAGGCGTACATCCAGTACGTTGGGCGTACGTCAAGGGACCTCCGCGTTCATTTACTCCATTACGTTAGGCGTACCTCCAGCTTACACTGGGCGTACCCAGCTAAACACGTGCATGCATGCTTGGCATGCATGGGACCCCTTTGTTAAACTTCCCCCTTAGGGACCATTGTTGCCTATATTTTCAACTCATAACATCTCTTACATCATAAGTCCATTCCCGGCAAACTTTAAATCTATGTCAAGGTGGCGAGAAGACCTATGCTTCTAGCAATACACCCCAAACCGAAATCTTCTCGACCATGACCCAATACCCATAGAAGACTGAAGCTCCCTTACTCTTGATCTAGGGAACCCATAAATAGATATTTTAAGAACGGGGCGTTACAACTAGGCAGTATCCGGTCGAGAGGACCGAAGGGGTAGGTTAGGCACCCAGATATGCCTGGCAGTATGTGTATGTTATGTGATTGTATGGTATGTGGTACGGTTGGGGAACTCACTAAGCTTTGTGCTTACAGTTTTGGTTTCAGGTACCTCTTCAGCGAAGGGGAAGGAGCTGGCATGGTAGCAACACATCATACACACACGCATTGATCTTCCGCACTTGAGATATTCTGGGATTGTACTCTAACATGTTTCTATTATATTATTTGGTTTTTCATACATGATACATTGATTTACAAAATGATATATATTTAAGTAGTTTTCTTATGAATGTTTTTATAATCGGTTAATCAAAATCAAATTTTTAGACTCGAAATTTGGGATGTTACAAGTTGGTATCAAAGCCTTGTTTTGAGGGATTCGGGCATACTTTCGGGTATGCCTGGATACAACCTAAGGAAATGATAAAAAGGTTTTCGAAAGAAAAATGTTTTCAAAAGAATTTTTTCTAGAAAAGAGTTTTGAGAAAGAAAGAAGCATGTGATGTGCGCGACCGGCCGAGCTCAAGTAAGTATTCCCCAAAGTACCATACAAGTTTATGTTATGTTTATCAGCTTCAGTAGAATAGCATGCTAGAATAGGAATAAGGATCTAGGGATGATGCCTTGTGTGCCTGCTTTACGTGTTTTCAGCTTGTGATACTTGCATGCTAGTATTGAGTAGACAGCAGTAGGATAGCCTGTTTAGGTTATGCTTGATAGTATGAGCTGAGCATTATATGCTACTATAGTTTCTCGTTATGAGGACAGGTTTGCTTGAGTAGTTTCCTACAACCGAATGTTGCTTGCTTTGTGCTTTATGGGACTATGAATGATGGGAGTTAGCCATTAGGTGAGTACGTCGCATCACATGTGATTAGGTTTGAATAATCTCAGAGTGCTTGATTTGACCCTATTTCATAGCTCTCGTTTGAGCCTAACCGTTTTAGGGATGAGTCTTTTACTTGAAGGATTATCTGAGCCACGTTACATGTGATGGTATTTAGGTGATGGCTAATTGGCATTACGAGGAGGCCTTCAGCAACTGAGGACCGGTTTGGGTGGAATCAGATATTTTCCTTAGGGTAAGCCTAGGATGAGAGTAGTCGAGATCAGTAGCAGTAGTAGTGAGGCGGTTCCTGAGGAAAGTACGGATAGATATGGATGGTAGTATGGGCCATACTACTGAAAGCAGAGGAATCGTACTTGAATCAAGGAGGGCTGAGGCAAGACCAGGGAGCTTATGATGGATGTGATCCCCCTAGAAGTATCAGTATCACTGATGGTTGTCATTATGTATTACGAGAATGGTGGTACTATGTCAGAGGCCAGCAGTTGACAGCTCAGGAGAGGGATCGGGTTCGGGCTCGGGTTCTGAACCAGTGGATGAGAGGCTACGCGAGTTCATCGTGTTCGAGATCACTAGAGGCATCCTTGATGCGACCTCGGTCATCTTTGGGTCAATCAAGGAAGGGATTGTCGAGCTTATGGAGGATCGCCTTAGGGCGTTCAGGAGTGACATGGTGACCAGCCAGTCTGGATCACGCACATTGTCCTTTAAGAACTTCAGGGGCAGTGGTGCACTGGATTTCCATGGGGCGAAGGACCCCATTGCTGTTAGACGATGGATTGCAGACATTGAGTCTGCACAGTTGACCAGTTTTTTCCCTGAGGGGTCAAAGGTGTGATTTGCGGTGGGATGTTTAAGGGACAAGTCCAGAGATTGGTGGGAGTTGGTTGGTGACTCTCTAGGAGCCTCGGCTATTAAGGCTATGACATGGCTGGATTTTGTGACCCGGTTCAGGGCTGAGCTCGCACCCGCTGTGGAACTCCAGCAACTGGCCCGGGAGTTCCTCGACATGAGGTAGACGACTGAGACATTGGTGGAGATCACCGCCAAGTTTCGAGAGAGAGCTTTATTGGTGCCCCAGTGTGTGGGAGACGAGGATATGAGGAGGACCCGCTACCAAGACATGCTGCGAGCCGACATTTGGGAGCATGTCAGCTACTCAGCTTGTCCCACCTTGGATTCTATGATTGCCAGGGCAAAGGAGAGAGAGATCGATATGGAGCACATTGGTAAGAGGAAAGCAGAGGAGGGATAGGTGACTGGGGCTTCAGGGAAGAAGCCCAATGGGGTTAGATGGCAAGCCGAAAGGCCAGTCGGGACCGAGCCGCTGTAGGAAATGCAGTAGGTCACATGAGGGAGCATGCAAGATAGGATTGTCTAGCTACTATAAGTGAGGCAAGATGGGACATTTTAGCAGGGATTATACCGCCCCTGCACCTGCTATTCAGACGTCGGAGTTTCTGTGTTTCCACTGCAACTAGAGGGGACACAAGAAGGCCAATTGCCCCCAGTTGACAACAATAGAGCCAGTGAAGGTGCCAGCTCCAGTGACCCTGCAGATTACTGATGGCCGGCAGGGCAAAGCGGAGGCTCTAGTGGTGAGGAGTCGGGCCTTCCATTTGACTTCCGAGGAGGCACGCACCGTACCCGATGTGGTGACGGGTATGATTCTTCCCCTCTGATCTATTTATATGATGTTTGTGGTATTTATATATGCTCTGTATATGCATGTTTAGGGTCGTTCCATGTGAACGGTATCCCAGTTCAGGTGTTGTTTGATTTAGGTTTCACTCGATCTTTTGTTTCTCTTGTGCTTAGCAAGAGGTTTTCCTGAGTCTTCGGGCATGTTGGATTGCCCTTTAGAGGTAGAGATTGCCAATGACCCATCGGCGTGAGCATCAGCAATTTTCCGAGATTGTGTGCTGAGGTTATTCGAGGAGACCTACCTAGTGGATTTGGTTCCCATTCCATTGCGAGGGAACAACATGATTATAGGCATGGATTGGTTGAGCCCTAATGGGGTGGTGATAGATTGCGGACAACAGCTAGTGCGAGTCAGGACCCAAAGTGGCGGAGAGTGGTGATCCATGGCGAGAGGTCGCAGTGTGGACCCACATTATGTTCAGCAGTGAGAGCTAGGCGCTACCTACAACAGGGTTGTGCAGGGTATATTGCATATGTTATGGATACCCGGGAGACGGGTAAGGTAATGGTGATTGATATTCCGGTGGTGCGAGACAACGCAGACGTGTTCCCAGAGGAGCTTCCTCGGATACCTCTGGAGCAACAGGTGGAGTTTAGGATCAACCTAGTCTCTAGTGTGGCTCTGATAGCTAAGGCACCATATCAGTTGGCTCCTCCCGAGATGCAGGAGTTGTCTACGCAGCTGCAGGAGCTGCTAGAAAAAGGATTTATTAGGCCAAGTAGTTCTCCTTGGGGAGCCCCGATTCTGTTTGTCAAGAAGAAGGACGGGTCACATCTCATGTGCATAGACTACCGGGAGCTGAACAAGGTAACAGTGAAGAACCGTTACCCACTCCCGAGGATTGACGACCTCTTTAACCAGCTTTAGGGAGCATCTTGGTTTTCCAAGATTGATTTGCGCTCAGGTTACCATCAGATGAGGGTCAGAGAGAAGGATGTGCAGAAGACTGCGTTTCAGACTCGTTATGGCCATTATGAGTTCATGGTGATGCCATTTGGGCTCACCAATGCTCCTGGCGCGTTCAAGGGTCTCATGAACCGCGTATGTAGACTGATGTTGGATTTGTCCGTGATAGTATTTATTGACGATATCTTGGTTTACTCCAAGACGCAGGAGCAACATGCAGATCATCTGCGAGAGGTTTTGGATACTCTGAGGAGGGAGAGCTTGTACGCCAAGTTCTCCAAGTGTGAGTTTTGGTAGCGCGAGGTGCAGTTTCTTGGGCACCTTGTCAATCGGAATGAGATTCTGGTCGACCCGACCAAGGTGGAGGCCGTGATGAGATGGGAGGTTCCGAAGTCTCCATCTGATATTCGGAGTTTCCTGGGATTAGCCGGCTACTATCAGAGATTCATCCAGGATTTCTCCAAGATAGTCGTGCCTTTGACTCGGCTTACGAAGAAGGCCGTAGTTTTCCATTGGGGACCCGAGCAACAAGCCGCATTTGAGACTCTGATATAGAGATTATGCGAGGTGCCGATCCTAGCGCTGCCTGAGGGCATAGAGGATTTTGTGGTATACTGTGATGCGTCTATTGTGGGTTTGGGCGTGGTTTTGATGCAGAGAGGGCATGTTATTGCATACGCTTCGAGGCAACTAAAGCCCCACGAGTCGAATTATCCGACGCACGATTGGGAGCTAGGGGCTGTTGTTTTTGCCCTCAAGATTTGGCGTCATTAGCTCTATGGGGTTCGTTGTACCATTTACACGGACCACAAGAGCCTGAGGTATCTCATAGATTAGCCAAATCTGAACATGAGGAAGCGTTGGTGGTTGGATGTGATGAAGGATTATGATTCCAAGATCCTTTACAACCCGGGGAAGGACAACGTGGTGGCCGATGCACATAGCCGCAAGGTAGCACCGATCAAAGATATCTGCATGTGGATGACAGTAGTGACCCCATTATTGGAGCTGATCCGAGAGGCCCAGTAGGAGACTATGAAGGAGGAACATCGGAAGAGTGAGCATATAGTGGGCCAGGTTTCCTCCTTCGACTATGACAGTAGGGGATTATTGACACTACACCGCAGGGTGTGGGTTCCATACCACGAAGACGTGCGCCAGGTTCTAATGGATGAGGCGCACAAATCCCGATTCTCCATTCATCCCGGGGCGACAAAGATGTATAGAGACCTTCGTCTTGACTATTGGTGGCCCTGCATGAAGCGGGACATAGCATGGTATGTGGAGCGGTGCTTGACCTACAGGAAGGTCAAGGCCGAGCACCATAGGCCACATGACAAGATGTAGTCATTGGATATTCCCCTGTGGAAGTGGGAAGATATCACTATGGACTTCATCACCAAACTCCCCAGGACCGTGCGGGGAGTAGATTCCATATGGGTCATCGTGGATCGGTTGACCATGAGTGCCCATTTTATACTGATCCAAGAGAGTATCTCTGCCGAGAAGTTGGCCGACATCTATATTCGGGAAGTGGTGGAACGACACAGAGTGCCAGTCTCCGTGATTTCAGACAGAGATGTGCGGTTTACTTCCAGGTTCTGGAAGAAATTCCACGATGAGTTGGGTACTCGTATGCACTTTAGCACTACATTTCACCCACAGACGGATGGTCAGAGCGAGCGGACCATCCAAACTTTGGAGGATATGTTCCGGGCATATGTGCTAGATTTCGGTGGTAGCTGGGATACTTACCTCCCATTGGCTGAGTTCTCGTACAACAACAGCTACCACGCGAGTATTGACCGTCCTCCCTTCGAGATGTTATACGGGAGAAGGTTCAGGACCCCGATATGTTGGGGTGAGGTTGGCCAGAGGGTCATAGGGAGCACCAAAGTGGTGCTCAAGATGACAGAGAGGATTCAGCAGGTCCGGAGCAGGCTTCAGACTGCTCAGATTCGGTAGAAAAGTTATGCTGATAAGCGCCGATCTGACCTGGAGTTCCAGGTCGGGGGCATGGTTCTCCTGAAGGTTTCTCCATGGAAAGGCCTCATCCAATTCAGGAAACGGGGCAAGTTAGGCCCCAAGTACATTGGACCGTTAAGGGTGTTATCCTGGGTGGGCAAGGTAGCATACAGGTTAGATCTGTCAGTTGAACTCAGCCAGATCCGCAGCACTTTCCACATCTCCCAGCTGCGGAAGTGCCTGGTGGATGACTCTATAGTGGTACCCTTAGAGGATATTCAGGATGATGACAACTTGAATTACATCGAGCGACCTGTAGCAATCCTCGACCGGAAGACGAAGGATTTGAGGAATAAGAGGGTCGAGCTGGTGAAGGAGCAATGGCAGCACCGTAAGGGCTCGGAATGGACTTGGGAGTTGGTGGATGAGATGATGGAACATTACCTAGAACTGTTCCACGAACGAGTAGCAGACTTCGAGGACGAAGTCTAAAATAAGTGGGGGAGATTTGTAGCACCCGATTCCTGGTACGCATTTAATACAAGCATTTTTATGTTTTTCTCTAGGACTCGACGAGTCGGGAGACGGACTCGGTGAGTAGGCGTTGTATGAGTAAAACCCTAAATCTGAGGGTTTGCAACTATATAAACACCTTAACTCAGCCTCCCTTTTCCCTAACACTCCCTTAGAGTTGGATGTCAAAACCCTAGTTGTTTGTGTGTGTGTGTGTGTTAAGGCCATTTTGGTGCTTGTGGTTGATTTGTGAAGCTTGGAAGGATGGAAGAAGCTGGGGAATTCGAGTTGGGGCTTGTAGATTCAGAGATCTTACTTCATCTTCAGATTAAGCAAGGTAAATGCCCCCTGTTTTGGTCTTCCTTTTTGGTTGTTCATCTTTAGGGCTTAGATTCATGGTGCAATTAGGTTTTCTTAAGCCATTTTCGGATTTGTAAGGTGATTCATGGGGTTCAAAATCCAGATCTGAGTCATTGGAGGGGTCTCATGGCATAAAGGTGCCAACTCTATGGCCATGAGAGCCCCATGCACATTGTAGAGCACCTTCTATGCACTTTTGAGCTAAAAACCCCATGCATGTGCATCAAGTTTGGAACTTTACGTATAAAATGGATATTAGGAGCCCAAATCTATGTTTTGGTGTGTTAAATCCCTTTTAGATCGACTGTATAGAAATGGTTAAGGTTAGACTCGGCCAGTCGTTCTTGGGACTCGGCGAGTCGGTGCGCTTTCAGCCATCTTAAACCCTTCTACGATGGTCAGTTATTAGAAAAGGGAGTCCCATAGTTGTTTAGACATGTTGGGAGACCAGGAGTTCATAGGACTCAACGAGTCCTAGAACAGACTCGGCGAGTCCAAGGCAATCTCCCAACTCTTGAAGATGAACTCGATGAGTTGTTCATACAACTCGGCGAGTCGTATGAAGGTTCATTCGATGTCCGCGTAAAAGGGGAACATGTCGAGTCATTTCTAAACTCGACGAGTAGAGTCGTGGATAAGGACAGTTAAATGGATAAGGACTCGATGAGTTGGCGGCCCAACTCGACTAGTCAGGTCAATTGGAAGTTGAATTTGACTTTGACTTCGGCTTGTTCTTGGTTAGGGGTAAAATATTCATTTTACCCTAAGAGTAGATATCAGACATAGACTTAGACTTCTCGCACAGATTATCAGCAGCTACTCATTTGAGGCGAGTTACCTTCCAGTAGTGGTGGGTCTACGGCCACAATGTCGGCCCACTAGTAGGAGTTGTATTTTAGATGATTGTCTTTGTGTTATTCATCCAATTTTGTTGCTATCTATTATGTTTTATGTGCTAGCATGCTATGATGTTATGTGATAGTGGTAGTAGGGGGTGAAATAATCCCCGGTTACTGGTCGATAAGACCGAAGGGGTAGTTTAGTACCCAGCCATGCAAGCCAGGTTATCATATATGTAATATGATATTATGTGGTAGTAATAGGGGGTGAAATAGTCCCCATCATCCGGTCGAGAGGACCAAAGGGGAGACCAGCACCCAGATATACTAGTCAGTATATGGTCGAGAGGACCAAACGGGAGGCTAGCACCCATATATGCTAGTCAGTATCGGTCGAGAGGACCGAAGGGGAGGCCAGCACTCAGATATGCTTGTCAGTATCCAGTCGAGAGGACCGAAGTGGAAGCCAGCACCCATGTATGCTAGGCAGTATCCGGTCGAGAGGATCGAAGGGGTAGGTCGGGCACCCATATATGCCTGGCAGTATGTGTATGTTATGTGATTGTATGGTATGTCGTAAGGTGGGGGAACTCACTAAGCTTCATGCTTAAGTTTACAGTTTTGGTTTCAGCTACCTCTTCAGCGAAGGGGAAGGAGCTGGCGCGGTAGCAGCACATCATACGCACACGCATTGATCTTCCGTACTTGAGATATTCTGGGATTGTACTCTGACATGTTGCTATTATATTATTTGGGTTTTAGACATGATACATTGATTTCCAAAATGATATATATATATATATATATATATATATATATATATATATATATATATATATATATATATATATAAGTAGTTTTCTTATGAATGTTTTTATAATCAGTTAACCAAAATGAAATTTTTGGACTCGAAATTTGAAACGTTACAAGTACAACAGTGAATAATTACTTTAGTATAATTATTTTTACTCTACAAAACAATCATCGGATTTACATACGAAAGGACAGTACGCTTATATATTATTACTCGTAAAGTCGTTGACATATATGGGAGACACGTCTTTGGGCGCTTACAATATTAACTAAGTGGAGGAATACCCTTATGAACTAGAGTTTCCTGGAGGGAAAGCATGGCTTTTGTGTATAGATCTATACGGGACTGACTATCCCGTACCTGTCTGCTAACTACAGTCGGACCGGCAGGTCTATGGGCGACAAATGTCATAAAGGATATCGACGTCCGAATTCACGTCGTATCAAGTTTAAGTATGTTCATAAAACTCGCCAATAGTTACGACACTTTTACGTAATAATACAATGTTCACAAACAATTGCTTTAATCACATAAATATGGATTATATTTATGTCTTACCGTTACAGAAACATTAAAGCAACCACTCACACAACAGGGAAAATAATGGATTTTCTCGGTTAAATCACAGTACCTAATATACTAATAGAAATCAGGGTTTTCAAACGGAACATACTTTACTTACTTTATTTACTAGTGGTACCCAGGGTTTTCAAACCGAACTCATCTTACATACTGGTGGTAACCAGGGTTTCGATACAAGCGATGTTTTACATATAATGAAAATAAGTCATTTGTACAAATTCAGTGACTAGTTTTCAATACAAAAACATTGCTTATGAACTCACCAGCTTTACACTGATATGTTTTCAAAACCGCTTGTATTCTCAGGACAACAATAGACAGGTACTCTTGCCAGCTTTTGGAGAAGACGGAGCATTTTGGTGTCACGTCTTTTACCTTTGTTATATACTATTATGTACAAACTATGTTTTCAAACAGATGTAAATAATCATATTGTAATGTAATGGTTGTGTTTACGTTGCTTGTTATGATACAACTGTTGTGATACTATGCATGACATCACCCGCCCCCGGATGTTTCCGCCGTTATTTTCTGACGGTTTGGGGGTGTGACATGAAATCCAGTCTAGGATAATCCAAAAGGACACTTGTGTATCTAGGCACAAAAACACAAGACAAATTGCCAGAGAGTTCTGAGTTCCTATAGAAGGAGAAGTTATAAGGGTATCTCACGACTCAATATCATATTTATCCTAACCAGATTAGGGTTTCCGTCTTCTAAATTAGTTACGAGAATCAAAAATTTAAATGCATAATCAATGGTTAGCAAAATTCATAAGATTTATCAAATTAGGGACTACTGTCAGGGGTTTTTCCCCTTAGAACCCGCTAAGGTGTTGCCCTAGGACCCTACAAGGGGGTGCAACCCCCTTGACCCCTGCCTTTCTGATGTATCGGATTATAATTCGATCTTATATATGCACGCACTCCGTATTCTCCAAACATATAATATAGAGTACAAATGATAAGCCCCTTAGTGCACATATCAGTTCCAATTACATAAAATGTCTGATGAAACTAAAATCACCTACATTGTCATTGGACTCCACTAATGTAGATGCAAAGGAAGCCAAGAATAACAATGCCCCATCATGGGCAAAATAGAAGGCACCATAACAAAACCCTGCTAGAGAAATAGAAGGCACCATCAAGTCAACACTTGAGAAGGGTACCCATAGTAACAAAGATTTGCATGATCAATTCTACTCTTTGTGTTAGAAATGAGTAAGATTGAGTTGGATTTTAGTGGTTTACATAGAGAAGCCATGAAAGTTGAAGATTTCGATCAACATAAGCCATATGCATTAGTTGTGAGCAAGGTTCTAAAAAACGCAAGGCGTGACTTGGCGGCGAGATCAAAGTTAAGTTATGCCAAGCCTTGGCGAGCCATGGAGTTTTTCAAGGCGTGACTATTTTATATACATTAAAAGAGATAAATCATATAATTATTGAATTGTATCAAATATATGAAGTGTTTAGAAGTATTATATTAATATTTAATATAAAAACAATTAACAAAAACTCAATTATTATAAGCCCAACAAAAAAAATTGAAAAAATCCGCGCCTTGAAAAAAACTCGCGCCATAACGCGAAAAGGCACGCCTTGACACGTTATTTGGGTGCCAAGCTTAACAAACCCGCTTTGGATGTTTTCGTAACGGCTACACCACGTCTTGCGCCATGGCACGCTTTTTAGAACGATGGTTGTGAGATTGTGCCGTAAATGGATTTTTCATTTGTTGAGTAGATTTGTCAACTTACCACCTAAATATGCCAAACTCATTTGCTCATGTGAAAGAGTCGGTTACCTTAAGTTGAGATTTGAACAAAATATGTAATTTGTTGGTGTTTTTATACAAAGGTCTTACTTAGATGGTGTCTTTTGAACAAACCAAACATAAATGATCTTTTTTGAACGATTTTGGAACATATTTATCCTTATAAATCATTTTCCCTTTAAAAAATATTAAAATTTTGAAACTACACTTAATAAACATTTTTAAAACTATATTTGTCAAGTAAATATTTCTTTCAAAAACACAGTTTTGATTAAAATAAAAATAAAATAAAAAAATAAAAATAAAATAAAAAAAACTTGGTAAAATAAGGAATCCATATTCTAATAAAAGAATAGTTTTATTCTTTTTTATGTAATGTGTCATCTTATTATGTTTCCTAATTAATTTCATGTCAGTTGTCAAATATGCAATGGGGAGGTTAATCCCATTTTATATGAGCGAATGTTTCCATACTTGTTAATTATTAAAGGACATTATTCGTAATAATTTTCCATTATTTTTCTGACTTTCTTTATAAATTTTTATAATTTAAGAATAAAATATGATAATAAAATATGATTAGGATAAAGTAGAATATTATAAAGATAATAAAGGTTTTGTTACGTTTCCACATCAAAGTAAAATATAGTCAATTCCGTCATATCTTAAAGAAATTATTGAAATAAATAAAGAATTATGTCACATCAAGAAAAAAGAAAGGAATTCCATCAATAATTGCCAAATCCTAAATTCAATCTTCACTAATAGATAGAAAGATAAATTATGTAAAGAAAAGAAAAGAGAAGGCTTAAAATCAAATCCATCTTAATACGAAATTTTGAAATAAAAAATCTTTCCACTTCCAACTGACCTCCTTTCCATGCTACTTCTTTCTTTTCCACTTCATGAACCAAACCCCTTTATTTTTTTACTAGTTAAACGTACGGAATATGAATATATAAAATAAAATCTTAAGAAATGTAACGACCAAAAATTTCAACCAAATTTAAAACATTTTCTTTCATTCAAAACCACTAAGTTCATACATTTCGTTTTCAAAATAGTTTAAACATCAGAGCATCCCCAGAACCATATCACATAAATCATAAAACATGAGGAGCGGTATGATCACGTCTTTGCCTTGCCACGATCTCCTGAAGTACCTGAAACATAACACTACAACTGTAAACCCAAAAGCTTAGTGAGTTACCCCCAAAATACCAACCACAATCCCACACACATAACATAACATATCATAAACAGAACAACCATGCATATCAAGTCTTCAGCGTGACTGGTCCGCCTGCACCGGCCTTCAGTCCACCTGGTCAACTCTCTCTCTCTGAGTCTACAGTATGACTGGTCCGCCTGCACCGGGCCTTCAGTCCACCTGGTCCACTCTCTGAGTCTACGGTATGACTGGTCCGCCCGCACCGGGCCTTTAGTCTGTCTGGTCCACTTGCAAAAACTGGATACCACAACACCCACTGAGCTTTCGCCAAGGCACTAGTCCATCTTCCTTCGCCCAGAATTGGCGATAGCCCTGATAACTTGCAACCTGGAACGAATCATGTTCCATCCTCAGGTTCTAACCCTTACGTTCTGACAGGATACTACATCCCTCAGCATCGGTCCAGACTACTCTCGAGTCTGTTAACTTGCTGTCTCACCTTCCTGTGTCCCAATCTCCAATCGGGAATCCCTTTCCTTCTCCTCTTCTAAGGGGACCAAAAACATTCATGCGCATCATCCGACATTGCCACAACCTCAACGGGCATCCGACCCGTATGTGCTTCCATATATCTGGTACCATCCCAGTGCTTACTACCAATAACTGAAGCATCTTCGATCATCCTTTTACTCTGCTACCTTCCTCTCAGAGGACCCACACTCCTTCCCGAGCTACATACCTTTCCTTTCCAGGAAGTCTACTCAACAACCCTTACCGCACCTATAAGTGCCACAGAGCTAAACTCCACTCTACACTATCCATGTAGAGCAACCCTTATTCTCTAACTCTCATATACTCTGAATCCGATCACATAATTAACAAGGCCCATGTACAGCCTCCAGCCATCTCCATCATCATGATCAATACTTGGGGTCAGACCATATCGATTACTATTGCATAGCCACATATTTACTCATTCTCTTCATATCGATCCATTATCACATACAGAGTCTTCAGCATGACTAGACCACCTTTCTAGGCCTTCAACCTATCTGGACCACTCTTAGAACCTTCAGCATGTCTGGACCGCCCTCCTGGGCCTTCAGCCTATCTGGACCGTTCCCCGAGCCTTCGGCCTGACTGGTACGCCCACCGGCCTTTAGTCTACCCATACCGCTCAAAGACTGTCGCACATCACCCTAATCCATTCTTCTGGGGAACCTATCCCATGCAGTCTGTTCTAGCCCTCTTGGGGTTCCGAACTCCAGTTCCATTCCTGGAATCCTTTCCATGGCCTAACCCAAGCCTCACATCGACCAATTTCCTTAACTGAAACCATGGTCTGTTCCCTGCCCCACTTGTCTATCACTTTCTCTAATCATGCCACACTCTCGGCTAACAACGCTGATAAATCTAAACAGTTAACCAACCCTGGATACTTGCTGTTTTACCGGAGAATTTTCCAATTCTCCCCACTTAGTGCACTGACTACTAACCATCGATGCCTAAAACCGGCATAGCTCAAATGCCCTTACTCCATATATTCCCTCTTATGCATGAACTGACTCCCTCGGGAGTGAGCAACCTCCACCGAATAACCCTTCCGCCATCGCATACCCAAACTCCAATGGAGTTCGAACCCCGACTGAACACTTCTTGCATCGCAGTCGCTATTCCTAGCAACAAGACCATAAACCTTATCTTTCAACCAAGAATCCTCCTGAATGGTAACCAACTACAACTCCCAACTACTAAGGTCCTCACTCATACCATGATTCATGCGAAAAAGGTGAACAGATTTACAATACCACATAATCAACAAGATAACAAGATATCAAAAAGGAAACATACCCGCAGATGCATCCGACTCTGCTCTGACCTCCTCTGCTGTAAGCTGTAATACGCGTCCCTGAGCCCTCGGAGGCTCCGCTTCTCCCTGACCCCCGCCATTAATCCTCAAAGTGGATGGTGCTGGAGCCTGCACCGATCCTGCAGCAAATTGTGGACAGTTGGCTCTCAAATGTCCAACCTGATGGCAGTGATAACAAATCCTCATATCCCGCACCAGGGATGACTGGCGGCAATCCCTCGCATAATTCCCCTCTCTCCCATACTTGTGGCATGCACCACCGGACCTACAAACTCCAGTATGACCCTTCCCACACTTCTCACAAGTGTGGCTACCCTGACCCCCAATCCTGGAGTCAACGGTTTTGAATCGTTTCGGCGCCAGCTGCGACTGCACCAAGGCCTGCCTCTGCTCTCGCAACTGCAACTCAAACTCCAACTCACGCCGCCTGGCGGCCTCCTGCAACTCTAATATGGTATCACATCTCTGTGTGGACACAAACTATCTAATATCCCTCTTGGGCATACTCAGATACCGGGACATCTGAGCCTGCTCCGACGCGAACTCCGGGCAAAACATCGCCCTATCAGTGAACATCCTGGTGATCTCTGTCACTAACTCTGAATCCTACTTCAGCTCCAGGAACTCCTGAGCCAACCGCTCTCTCTCTCTCTCTCTCAACCTGTGGAACATAACGAGTACTGAACATCTCCCGGAACTGATCCGAAGTAACAGCAGCCTGTTGTGCATCAGAATAAGATCTCATAGTCAACCTCCACCAATCCTTCGCCCCGATCCTTAGAAGGTTCAGAGCACACCTTACCCTCTGATCCGCAGGGCATGAAAAAGTGAAGAAGCAACCCTCCACGTCTGACAACCACCTCATAGCAACGATCGCATCCTGAACGCCATCAAAAGTAAGGGGCTTCGTATTGTCGAAATCCCGATACTGAAAACTCTGACTGGCTCCTCCCCCTGCCGCTGCCACAGCTGTTGCAGCTGCCGCGGCCACTGTCTCTGCAAGAGCCACATAGTGCTCATCAAAATACTCAACCACGGCGGTCTTGATCGAACCAAACAGTTCCGGCAATTCAGCTCGGAACATAGCAGCAACCTCGTTATGTAGGATATCACGAATCCTAGCATCCAACTCATCCGTACTCATCTGGCCAGTGACTTTGGGTGATACAGGTCCATCCCGGCCACCCTCTCCTATTCCTGATCCTGAACCGGATCCTGCCTCCAAACGTCTCGCATCCGCTATACTGGAATGAACCATAAAAATCTCAGATCCCTCACATAACCACCGAGAACTAACCTCAAATCATCAAACTAGGGGTTGTGACTTCCTTGACACACGTATGGGTCCTGTGCTTTCAGTAGTACGGGCCCATACTACCTTCCGCACCTACCCATATTTGTCTCAAGTATCACCATAATGCCCTAAGCACAAACATACACAGCAAGCACTCAATCCTCACCCCTAGAGGAACAATGAATAGCTCATAACAAGGAAACCCTAGGCTAGCAGGCATCATAAATCAGGCAATTCTATCATACAATTCCTAAAGATCCCTAGTCGAGTGCTAGCATGTTATTCTAACATATCACATAATCAAATAACTTGCATGATATTTTGGGGTCAACTTACTAGCTCTAGCTGATCGTACCCTCTGCATCCTCCTTTACTTATTTCGAAAACCTTTTGAAAATCCCTCCTTGATTTGAGACTGGATTCACACGAATGTTCCTCCAATTCACTCAAACTAAGGCTCTGATACCAACTTGTAACGACCAAAATTTTCAACCAAATTTAAGACATTTTCTTTCATTCAAAACCACTAAGTTCATACATTTCATTTTCAAAATAGTTTAAACATCAGAGCATCCCCAGAACCATATCACATAAATCATAAAACATGAGGAGTGGTACGATCACGCCTTCGCCTTGCCACGATCTCCTGAAGTACCTGAAACATAACACTACAACTGTAAGCCCAAAAGCTTAGTGAGTTACCCCCAAAATACCAACCACAATCCCACACACATAACATAACATTTCATAAACAGAACAACCATGCATATCAAGTCTACAGCGTGACTGGTCCGCCTGCACCGGCCTTCAGTCCACCCGGTCAACTCTCTCTCTCTCCGAGTCTACATTATGACCGGTCTGCCCGCACCGGGCCTTCAATCCACCTGGTCCACTCTCTAAGTCTACAGTATGACTGGTCCACCTGCACCGGACCTTTAGTCTGTCTGGTCCACTCTCCGAGATTTAGCACGTCTGGTCCGCCCTCTTAGGGCCTTCAGCCTATCCGAACCGCTCGTCGGGCCTTTGGTCTAATCGGTCCGCCCTCGGTATGTTGTTCTACAGCACAAAGCAGGACCCGCCTCAACCCAACCCCAGTCCAACGACCATGTGCACATAAACATATAATCATATAGCAATTCACAATTAATCAACCGATCTAGCAGATCACATAACATAGCAACATCCTAACCAGGATACCGACCTAACCGGTCACTAACATAGCATCATCCTATATACCAGGATACCGACCTTAACCAGGTCTCTAACATATACCATCCTAACTACCAGGATGCAGACATAGCAGGCAATAACATAACAAACAACTACCCGGATTCCCATCCGATAAAGGGCCGGCCTTGGTGCCTTAGACCTTGTCGATATAGCAAGGATAACTCACCTCGCAACTGCCGAAATCCTACAAATCTCTGACCACTGACTCACCGGGACTCCCAACTATCACATGATAATCACCAAGATAGAGTCCAATCATGACTTTCTAGACCAAGGGCCCACAACACTCATTAAGTTCATCATCCTTTTATTGGACCAAGTCTCAAAATCAAATCCTCATGCAAAGCCCAATATTGGCCCAATTTACTAAATTGGGCCCACCTCACCAAATGGGCCTAGATCCAAGGTCCATAATAATTATTGAGTCCAAATTACTCCTTCCATGATGTTCGGTCACGGCCAAGCCCCCACTACCCCAATAAGAGCCAATCACTTAAGGCCCAAAATCAAAACCCACTAGAGGGCATACGTTGGGCGTACTCCTCTGGTACGTGGGTGTCACACCCCCAAACCAGAATGGCGGAAACATTCGGGGGTGGATGACTTCACGTAGTATCACAACAATTGAATATTGTAAAGAAAGTAACACAACCATCATATATATAAAAAGAAAACGTATATTGTTGCGTTATACATGTTAACAAAAGAATATTACAATATGATGATAAATGTTTAATGATAAAAACATCCTTTGTGTTCCTTCTCCCAAAAGCTGGTAGTTTACCTGTATCACTGATTCCCTGAGAAATACAAGTGGTTTTGAAAAGTGTCAACAATTAAGTTGGTGAGTTCATGAGTGTTTCGAGTTGAAAAGTATATCCCTTTTGGTAGTAAATTGGTAAACGAGGTTTTTAGAAAATCCAATATTTTCTTGTAAAATGAAAGAGTTTCCAAAGTTGGAATGTGTTAGTAACTTTTATAAACAAATGATAACAATAATTTTGTATGAAAATATAATGTAGGAAAACTGCGATGCACATATGAATCTCGTAAATCAATCTTGTTTTATACTTTTTATGTGAGTTTTATAACCATACTAATGACACTGACGGCCTGTAACAACATTCTTCAAGTGTTGCAGTGTTATGACATTTGTCACCCCAGACCTGCCGGTCTAACTATAGCTAGTAGTTTAGGTGCGGGATTGTCAATCCCGTATAGATCTATACACAAGTATCACGCTCTCCCTCCAAGAGATTATGGTATATAATACAGGACTTGAAATGCATACAAAAATGTACGTTGAAGTTAAATGTCTCACATTGACTAGTATAAATAGATTTACAATGAAATAACCTTACTTCTTTTGAAAGTGGTTCGTTTTTCAAATTGTATAAAATGTAGGATTGACTTGCTAACTATACCCATTATAGTTTTTCAGATAGTATGTTCCATTTCGTAGAAATAACTTAGTGATATAATCGCCCTTGTATACATAAGATGTTTGTATCGACATTCGAAGTTAGAAATTGCATTTATGTTTATAAAACGATACTTTTAACGTGTAATGTACTTGTATTTCCCCCCTAAAACATGAAAAAGAATTGAAAAGTAGGGGTATGAACTCACTCGTTAAGTTTGAAGAGAGAGGCTAGAGTTGAGCAGAGTTTCGATCGCGGATAGTTGCGTCGTCGGGCTCTTCGGAGATCTCTGCAACGTAAATCTTTCGTCGGGGGCTCGAGTGCGGAAACCAAGGCAATAAAATGGTCTCTGGAACAGGGAGAAATGCTGAGAAATTGTGAAGGTGTGCCAAAACTCGAGTTTAAGCCTTCTATTTATAGGCTGGAATTGCCTCGTACGCGGGGCGTAATTTTGGAGTACGCGGGGCGTACTCACGTACGCAGCGCGTACGTCGTTACGCTGGGCGTAAAATGCGTCATGGCTTACGACTCCTGGCTAGCTAGGCGTAGCTTGGGCGGGCCGATGGGACTCGACTCTGGGTCTAGTACGCGGGGCGTACTCCCAGAGTACGCGGGGCGTAATCCCTACTTCCAACTTCTAAATTCCGTAACTTTCGCGTACGAGCTCCGTTTTTCGCGTTCTTTATATCCACGCGTAGGTGAGATTATGCTCTACGACTTTCATTTAGACTCCGTCGGCTAGTTTTGACTTTATTTTTAATGATATAATTTTAATAGGCCGGGCCTCCTAAAGTTCGTTAAAATTTCATAGGTTCTTTATTCGACGTCGGTTTTCGTTTGTCTTTTGATTGTTTTATTACCACCGAGGAGATCTTCAACTTCCGTTTAGGTGGCGATAGCTAAATAACACTCGATCTTTAATCCGAGTTTTTAGCCCTCTACTACTGTTACGAAACTTTGAAAATTCGTAACTTCTTCATACGAGGTCCAATTTGGGCGATCTTTTTATGCACGCTCATCTTTTAACGAGATCTACGACTTTTGTTTAGATACTTTAAGGCTAAAATGTACTTTATTGAGATTCCACTTTTTACGTCAAATTATGTTTTAACGTCGTGTCGTTAATTATACGAGTGGTTATAATTTCTTCAATATAACTCGGTTTTGAGTGTTCTTTATGTTTTTGGAAACCTGGGCATGATATCTAATATTTGATGCATCCCAACTTAGATACCTGAACACTTTATTTTCGAGGTTAATTTCGTTGTTTTTAGCTTTCGAGTGTTTACAATGCTTTTGGGAAAAATAGGGTTGTCACAGTGGGGCGTACTCTGTCTCAGGTTGACTGGAAAACGGGTTGTTGACCCTATACGCTGGGTGTACAGCTTCCTACGCTAGGCGTACGCAAGTTCCACAAAAATCCTCATAAGTTCTTAATGGCTTAAGCTCTTAAGCCCAAACCTCAGATTCATCGACCAATTATGCCTAGGACTCATAAAATCTCGAATTTTATCACTTTGGACATCCAAAAAGTTCTTAATCCATTAAGACCTTTCTACTAATTGCATGGGACTTCATAAGCCATTGGGACCTCATTTTTATCGCTCAACACCCCCATCAAGAGTCTAAAAGGACAGATCATTTCGTCCAAAACACAACATACATCATCTTGGGACTTTTGGGACAAGAAATGGTTCTAAAATGCTAGAATGGGTAGATCTATGATATACAAGCATAAAGTTCCAAGCTTTTTACCTTCTAGAGCTTCAAAGACACAAACCAACTTCAGATCTACAAGCCAATCTTCTTCTCCAACTTCTTGGTGTAATGCCTTCACTTCCAAGAGCTCAAAATACCCACCTACTCACACTCTCACACAAGATCTACGGTTTGGGACGTTTCTGAAGGATGGAGGTTGAGAGTGGTGAGAGAAAATGAACCTTAAGGATGCTTAGATAGCTCTCAAACCGGGATATTAGGGTTTTCATCTTTTACGAGTACACCCAACGTACACAAGATTACGCCCAACATACTAGGGCGCGCCCTAGTACGCCCAGCGTACCCTTATGTACGCGCAACGTACTCCTCCTGGTCCTAATTTTACAAATTAGTCCCTCGTCTTTTCAAGACTTTACCCCATCCATTCCCATGGACTACAAATGACAAACTTGGGATGTTACAGAAACCTTCTCGAATGAAACCCATTGCCCACCAAAGACCAAAACGCCCTTACTCTTGATCTCGGAAATTCATAAATAAGCAAAGCACTTTTAGAACAGGGCGTTACAAGAAAATTGTAAATCAAGCAAGAAAAACAAAAAATTTATTTTATTCTTCACATCCAGGATTACGTCCTGGATCATTGGATACGATTTTTCATTTCAAATTATAAATTTCAAATTTCTTATTCTAATTACATTAAATTGATAACATTATAATAAAACTTCAATAAAATTAATACAAATTATAAGGTGGTATAATTTCATGTAATTATTTAAACCAGCAATTATAATTTTATATAACTAAAAAGCATCTTCTAATTAATAATTTATTTAAAATACTGTAATTGATTAATAATTCTGAATTTTTACAATAAAAGTTTAATTAATTAATTTTATAACCTTGTTTTCATAAGTTATAAACATGCTCCGAATAAAAGAGTAAAGTTTATTAGGGGAGAGTAAAATGGGAAATAAAAACTTATAGACAGTGAAACCTTAAACCCTGCTGACTCTCGATGGATCGAAGCCTACAACAAACCAAGAGTTTCTCCTTCGGCGATTGAAAGTAAGGATTCTCGGTCTATCCCTAATTCCTGCGAAATCAAGCATTTTGTGCTCTTTAATTTCCATGAATTTTATTCCTAGATCTATTTGCCTAATTCCTGCAAAGTCAAACATTGCGAGACCAAAGATTGTGAGCATCAGATTTTGTAGATTCAATCATCGTTGTTCAAACGTTGAATCTGTTGCTAGAATTCATTGTATGCATTCTTCTACTTGGATCTATGTAAGTATTTATAGTGTCTCTAAACCTACCTGTTATAGTATTCTTACTGAATTTATTCTTTTAATAGAATAACTTTATGTTGGGTAGCGTTTCTGTATTAAACGTAGTTTATGAATGAATCTTTGTTAAGTTGTAGGAATTTTTATAATTGTATATGGGGTTTCTCAATTTCATGGGAAATTTAGTTTCTTCATAACCCATTACCTTTTTAATTATGTATCAAGGATTTCATATTATATTTTATGACTAACCTTGCTCCTTAACCTCCCAACCATGTTGTTAAAGGTTTGTTATCTCAAATTCTTTCTGATTCATGGATAGGACGCTTAGGCCTTGTGGTATACATACCATGAAATGATTCGTGATCTAGTTGGCTACGAGCAAAGTTCGTACACATCACCCTGACATTCCGTGGTCGGGCGTGGTTGTTGTCTTTCGTGTTCCCGACGACGAATGGAAACGGAATCGACGATTGGCTATTGATTTTTTTACCATTGAACGGTCATTTGGCCTTTTTTTCAAACTCAATTCAATACACAAATAAATAAACCATTCTATTTTCACCAAAACACACATTCATTCTCTTACAACACATTCATTCTCTAAAACCACAAAACACATATACATGGATTCCACAAACCATATGGAATTTTTAAAAACTTTTGACTCGGATGACGATGTAGAATTCGTTGAGACATGCTTCAATGTTGTGCAACACGTTCACGACGAAGAAAGTTCGAATGTTGCTCGTACAAGGGCAGTCGTCAATCGTGATCGCCAAGCCGCACACGACTTATTGGTACGTGATTACTTTGCCGATAATTGTCTTTATAATGACAATTCGTTCAAACATCGTTTCCATCTGAATAAGGCTATATTTTTACGTAGTAGTAATGCTTTAGAATCTCGTTATGATTTTTTCAAACAAAAACCCGATACTAGAGGAAGAATGGGTTTTAGTAGTATACAAAAATGTGGGGCTGCTCTTAGGTATTTGGGATACGGTATAGCATTTGATGCATCTAACGACTACTTGAAAGTATCCGAGAGGACCGCAGTTGAATGTGTATATTGATTTTCTGCATGTGTGTATGAGGTTTTTCACGAAGAATATTTGTGCAAACCTACTCAACGTGATATTGAGAGATTATATTTGGCTCATGAAGAGAGGCATGGATTTTTAGGTATGCTTGGTAGTCTAGATTGTATGCATGTGGCTTGGGAAAAATATCCAAATGCATGGCATGGTCAGTTCACTCGAGGAGATATAGGTGAACCAACTATCATCGTAGAAGTTGTTGTATCTCAAGATTTGTGGATATGACATTCCTTTTTTGAAGTAGCTGGGTCTAACAACGATCTTAATGTTCTTGGCCAGCCTCCACATTTCAACGATATTTGGACTGGCAAAGCACCTGATATAACGTTCACGGTGAACGGGCACGCGTACAAATACGGTTACTACCTTGGTGATGGGATATACCCGAATTATTCTACATTGATGAAGGCATACTCGGTTCCTCGAAGTGAAAAGGCAAAGTTGTTTACAAAAAAACAGGAATCAGCGAGAAAGAGTATCGAGAGGGCATTTGGAGTGCTTAAGCAGACATGACATGTAGTGAAATATACTACACGACTCTAGGATAAAGAAAGAATTAAACGAATGGTCCTAGCATGTATTATACTGCATAATATGATTATTGAAGATGAAGGTCGAACGATTTGCACGTATGATCCGAACGACGTTGTCGTTCCAATTGAGGAGTTCGTACCTGGAACGAATGCGTTTTTAGAGCGAGTTATTGAAATTCATAACATTGAAATGTGTTTCAATCTTCGAGAAGATATCGCAGAACATTTGTACCAACGTAGCATGAACGACGGTTAGGTTTTTTATATGTATGTTTGTTTTTTTTTTTTAATTAATGTAATGTTTTTTTAAGTAGGTAATGTAGTTTGAAGTTGTAATTTTATTTTTATAATAAATGAAAAACTAGTTTAAAAAAATGAATGTTTTTTAATTATAAAAAATGTAATTATATTGTATTTTTGAATTAAAAAAATAAAAATAATGATGTAGAGTGGTAGGTATCCCATGTTAGTGGTATGAAAATATGATGCTGATATGACACCCACCACATATGTGATATGTGGTTGTTATAACGGATCGTCAAAGCTTGAAATTTGTGATCTAAAAAACCTATATTCTAAATCTAAATCCAGTGTAAAGACGGTGACTAGTAATCTAGAACAAGATATTTTTCATTCTACTTCATATATTAATATTAAAATAATAATATACTTTTTTATATATATATTTTATGTGGAAAAGGGTTTGTAAGCATTGGAGCATACCTTGGGCCAAGTTTGACCTGTTCAACAAATCTGACCGTTTCATCTTTTGTCAAGTTTTTATTTATATTTTTATTTTACTAGTTAGACCTGTTGGAATAAATCCAACCCATTTTCAAGTCAATGGGTATGGGTTTAATACTTGAATCGTTACTTCTAATAATATCTTAATTTCTTTTCCAAGAGTAAATTATTTTCTAAAAGATAAGATGAAATTTTGAAATTTAAATTGTAATTATCTTTTGTAGGTGAAATATCAAACTTACCAAGTCAAATAACACACAAATAAATAAATAAATAAATAAATAAATAAATAAACTTATTTTATTGTAGTTAGTTTCGTAAAGCATTAAACATCACAATCAAGTTTCTAATTTATAACACTATTATATATTTAAGATATTCAATTATTCATAAACAATCTTTTAATTCCTTGAAAATGGAAAGGCGTGTTTGGCACCCATTGTTTTGTATTCTCTCCATTGACTTCCATGTCAAAATAAGTTGTTCTTTAATTATGTTCCTCTAAGTGAACTAGTTGTTGGACCTAACAATCCATTTTTCCAATTCAATATTTCTAAAAACTAAGGGTTGATAATGGAGAATCATAAGGGTTTGGGGTTCCATCTCATTTTCATAACCATTTCTTTGGTTGCAACCACAAATACTTGTTTGGGTGTTGAAAATATTAGTGTCATTTGCTCTGAGCAAGAGCGAATTGCTCTTCTCAACTTCAAACAAAGCGTCCAAGATCCTTCCGGAATGTTGTCATCATGGGTTGGCAATAACTGTTGTACGTGGGAAAGAATCGGTTGTGATCATATCACTGGAAATGTAGAAAGTGTCCATCTTGAAGGAGACCACTCTTTTTTTTATGGCAACTCCTTCTTACTTGGTGATGAGGTAAATCCTTCTTTGGCTGAGTTGAGGCATCTCAAATACTTGGACTTGAGTGGGAATGATTTTGGAGGAAGCCGGATCCCTAACTTCATCGGATCCTTCAAACAGTTGGCCTACCTCAATCTCTCGTATGCTGGTTTTAATGGTATCATTCCTCCTCACGTGGGAAATCTTACTAATTTAAACGTTCTTGATCTCAGTTGGAATGAAGTGTTGATGGAAGATGATATGACATGGACTTTTGGCCTTTTGTCACTCGAGCATCTCAACATGAATTATTTGGATCTTAGTGGAGCACAAAATTGGGATATGATGCTTTACATGATTCCTTTGTTAAAAGAGTTAAGTTTGTCATCATGTAAACTTTCCAAGATTGATCATTCTCATTCTCTTAATTCGAGTAGAATAATTCCAAACATCAAACATCTAGATCTTAGCTTCAACTATTACCAAGGTCCACTCCCTGGATTTTTTCAAAACATGACCTCCCTCACATTTCTTGATCTTTCAACCTTTAATCTAAGTTTCACAGGTAGTTTTACAAACTTGCTAAACATGATTCCTTTTGTATCAGAGTTGCATTTGACATATTCTGGGTTCGACAAGATGTATTTATCTCCCCCTCATCTTAATTTAAGTACCCTTTCTAACATCCAACACCTGGATTTTAGCGGAAATTCAATTGAAGGCATATTTCCATCTTATTTAACAAACATGAGTTCCCTAAGAGTCCTTGACCTTTCAGGAAATTCGCTGACTTCATTGGTTTCTAACATGCCTAATCTTCTAGAGCTTGATCTATCGCACAACAGATTGATAGGTCCAATTCCTGAATCTGTGAAAAGATTAAGATCTTTACTAGTGTTAGATGTATCTGACAACATGTTAACAGGCCCCATTCCAACATTTGTTGGAAGCCTTGTAAAACTTGACCTTTCTTTGAATCAATTAAATGGTCCTATCCCTACATCTCTAGGGAGTCTTGTTTCATTACAAGAACTTTTGATGTCTTCCAATTTGTTAAATGGGACTATTCCGGTTTCTTTTGGTCAACTTTCCAAACTCCATTCTCTAGATCTCTCTTACAATTCTTTTGAAGGAGTAGTTTCCGAAGCTCATTTTGCTAACCTTTCGATGTTGAGGAACTTGGATACTTCTTATAACTCTAAGTTGACATTCAATGTTTCACGTGAGTGGATACCTCCATTCCAATTACTATCTCTCCATCTCAGTTCTTGCAATATCTTAAATGGGTTTCCTCAATGGCTTCAAAATCAAAGGAATCTTGAGGCATTAATGTTGTCAAATGCTACAATTTCGGGAACCCTGCCCACATGGTTACGGAAGATGCCCATCATTCCTCTCATGGATCTCTCTCACAATAAACTCAATGGACCTCTTACAAATCTTCCTAATGCGGGATATTCTGATGTGTCTACGAGAAGATTTACCTCAGGAATATTTCTTCAAAATAACCATTTCAATGACTCGCTTCCAATGTCATTATGTAGAAGGACATATTTGGAATTACTTGATCTTTCAAGAAATAGGTTAAGTGGGAAAATCCCCATGTGTCTTGCGAATCTTGAATGGTTGGGTACCATGATATTTAGCTCAAATCAGTTATCCGGTGTGTTTCCAAGTTCAATAGCTCTTAAGTGTTCAGTATTAATTCGGTTAAATTTGAATGACAATAAATTTACTGGTAAACTTCCTAGAGCTTTGGGGAATTTACAATCATTAGTGGTCTTAGATTTGGGTGATAATCAATTCTCTGGAAATATACCCGAATCGATAGGAGAAAATCTTACATCTTTGTTAGTTTTGAGATTGCACAAAAATAACCTAACCGGAAGTATTCCTCAGTCACTATGCAAAATTTCAAAACTTCATATTTTCGATGTTGCATACAACAACTTAACGGGAACAATCCCACATTGTCTTGGAGAGTTAAATGGCATGGTTAAGGGAAGTGCGGTACTGGTGGATACCATTGATGATATTGATGATGATCAAAATGTGATTCAGAGCACGAAAGGTGTTGATCTTGAATATACAACAACTTTGCAATTGGTTTACAACATGGACCTTTCAAGCAATAATTTTTTTGGAGAAATACCTATAGAGATAACTGCACTTTCTATGTTGATGAGTCTCAATTTGTCTAATAATCTTCTCAGTGGGGGTATTCCGGACAATATTGGAAAAATGACGAATTTAGAATCTCTAGATTTCTCAAATAATGAGTTGAGTGGAATGATCCCTCCAAGCATGGTTGCTTTGAACTTTTTGAGCCATTTGAATTTGTCAAACAACAATTTGTCCAGACGAATTCCAACAGGAAATCAGTTGCAGACACTTACTGATCCATCAATATATGCTGGGAACAAAGATCTTTGTGGGTTTCCATTGATAAAGAATTGCTCCAATCATGAGGAAGACCCAACAATAGTTTATAAGAAGCAGCCTACGAAGGTATGGTTGTTCTACGTGGACATAATGAGTGGTTTTGCAACAGGGTTTTTGGGTGTTATTGGAGTTTTGTTTTTCAAGAAGAAATGGAGACGGAAGCTTTTCATGTTTGTTGAGGAAACCATGGACAAGATTTACGTTGTAGTTGTGGTAAGAGTTGCCAAGATGAAGAGAGGAAGAGAAACAATATAGATTCTCTTGAAAGCAAATAATTCTTTAATATATGTTATCAATGACTATTTTGCTTATTTAATACTGGTGTTCTGCTTATTCATAAGACTGGATTTTATGTGTATGACATTTGTGTCTTATATGAATTTTATATGCGTATGGTATTTGTAATATGGATGTTTAAATGTGCCAATATTGAAAAGTAAGAAGCTGGTAATCGACTCATTATCTATTTCTTCATTACTCATTTTAATGTGATGAATGAAGAAGCGTATAACAACCTCCTAAATTGCTTTGTTATGAAGTTGTGATGTAAATATTACTATTTTGACCCAAACCCGTTTTGACGAATTTCACAACCACCCATTTAAGTTACATGTGAATTCTTTTAGCTTCTATATACTCACTTAGTCATTTCAAATCGAATATAGAAGCATGGATTTTCAGTGTTTTTTTTTTTTTCTTTCTAAATTTTGTTCTTGGAAAAAAGTTGATCATCTTCCAAAGAAAAGTATTCCCAGCCTTTAGTTTAGTCATATACAAGAAACTTCATTCAATTTCTATGTATTATAAATTGCACAAAATTCAAGCTCAATATTCTTTGTTCTAATTTTGGGCATCCATATAACCTTCATAGTCCATGATATATATTTATTTAGAGTTGCAAATTTTGAAAAGAATAAAATGAAGACATGGATTGATAGTGTGACAGTTTAGCCTGTGGACTTGAATGTTATAGTTTGATTAATGTGGTCCACTTTAGCCATTTCTTTAGAGTCCCATTAACAGAATAAGATTACTATGGAATTGAATTCTGCAGAAATTGGAATCCAATTCCGTTCTACTCCAACTTTGGAGTAAATTTATAACTGAATCACTTCCCTTGGAATTCACATAATCCATGACTGACAGGATTTCAACTTTCCAGATAGAATTCAATTCCAATACTCCCTCACCCTTTTAAAAGACTGAAATACCCTGCCATCTGACACTTTTCATCTACAGCCTTTTAAGTAAGAATCAGGTAGACAACTAATAACATTTTCTAGATTTCTGGTTGCATGAAAAGTCGGAACCTTTGAGTGTTCCTTTTTTTTTTCTCATTTTTCTTCTTGATTTTTTTATCATTATTTTCTTTCATCTTGTGATTCGCCTTTGTTACTTGACCGTTTGATATAGATATCGAATGGGATTTTCTCTGGTTCTTGAATATTTAATATTTACATTTTTTTATCAAGCTTGTTTTCTTTGAATGATGACATGACATACGTGTAAGAACAAGATCGAGGGTCGTTTTTACCCTTTCGAGGGATGTGAAAAAAATCTCCAACAATTGTCTAGATTAATTTAAAAAAATAAATAGATATAAATATAAAAGTCAAAATATTTAAGATCTTTGGATCTATAAAAAAATAAGAAAATTAATGAAATTATTATAATTGAGATGTTTTTTATTTTTTAAATTTAACCAAATAATTTAAATAAAAAAAGAAACTAATGAGCTTTAATTTTAGGATTTTTGAAATTAAAAGGTAAATTTATTAATGGAATTGATATTCATTTATTACTACATTTATTATTATTGTTACATTATAATAGTAAAATAGAAAATTCATAAAATGACATGTAGAAAAAAAATTAATTCAAAATAACCACAATATATGACATTTGGCAAATTGAGAGCGTGACAAATGACAAAAAAAAAACTTTCATTTATTAGAAACGATTTAAAGGTCAAGGTAACAATCTTTTTGTTTTTTTTTTCATAAAGCACCATTTATAATTTGATATAACGAATTACCATCAAAAGGTACCCAATTAAAGCTTTTTATCACAAAATATACTTGTTTTTATGGTTTTAATGGTATTTTATAAACCTATATATGATATTTTTTAAAATAATGTTGTTCTACTAAAAAGAAAAAAGAACATAATTTTTTATTTCATTTATGGCATTAATTCTATTTTATCTACCACATGTGTATTATAATATTTTTTGTAAAATACTCTACTATAATAAATAAAAAGATTTCTTATATTTGTGACTTTCTAAGGTTAAAAGGAATGGTAATACTCTTAGCACTCTACCACGTCAGATTTTGTTAAACCACGTAAGCATTTATTATCAAACATTAGCTCCTTGTAAAAGACAGGGAGTGATTTGTAAAACAATTTAATTAGAATTGAGTTTGGAAAAAAAAAAAAAAAAAAAGGAAAAATGACAAACAAATTAAGCCAACCAATTAAAGCCCACCCTCCCTCCTTCTCTCTCTTCTCGTTACCAAACTAGCGACACCAAGCTTAGCAAGCCTTCTAACATTTTAATGGGAGTGATGTAGCATCTTTAGCTAGTGTATTGATAATAGGAGTGGCGAGGCCACTCCTTGAAGCCTAATGCGTTTTAACATATGTAGTTTTGTGGTTAATTCTTAAAAATTAAATTTCACTTGTCATTCTGTGATAATTTTCAATTTTATTAATTAAGTATTCTGAATTTTAGGTTATATAAATGAGAAAATTACTAATTTAGCCATTTCCTGAATTACCTATCCCAAATAGCCAAAAAAAAAAAAAAAGACTTTAGCCAAAAATAACCCATGAAAGAGTAGTCTGACCATAGTTGACTATAACGCTTGTTGAATACTGTTTTAGGGCAATGGACTTCTCTTTCGTGGCCAGTCTATTCTTTTATGGCTCATTGACCCATAGTATATAATGCATTATTTTTCAGTTTAGATTACTTTTTGCTTATTTTTTTCTTACATTGTCTACTATTTTCTCTTAATGGATCACCCGAAGAATAACAAGGTACGTCTACTTTTTATCGAAATTTTACTGTATTTTTAATTAGGAGTACTTTTGGTATGCGGGGATAGCTTTTTTTAAAAAAACGAAAAAAAATAAAATTGTATGCTTCATACGAAACCTACGCATTGTCGACTTGTACATCGTAGGTTTCGTATGAACACTACAGATGTTATTTTGTTTTTTTTTTAAATAATGGTTGTAGCATGTAACAAATTGTATATATGCTATCATTCTGTGATTTTTTTTTTTCAAAAATTAAAAAAAAAATTACCGAAACCGTAGGTTTTTTGGTAACATACGATGTACAATCGATTAATGCACAGATTGTGCATTAAAAGGCTGTACACCGTAGGTTTCCTTAAACCTACGATTTATTTGTTTTTTTTTCGGTTTTTTTTAAAGGTTATAAGCTATAAACAATTGTATATATTGTTGATTCCGTGATTTATTTTCGAAAAAAAATACTAAAACCATAGGTTTTTTGGAAACCTACAATGTACAATCACTTAATGCACAGTTTGTGCATTAAATGATTGTATACCGTAAGTTTCCTTAAAGGTACGGTTTTTTTTTTAATATTTTTTCTTTTTTTTCTAAAGAAAATGGTTCTACGAAATCTTAACAATTGTATATATGTTATGATTCCATGTTTCCATTTTGTGAAAAAGTATGTTATTGTCACACCTTTTTTAAAGTACAATGTTATATTTGGTATACTATTAGCTTAGAAAATACGAAAAATGTTGTCAATTAGTTTTCTTTGGTTTTTTATACAAACTAAATATAATATATGAAATGATTAATTCTTATATTGTGTGCTTTCTCTATTTGTTTATCACTTTTTTCTTTTATAAAACTTTATTTAACCTTAATGTTTATTTAATTTTATAGCTTCCAAACAAAAGGATGATGGGTAACATATTTGTCAAAGCTTCATATCATAAGTTACATGAGGTTTTGAGTGGTTTAAACGGATCACTGCGAGAGATTTTTTTCAACAAATAGTTTCGGTTACTTGTTGGACCTACCAGCTGAGTCTGGGGACGAACTTCTTATTCATGGGTTGTTACTACATATGTTTCACCCTACTGTTAAAATAGATGCGGCTGAGCATCTACATTTTAAGTTTTCTAGGCGTACATTGTCATTTGGATCCGAGGAATTTTGTCTTGTGCCCGGACTTCACATGGGCTGGTGTCCGAGATCAAGAACCGAATTTGTTACTATGTATAAACACGGATATGGTGATAATACATTTCGGTCAAGAGTTTTCTCACATCACACAGACATTAGTTCACTTATAGGTGATTTATAGGAACTTATCATGAATCATTGGTTCAATGCTATATCGACTCATAATGGTGTGCAAACAATTTTTCTATATATTCTCAATCAATGTTTTTTTTGGAAAAGAGCTCAATGATAAAGTGACCAAGGAATGGTTGTGGGTGGTGGAGAACTTGGATCATTGGAATAGGTATTTGTCAATTTAATATTTTTTAATAAAATACTACTTTTATACATTTAACTATCACTTTTGTATATAATATAGGTTCTCTTGGGAGGCTATCTATGGTCTAATATACCCTAGATTGTCGGGTATGTTAAAAAATTTAAGGATCATATGTGAAATCATCCAACAAAGTCGTATGTGTATACACTATCGGGATTTAATTTGTTATACCTTTGAAGGTAAAAATATACATTTCTAAATTTTTCTGACTTTATTTTTTGATAAAGTTAGTTAGTGCTAACACTTATCATTTATTGTATATTTATTACAAGATATGTATATGAGAGATGTTCCCAATAATTCGGGGAAATGTTGCGATACAACGAAATAGTTTTTATACTCGTATCTTGCAGGGGTTTCATATTAGGATGTTGACTTGGGAGAAAGTTTGCGATGTTTACAATGTTGATGAGGACGAGGCGCATCAACCCAAAAAAAAATATGATTTCCTTTGATGGTGAGTGTTCTACTCCACATTATTTGTCATTTATTATTAGTTTGAAGTGTGAATCATCTGAAATCCCTTCTTATGTAGGTTACAACTTTAGAAAAAATGTAAGTAAAATAGTAAAGGTGGAAACTACTATATTAATATTTTCAACTATTATTTATATATCAAATAATTTATGTAGGAGTCATCTTCGTCTGGTCCATCCTATGGAAACATCCATTCTACTGAGTCCAATCAACGAACTCATACGATGTTGATGGAAGATGATATGACATGGACTTTTGGCCTTTTGTTCTTGAATATTTAATCATTTAATCTTTCTTTTTTATCGATCTTGTTTTCTTTGAATGATGACATGGCATACATGTGAGAACAAGATCGAGGTTCATTTATATGAAATTCTCCCTAATATATTTATTTAAAGGTTGATGCTATAAATACGTAACAAGCAATCTTTTTGTCCTTTTATAAAACACCATTGATAATTTGATATAACGAATTACCATCAAAAGGTACCTGATTAAAGCTTTTTATCACAAAACATACCTGTTTTTATGGTTTTAAAATTTTAATGGTATTTTATAAACCTAACTATGATTTTTTTTAAATAATATGTTCTACAAAATAGAAAAAGAACATAATTTTTAATTTCATTTATGGCATTAATTCTATTTTATCTACCACATGCATTATTTTAATTTTTTTGTAAAATAATCTACTATAATAAATAAAAAGATTTTTGACATTTGTCACCTTATAAGGTTATAAGGTTAAAGGGAATGGTAACACCCTTAACACTCTACCATGTCAGATTTTATTAAGCCACGTAAGTATTTGTTATCAAACCTTAGCACAATGTAAAAGATAGGGAGTGATGGTAAAACAATTTAATTAGAATTGAGTTTGGAAAAAAATAGAAAAACAAAATTCGACGTCTCTTTTTAGCTTGATGCACGATATACAACTTGTGACATCCCCAAAATCACGGCCAGAAAAGACCGGTTTTGTTTATACTTTATTTCAAAATCAGAGTTATCTTTTAATAAAAGGGTTGTGGAATTTGTCCCAAAACAATAATATGATAAAGATTTATCAAAAGCATTTCCATAGAAATGTATTTCATTAAAAGACTCGGGATGTCATGTTCATACAGATCAAAAGTATAAACAGTACAATATAAGCCTTACTACATTATTTCATATCTACAGGCCTATATCCGTAATCCCTCATCCAAAACATCACACCTATGCTCATGCGCCACTACCTGTAATGCATAAAACTGAGTGGGTCAGGCTTGGGAGCCTGGTGAGCACATAGGGTTTTCAACCCACAATAAATAAGTTTATTAATTTCATCAATCAACAATAACACGATTACCCGTTCCCGTTATCCTCACTTTACGTCCCTAAACACCTATCATAAGGGACCTAGCCTAAGGATCATCATCGGGACGAACACTACTGCTAAGGGGATTCCTCAGCAATAAATGTCCTAATAGGCAACCATGTGGGGGATGGAGTACACCGGTGAACACATCGTTCACAACACCTACAGGTTGCGAGCCTGCTAGTGTTCCACTGGACTGTCTAGAAGAGTCTGTGGTCGTCATCTATACTCCGCTAGATGACTGGATCAACAACAACAACATCGAGGCCTCTCATCATTTTATCACACATCACCTATTACATCTACCCATGTTTTACCCCAACATTTTCGTAGATATAAAATACATATACAGTTTAAATCATTGAAAACATGTATAACAACGTTCATCTAACGTAGATAGCAAGTATTCAGATAATATGCACACATAGCACGTAATTTATATAAAATACTTCATATCTATGTGTAAGCTGAAAGTAACTATGCACTCACCGGAAAAGGTGGTGATTCCGAACTCAGACAGCGCTTCGCTTCTTAAAAAGAATTTTTTTCTTCGACGAAACCTAGTATTATTACCACTAGAGCTTAGTTTATTATTCGTCGAGAATAATTAATAGTCTAGCTATTATTATTATTATTATTATATAAGCGTCAAAAAAATACTTATATAACCCATAATAATAGCCCAAGTATTTATTATAAGTTCCTAATAACGTTACTATAATTAAATAAAAGTTATATTAAAAATAGCGTAGGCGTAGCTCACTTACAGCGGGTTTTATAGAAAACCGGGCTTTGCTTGGAGCAGCGTTCCCGAGACGAAAAGCTCTTCTTCTCAGAGCCTTCGAGCACTCCGGGGCTTCCGCCTCGTGCTAGGGAGGTTCCCTAGGCTTTTCGGGGGATTTCGGGGCTAGAGAGAGGTTCTAGAGAGAGAGAGAGAGAGTAAAGAGAAGAAAGAATGGGAAAGGTGTGAAGAAAATGAGGGTGGGAGAGGTGGTATTTATAGGGTGAAATGTGGCTGAACTTGGTGCCACATGTCACCATCTGGTGGTAAGCCTTGGGGAGAAAGCAATGGCCAAGATTGTGCCACATCACCCATTTTCGCACAGCACACTTCCGACTTCTAAAATCCGTAACTTTCACATACGACCTCCATTTTTGACGTTCTTTATATCCACGCGTAGGTAATAATAAGATCTACAACTTTCATTTTGACACTGTCAACTAATTCTCGACCGATCTTAAATTTAACAGTACAAGGAGATTATACTGTTAAACGGCTGCGTAAAATTAATAACTTCTACATACGGACTCTGTTTTTGTCTGTCTTTTTACCGTTGATTTCCTATTAATGAGATATTCAACTCTCATTTACGTTGCGTAAGCCAAAAACCGCTCGAACTAAAATTCGAGTTTCAGGCCGTGCACTGCTAAGCCGAATCTTAGAAAAATCATAACTTCTTCATACGAAGTCAGATTTGGGCGTTCTTTTTATCGATGTTCTTAGTTTAACATATTCTACGACTTTTGTTTAGATTGCTAAGGCTAAAAAGTCTTCTATCGTAAATTCACTATTTACGTCTCCCGGTGTCGTGCCGGTTTTGCCGTAAAACTTCGGCGGGCCATAACTTCTTCGTTATAGCTCGGATTTCGGCATTCTTTATATGTACGGAAACCTTGAGACATATTCTACAACTTTATGTAGAGATATCGGGATTATCTCACACTTTAATTTTGACGCTCATTTTTATTCTTTATTAATTATACATTTATAATTAAATAATAAACACATAAACACACATAATTCACATAATACTCAAATATTTCATATTTATTACTTCAAAAAGAGTTACAATAGTTGACCTAGACTATTACATTGACAAAAATGCTTAGCCCTGAAAACCCGGGCGTTACAATTCTCTCCCCCTTAGGATGATTCCGTCCCGGAATCATGCATCAGCAAACAGATGTGGATAGCGACTCATCATGTCATCCTCTGTTTCCCAAGTGAGATACGGCCCATTCGAATGTTTCCATCGGACTAGCACCAAGTCGACCATCTTGCGTCGTAACTTCTTAGTCTTACGGTCAATAATTGCCTCAGGCTCTTCGATCAGCCTTTTATTCTCATCCATCCTTAATTCCGAGATTGGAATTATGTCGGGAACATCTCCCATGAATTTCCTCAAATAACACACATGGAAGGTGTTATGAATACCATTGAGTTCTTCGGGCAATTCCAGCTTGTAAGCTTGGTTCCCAATCCTCTGAAGAACTTTGAATGGTCCAATAAACCTTGGACTCAACTTTCCTCGTTTCCCAAATCGTATAAGTCCCTTCCACGGTGAGACTTTAAGTAAAACGGAATCCCCAACTTCGAAGGTTATCGGTCGTCTTTTCTTGTTGGCATAGCTCTTCTGACGATCCTGAGCTGCTAACATTCTTTCCCTAATCACCTTCAATTTCTCAGCAGTCTCATGGACTATCTCGGGGCCCATAAACTGCTTCTCTCCGGCTTCAAGCCAACAAGACGGCGTACGAAACTTCTGCCCATACAAGGCTTGATAAGGAGCCATCTTGATGCTCGAGTGAAAACTATTGTTGTAGGAAAAATCTACCAGAGGTAAGTGCTCGTCCCAATTCCCTTGGAATTCGAGGGTACATGCTCTCAGCATATCTTCCAACGTCTGAATCGTTCTTTCACTCTGACCATCAGTTTGCGGATGGTAAGCAGTACTCAAACACAACTTTGTACCCAACTCCTCTTGTAGACTCCTCCAAAACCTCGATGTGAAACGACTATCACGATCTGACACAATAGTAATAGGGACACCGTGAAGTCTTACAATTTCCTTCACGTAAGCATTTGCGAGCTTATCCATAGACCACTTCTCATTGGCTGCTATGAAGTGTGCACTCTTGGTGAAACGATCCACGACTACCCAAATCATGTCGTGACCATTCTTCGTTCTGGGCAGTTTAGTCACAAAATCCATGGTGATGTCTTCCCATTTACCCATGGGTACAGGTAAGGGTTCTAAACTCCCATACGGTTTTTGATGTTGTGCCTTAACCCTCGCACATGTTACGCACTCAGCCACATACTTCGCAACATCGAGCTTCATCGTCGGCCACCAGTAGTAGGGTTTTAGGTCCCTATACATTTTAGTGCTACCGGGATGAATCGAGTACATGGTCTTGTGTGCTTTTTCCATTAGAAGATCTCTTATTCCTCCCATCTTAGGTACCCAAATTCGATCTTGGAATACCTTCAGTCCTCGACTGTTCGTACCGAACACTAACGTTTTTCCCAAACGTTCTTCCTTTCGGTCATTCTTTTCTAAGGCTTCTTCTTGAGCTTTCCTGATACTTTCCACAATCATCGAGACGACTTCAATTCTTAATGCTCTTGGCCTTTTTCTTTCAAGATTGACTTTCTGACTGAGAGCATCAGCAACAATATTTGCTTTACCTGGGTGGTAAAGTATCTCACAGTTGTAGTCCTTGAGAAGTTCTAGCCAGCGTAGTTGCCTCATGTTCAACTCCTTCTGATTAAAGAGATATTGGAGGCTCTTATGATCAGTGAAGAGCTTGCACTTCGTGCCGTAGAGGTAATGCCTCCATATCTTTAAGGCAAATACTACCGCTGCCAACTCCAGATCATGAGTGGGGTAGTTCTTTTCGTGCTCTTTCAATTGTCGAGATGCGTATGCTATCACCTTTTCTCTTTGGATCAAAACACAACCCAACCCGACTCCAGATGCATCACTATAAACTGCGAAATCTTCGACTCCATCGGGTAGAGAAAGTATTGGTGCTTCACATAACTTCTTTTTTAGCTTCTCGAACGCCTCATCGTGTTTCTCACTCCATGTATACGTAGCTCCTTTATGGGTCAAAGCTGTTAATGGAGCAGTTATCGAAGAAAAGCCTTGGATAAATCGTCGGTAATATCCGGCTAATCCTAGAAAGCTTCGAATCTCCGTGGGACTCTTCGGACGCTCCCACTTCATTACAGCCTCGATCTTGGTGGGGTCAACCATTATTCTCTCCTGGTTAACAACATGACCCAAGAATTGGACTTCCCGTATCCAAAAGTCGCATTTGGAGAACTTTGCAAAAAGCTTCTCCTTCTTTAACACCTCCAACACTTCTCGTAGATGCTTGCCATGCTCCTCCTGGCTTTTCGAGTAAATGAGAATGTCGTCGATGAACACTATCACAGATTTATCGAGGAATGGTTTACAAACCCTATTCATCAAATCCATGAATGTTGCGGGAGCATTGGTTAGTCCGAATGACATAACCAAGAACTCGTAGTGTCCATATCTTGTTCTGAATGCAGTCTTCTCAATATCCTGCTCTCTCACCTTCAACTGATGATATCCTGACCTAAGATCGATCTTTGAGAAGTAGCTCAAACCTTGCAGCTGATCGAATAGATCATCAATCCTCGGCAATGGATACTTGTTCTTCACCGTTGCCTTATTCAACTCTCGGTAGTCTATGCACATCCTCATGCTTCCGTCCTTCTTCTTCACGAATAACACCGGAGCTCCCCAGGGTGATGAACTAGGTCGAATGAAACCGCTGTCCAACAGCTCCTGAAGTTGCGTCATGAGCTCCTTCATCTCCGTCGGTGCTAATCGGTAAGGTGCCTTTGCTATCGGTGTTGTTCCTGGTAATAAGTCTATACGAAATTCTACTTGCCTATCAGGTGGTAATCCGGGAAGATCTTCGGGAAAGACTTCCGGATAATCGCACACAACCGGTATATTCTGCACCTCTTTCTTTTCTTTCTTAGCATCGATTACGAATGCCAAGTACGATGCACATCCTTGGACAAACATTTCTTGGCTTTCATCAAGGAGATGATTCCAGAACTCACTCTGCGTTTGTCCCCGTACACCATAAATGATTCCTTTCCGGGTGGGTTTATCCTAACTATCTTCTTTCGGCATAATATCTCGGCATCGTTGGCGCTAAGCCAATCCATACCCAAAACGATGTCGAAACCGTTTAACTCTATGGGTAATAGTTCCTCCTGGAATTCGTTTCCGTTTAGGTCAATGACGATGTTCCTAATACGATTACTAACAGGTACGAATTTGCCACTGGCAACTTCTACAATTAGGGCGTTATCAAGTTTTTCTATAGGTAGTGGTAATTTCGCACTAAATTTATGCGACACAAAGGAGTAGTTGGCTCCGGAATCAAACAGTATATTTGCAGGCAAACCATTTACAAGAAAGGTACCTAAAGCGACGTCTGCTGCCTCCTTTGCAGCCTCGAGCGTCATCTGGAAGGCTCTCGCCTTCGGCTTTGGTGGTATGTTGGGTCTTCCTGCCTCCTTCTTCTTCGGGCAGTCCTTCAAAATGTGCCCTTCTTCATTACACCCATAACAGGCCTTCTGGTTAAGGGTGCATTCATTGGCATAGTGCCCAGGCTTTCCGTATTTGTAACAAGTGACCCCTCCATCACACTTCCCAAAGTGCTTCTTCTTGCACTTGTCACACCACTTTGCTTCTGATCCTCCTCCTCTCGAACCAGGTTTCGAGAATCTACTCTTCTTGTTGGACTTCGAGGATCCATCGAACTTCCGTTTCTCACCGACCTCAGCCCTTTCCAGACCTCTTTCCTTTTGTTGGGTCTCCACATTCTTAGCTGCTCGAACAGCTGATTTTAGAGTGGTTGCCATCTTGACTGTTGGGCCAAAGTCAGCCGGCAGTCCGTTTGCGAATTTCTCAATTTTAGAAAGTTCGGTTGGCACTAGGTATGGAAACAACTTCATCTTTTCCGTAAATGCAGCAGCATAGTCATCGATGCTCATTCTCCCATTCTTCAAATTTTGGAACTCATTGTTCAGATCAATCAGGTCTATCTCTGAACAGTACTGCGCCTTTAGTTGTTCCAAGAACTCATCCCATGACATTTTCAGGGCTTTTCCTCGTGGCATCGTATCTGCCAATAGCTTCCACCAACTCAAGACTCCAGTTTTCAATTGTCTCACAGCGAAGACAGTCTTCTGCTTTTCGTTGCAGTCGCAGCTCTCAAACACCATCTCCATCTCGGAGATCCAGTCCATAATCTCAACAGGCTTTGGGCTTCCTGAGAGACTTGGTGGTTTTGCACCCAAGAAATTTTTGTACATCCGCCCATCCTTGTTGTTTCTTCCTTCTGGGCCATCCCTTTGTTCACCTTGAGTCCCTATTTGACTCACTTGACGGCTATAGTTCCCTTCCTCAGATGGCTCGGGAACTGGCTCCGTCGGTTCAACATGTATGGTAGGTTCGTCTCTATTCTCGCGGAGCATCCGTCTCATTTCTTCCCTTTGTTCAGCTAGCATAGCCTGAATCATGGCTTGAACTCCAGCCATGGTAACTGGCTCAGGTGCAACTTCTTCAACAATAGGTATTTGCTGAACTACTGGGGGTTGGTTCCTACCTCCATTTGCATTCACGTTTCCGCTACGGGTCCTTGCCATCTTGATCTATACACCGAATAAGGTGAATTCAGATCTTTATTTAGGAGAGACGTTTTAAATCGTCCTTATCACTCCGAAACGTTTACATGCTAGTTCTAATATCGTAGTCATACATTTAGAATCCTAAACACATAAGCTTTCCAGATCCAGTCGGCAACAGACCATAGATCCGAACAAAATAACGGCATATCATGCATAAAGCATTTAGCACATAAAAGCATTTTAGGCACAATTCCTAAAATAAGCTAGTACTCACACCTCACAATCATCGCTTAGCATTCTAAGTTTAAGTCTAGAAATCCTACAAATTCCTAGTTCGCTTAAACTAATGCTCTGATACCAACTGTGACATCCCCAAAATCACGGCCAGAAAAGACCGGTTTTGTTTATACTTTATTTCAAAATCAGAGTTATCTTTTAATAAAAGGGTTGCGGAATTTGTCCCAAAACAATAATATGATAAAGATTTATCAAAAGCATTTCCATAGAAATGTATTTCATTAAAAGACTCGGGATGTCATGTTCGTACAGATCAAAAGTATAAACAGTACAATATAAGCCTTACTACATTATTTCATATCTACAGGCCTATATCCGTAATCCCTCGTCCAAAACATCACACCTATGCTCATGCGCCACTACCTGTAATGCATAAAACTGAGTGGGTCAGGCTTGGGAGCCTGGTGAGCACATAGGGTTTTCAACCCACAATAAATAAGTTTATTAATTTCATCAATCAACAATAACCCGATTACCCGTTCCCGTTATCCTCACTTTACGTCCCTAAACACCTATCATAAGGGACCTAGCCTAAGGATCATCATCGGGACGAACACTACTGCTAAGGGGATTCCTCAGCAATAAATGTCCTAATAGGCAACCATGTGGGGGATGGAGTACACCGGTGAACACATCGTTCACAACACCTACAGGTTGCGAGCCTGCTAGTGTTCCACTGGACTGTCTAGAAGAGTCCGTGGTCGTCATCTATACTCCGCTAGATGACTGGATCAACAACAACAACATCGAGGCCTCTCATCATTTTATCACACATCACCTATTACATCTACCCATGTTTTACCCCAACATTTTCGTAGATATAAAATACATATACAGTTTAAATCATTGAAAACATGTATAACAACGTTCATCTAACGTAGATACCAAGTATTCAGATAATATGCACACATAGCACGTAATTTATATAAAATACTTCATATCTATGTGTAAGCTGAAAGTAACTATGCACTCACCGGAAAAGGTGGTGATTCCGAACTCAGACAGCGCTTCGCTTCTTAAAAAGAATTTTTTTCTTCGACGAAACCTAGTATTATTACCACTAGAGCTTAGTTTATTATTCGTCGAGACTAATTAATAGTCTAGCTATTATTATTATTATTATTATATAAGCGTCAAAAAAATACTTATATAACCCATAATAATAGCCCAAGTATTTATTATAAGTTCCTAATAACGTTACTATAATTAAATAAAAGTTATATTAAAAATAGCGTAGGCGTAGCTCACTTACAGCGGGTTTTATAGAAAACCGGGCTTTGCTTGGAGCAGCGTTCCCGAGACGAAAAGCTCTTCTTCTCAGAGCCTTCGAGCACTCCGGGGCTTCCGCCTCGTGCTAGGGAGGTTCCCTAGGCTTTTCGGGGGATTTCGGGGCTAGAGAGAGGTTCTAGAGAGAGAGAGAGAGAGAGAGAGTAAAGAGAAGAAAGAATGGGAAAGGTGTGAAGAAAATGAGGGTGGGAGAGGTGGTATTTATAGGGTGAAATGTGGCTGAACTTGGTGCCACATGTCACCATCTGGTGGTAAGCCTTGGGGAGAAAGCAATGGCCAAGATTGTGCCACATCACCCATTTTCGCACAGCACACTTCCGACTTCTAAAATCCGTAACTTTCACATACGACCTCCATTTTTGACGTTCTTTATATCCACGCGTAGGTAATAATAAGATCTACAACTTTCATTTTGACACCGTCAGCTAATTCTCGACCGATCTTAAATTTAACAGTACAAGGAGATTATACTGTTAAACGGCTGCGTAAAATTAATAACTTCTACATACGGACTCTGTTTTTGTCTGTCTTTTTACCGTTGATTTCCTATTAATGAGATATTCAACTCTCATTTACGTTGCGTAAGCCAAAAACCGCTCGAACTAAAATTCGAGTTTCAGGCCGTGCACTGCTAAGCCGAATCTTAGAAAAATCATAACTTCTTCATACGAAGTCAGATTTGGGCGTTCTTTTTATCGATGTTCTTAGTTTAACATATTCTACGACTTTTGTTTAGATTGCTAAGGCTAAAAAGTCTTCTATCGTAAATTCACTATTTACGTCTCCCGGTGTCGTGCCGGTTTTGCCGTAAAACTTCGGCGGGCCATAACTTCTTCGTTATAGCTCGGATTTCGGCATTCTTTATATGTACGGAAACCTTGAGACATATTCTACAACTTTATGTAGAGATATCGGGATTATCTCACACTTTAATTTTGACGCTCATTTTTATTCTTTATTAATTATACATTTATAATTAAATAATAAACACATAAACACACATAATTCACATAATACTCAAATATTTCAAATTTATTACTTCAAAAAGAATTACAATAGTTGACCTAGACTATTACATTGACAAAAATGCTTAGCCCTGAAAACCCGGGCGTTACACAACTGTTCGACGTCACTTTTAGTCGGATGTCGCAAGTATATGTCACGCTAAATCTCTATAACATACTCACAAAAAAGATATGTATAATGTCTATGCGTCCTCTCATACATTCAAATACTCATTTGACGAGTCTGCGACTATGCCATAACCCAATGTCTAAGAGTAGCCGTATATTTTTGTATTGTAGTAAAACCACGTTTACCTCTAGCATCTCATCTTAATTGGAAAAACACGTAATTACGTTCCAAATCTATAACTACACGTAAGAATAAATTTCTACTAATACAAAAACGTTCTTCGAATTTCGATAGATCATATAAACACTGCCACATGATCTTGGTTGATCCATTTTCTATGCTTCTTCTCAATGTTTTGAACTTTCGCCCCTCTCACGTACCATGTATTGTGTCGCAGACAATAGTGCGTGCAAAACCAAGTCGTCCTCAGAATCATCACTGGACGAAGAAGAAATTGCACCGAAAAAGTTATCCATTTTTTTGTTGAATGTGTATTTGGTTTGAAAGAGTGTGTGTTTTGTTTTGAAAAATATGTGTAAAATGAATGTATATATAGGGAGTAATTAAATTAATAATGAATAGATTTTTTTATTAAATCCTTTCAAAGGGTAAAAAAGATGCCAACGTTCAAATTTAAGCACATCCATCAAAACGCATATCTTTGTCCGTCCTACTAGTCATGTCACACCCAACTCATTCACCCTAGGGGCAGTGTTCACACGTTTCGAGGGTGCCAAGTCAGCACCTCACACGTGCAAATCTCATCTACTCCGAATAGCCTAAATACACAAAAAACTAGCAACTCCAATGATATTAAATGGTTATGAGTGGTCAATGGAATAGTAAAAAGCTATGAAATATGTTTCCATCCGAGATGCTCTTATGTTATGCATATTTTGTTTAAATTAAAAGTTTTAATTATTCTAAAGAGCGGGCATCTTGTATGCCGATGCCATTGCATTGCAATCGTAGCTGTCTCAATATTCCTCTCCATCTAGGTTTCCTAATCTTATTCAAGATAATACTTTAGTATATAATCTGACTAGATGTGAAATTCGTGTACTACACGGATTGATTAAAGAAAGTTATATATGAAGACATAAATGTTAAGTATTTTTTAAAAAGAAAATATTAAATATTAAGGTGCAAATATTAAGTATTTTTTAAAATAAAATATCAAAATAAATAAAAAAAAGGATAAATAAATAAATAATTCAATTTATACTAAGAAAACAAACTATGGAGATATAATTATATTTTTGCCATATTTGTTGGTTAACCACATTTTTTAGTTTTATCAATGAAAACAACAAAGTTGGATTGCTTTTCCTATGTAAACCATTTGGCTTAAAATGATAACGAAGTTTGAAAGAAACATGACAATTTTGAATTCATATTAAAATTTGAAAAATATAAGAAAACAAATTAATAGCACATTAATTACTTTCTATAACCAAAAATTTGAAATAATCAATTAATAAAATTGAAAATTATCACAAAACGACAATTAAAAATTCATTTTAAGAATTAACCATAAAACAACGTATGTTAAAATTCATTAGGCTTGAGGGAGTGGCCTCACCACCTCTCTTGCCAAAACACTCGTTAAAGATGCTACACCACTTCAATTTAATTAGGCTTGAGGGAGTGGCCTCACCACCTCTCCACGTAAGTATTTGTCACCTTCCAAAACAACGTTTATATGATCTATCGAAATTCAAAGAACGTTTTTGTATCAGTAGAAATTTATTCTTACGTGTAGTTATAGATTTGGAACGTAATTACATGTTTTCCAATTAAGATGGGATGCTAGAGGTAAACGTGGTTTTACTACAATACAAAAATATACGGCTACTCTTAGACATTGGGTTATGGCATAGTCGTAGACTCGTCAAATGAGTATTTGAATGTATGAGAGGATGGATAGACATTATACATATCTTTTTTGTGAGTATGTTATAGAGATTTAGCGTGACATATACTTGTGACATCCGACTAAAAGTGACGTCGAACAGTTGTATATCGTGCATCAAGCTAAACATGGTTTTCTAGGGATGCTTGGTAGCATTGATTGTACACATTGGGCATGGGTAAACTGTCCCAATGTATAGTGTGGCCAATTCACGAGAAGTGATCATGGGGTCCCAACTATTATATTAGAAGCGGTTGCTTCACAGGACCTATGATTTTGACATGCATTCTTTCGTATGGCGTGGTCAAACAATGACCTAAATGTGCTCCAAATGTCTCTGTTATTTAACAATATTTTGCAGAGTAAAGTACCAAACATGTTATACGTTGTGAATGGAAATGAATATAAGTATGGGTATTACTAAAGTGATGGGATATATCCAGAGTACGCTACAATTTTCAAGTTATATCCATTTTCAGCCGATGAAAAACGAAAATTGTTCTAGTTAGCACATAAATCTGCAAGGAAGGATATTGAACGAGCGTTTGGAGTCCTAAAACAAAAGTGACATATAATCAAACATCCAGAACGAACATGGGATATGAAAAAAGTGACGACGATGTTAACTACTTGTGTTATTTTACATAACATGATAATAGAATGAGGGTAGGGCTATTTGTCCATATATCGCGAACGGTATACTTAATCCAACTGGAATAACACAAGTTGGCAGCCCAACATACTTCTTAAGGGTTTTGGAAATACAAAACTGTGAAACACATCACAATCTATGTCACGATTTAACCGAGCACATATGGGAAGACAATTCGAAGGGCAAATGACAATGAAGATGAGGAAGATGAGGGTGGTGACGACGAGGTAGATGAGGACGCTGACGACGAGACGGATGAGGCCGTTGATGACAACGACGGCGAGTAATATTTCTCTATGATTTTTTATGTTTTAAAATTTTATGTTTTTTAAGTAATGTAAGGTTTTATTTAGTATGTTTTATGTTTTTTTAGTAATTTAGGTTTTAAATTTCTATGTTTTTAATTCGTGAATGTGGTTTTATTTTTAAAATATTTATTTATGTTTTAAATTATGTTTTTTATTTAGTTTAATCATAGAAAAAGAAAAAGAAAAAGATTATATATATATATATATATATATATATATATATATATATATATATATATATATATATATATATATATATATATATATATGGAGTGGTAACCATTTCCAATATCTAGTGAGTTGGTGGTGGAGCTGACGTAGCGCTGAATTGGAAGTGTTTTTCCGGTGGGTTGGTCTTGACCACTCCCTACAGCCTTACATTGATCACTCAATATACATTGAGTGGCCAATATACTATGATGATTTATGCATCTAACACTTCATATTTAAACATATTTTTGTTTCACCCTTTAATTATATTATCGTTTTAAGACAAAATTGCAAAAATGGTCCTTGTTATGGTAAGCATTTTTTCCAAGGTTTAGTCAAAACCTTGTTTTTTTTGAATTCATGGTCTTTTTGAGCTAGTTTCAATGCGGATTTGGTCCCTCTGTAAACTGAAATGACTTTAATACCCTTAGGTATTTGTTTTTTATTTTTAAATTCATTTTTCTAAAGTTTAATAATTATTTATTCATTTTAATAAACAAAAAATTAGAAGGCTCTCTCTCTCAAACTAAAAAACCCCAGATCTGACATTGAATGTATAACCTGATCAACCAAACTTCCTCCATAGTCATGTCATTGAATCCTTTCGAGAGTCTTTAACTTGAGTATACATTAGCTTCGTGCGATTTCTTCTTTCCCTTTCTTCTTCATATTTTAGATTCATAAATGATAATCGATCTTCAGCAACGCTCGATGAAAGGTTTTGTGCTCATCCCCAAAATGAAGATTATTTCGAAAATGAAAGAGAAAGTGAAAAGGAGAGGAGTAAAATGAAGAAGAAAATGAGAGGGGACAATTGCAAGGGCGATGTTGGGGTTCCGGTGCTCATCTGAACCGTTTCACTTCCTTTCTTCATACTTCTTCATCCTTTCACCAGATGAACAAAAAAACCCAGATGTTTTGTTATGATTTTGGAGAGGAAAAAAGGAATGCATCCCCTGTGTATGTTTGTGTGTTAAATCCAATAACTTGATTAATTTGTCCCTAATAAGAAGGTACATATAGTCGATTCATCCCTTTTTCAATTTGCGATCTCCAGATTTATGTTTTATATTTTGTACAAAGGTATTTCTACCTCTCCTCCCCTCTCTCGATATTGTTGTAACCTCATATCAACATTGAATGGCTACTAAACAATGCGATGACACCACTTCATCTTCTGTGTAGAAAGAATCCACCATTTTAGCATCTGGGTCCACCACTTCCTATGTGTTTTTTGTTCATCTTCCAATTGAGAGGAATTTGTGTTTTTTGGATTTTAAGGTTAAGAGCATCTCCAACCCACTTTCATTCTTCATTTTTTCCCCTATTCTTCTCCAACCCTCTCCCATTTATTCCCCCATTTTAGGGGATATGAATAGTATTACACCAAATATGGTTTTATACTATTCGTTTCTCCTAAAATGGGGGTGAACTTTGTGCTGTCGGCTATAGTCTCTCTGTTATATATTTTTTACATTTCTAGTTCATTTTTATCTACTAATTATAAATTAAATATAATATTTAATACTTATAATATTTTGTTATATATTAAATTATATTAATTAATTATAAATATAAAGTTTGTTTTTTGTTCATCAAATTCATATAAAAATTTAAATACATATTGAAATTTTAAAAAACGATAACATATTTTACAAAAACTTATAATTAAAACCAAGGTTGCGAAAAACGTTAGACGTTAGCTAGACGGTGGACTGGGATCTAGGGATTAATCGGCTAGACATGGATTAATCGGAGATCATTAATTATTAAGAAAATTATTCAAAATTTTATAAATACAACTTTAATCGTTAGAATATAAATAAATAAGCATAAAAGTTTAATAATAAGTTTAACAAGCACAACAATTTATCATCCAATTAAAGTCGACAACCCCTAAAATTAGATTTCAAAAGTGTACAACAAAAAAAATGGACACTACTGATGAAAATTCAAAAATGTTGTGGCAATAATGTTAAAGTTGTCAAAGTTGGGAAAATATGGTGATAAAATTCAAAAGGAGGTTTTTTTAATGTCAAAATATAAAAGTTTTTAGTACAAGGACGAAAAGTGTCAGATTCATAAAAGATTTGTGGCAAAAACATCAAAAATTTAAAACTTTTGACTGTAAGGACTAAAAGTGTCAAACTCAGTAAATTTTTGTGGCAAAAAACCAAAAAGCAGAAAAATTTAATGAAAACGCAAAAATATAAAAGTTTTGAATTTAAGGACGAAAAGTGTTAAATGCACCAAATATTTGTGGTAAAAACTTAAAGGCCAAAAAGATACTATCAAAATCTGAATATTAATATAAAATACCCAAATATAGTTGAGGGACATTTTTACCAAAAAAATCTGTCAGTTTACTATTACTAAGAATCATTTCCATAATATATATATATATATATATATATATATATATATATATATATATATATATATATATATATATATATATATTACAAACACGATAAGATATGCTATTAAACTTGTAGTTAACTTATATATTACAATAATAATCTAATAAAAACAAACAAGTAACAATACTATTATTTATTTATTTAATATTTATTTAAAAGTGTGTATGTGTAATATTTTTATAAATGCATGTATAATATTTAGTTATAAGTTTATTATAAACATAATCGTTTGTATTTAATATTAATGTAATGAAAAAAAAATATAGATTATATATTTGTTAAAACTAAATTAGTAGAAGGGTATGTTTGACAATCTATTTAAGTTTGAATAATAGAATATCCTAGGAATATATTTTTTGGGGGTAAAAATGGATAAAAAATAGAGTAGGGTTGGAGATGAAACATTATTTGTTCCATTTTTTACTCCATTTTTGGGGGGAAAATGGAAGTGAGTTGAAGATGGTCTAAACATTGATGAACATACAGTCAAAGATTGAATTTTGTTTAAATTTGGATTTAATTCGTTTGAGTTTTCTGTTGTACCTTTGGACTTCCATTCACTGACTTGATTTGTTTAAAGTTAGGTTTAATTTAATTAGAGGAAATGTAACAAGTTAATAGGTTCAAATCTGGGTTTCTTAGCTTAATTTCATTTTTTGTTCATGATCATCTTTTCGTCAATACCCAAATTTCCAACATTGGCTTTTCTTCGAAGATTTCAAATTTTTTTTCTTCGATTATGACTAGATCATCATTTGTTTTGGTTATTGGAATTTTATATTGATTTGGTTAATGTATTTGGAGTTGGATTTAAATTTGGATCTTCATGTGTTCAAGGATGGCATCTTTTATATATATATATATATATATATATATATATATATATATATATATATATATATATATATATATATATATATATATATATATATATATATATATATATATATATATATACTAGACGTTTACCCGCGCAAAGCAGCGGCTGCAAATAATTTTCTAAAAGTTCTATTTGGCAGACCGCATATAATTTGGTTTTGTGAATTGTTTCTTTTTTCGAGAACATATTATATTACAGTGAACATGCAATGCATTAGCAAATACCATTTATGAGTACACTATATATCGATAATGTACATTATTACTTTGAGTTTGAAATTGCCACCCCTAAATCAAAGCGAGAACATTTTATGATCCATTCGTACATGTATTTTCAAATGGAAGAATTATTAGTTGAAATAGCAATCCATCCTTTCGTTTTTTCTTCTTATATCATTGTCATTCAAACTTTACTCAATAATAGCAATATCATCCAAAGAAAAGAATGTGTAGGTAGAGTTTTACTAAGTACAATACCATAATAAGAAAAAAATTGAAAGTTTAATAAGACTTAAATAAAAGAAAGTAAGATGTTATAGTAAAAAAAAAAAAAGCATATTTCTCCTTCCATATAGCCCATTAACTAATTACTCTCTAGTTTAGAATCTAAAAAAAAAAAAAAAAAAAAAAAGAGCATGACTGACTCCCAGCTACCTTTTGTCACATTAGACAATTGGTGAGCAACAATTGTTTTATAAGGCATGCTTTAACAAAACAATACTCTATAATTTTTCAACAAATATGAATTTACGCCCATATTTGGAAAAAAATCCAGAGTAAACACAAAGACATTTAATCTTACCTGTCACACCATCCTTGATCCTCATACCAGAATAGGTATCATCAAGCATAAACAACTCTACAAACGTCCGACTTCTTCAAAGACTTTGCCGAAAACTAACACAGGGTAGAACATAATAACGAGAAAGTGAAAGTCAGGAACATGTTGTTCCACTTTATGTACATATCTAGATGTCTAAATCTGTTCATTTCATCATATAATCTTCTTTAGTCAACAACCTTCTTTAGTCCATTTGTTCTCGTTTTTAAACCTACAAATCACTAAATAGTCATTACCAACAATTGGATAGTTTTTCCTAAAGAAGCAAATAAACTTAGTCCCGTAAAGGTAGCCATTTGAGTCCACATAACTGAATAAAAAACAACATTAAAGATAGAATAATCATGAAAAGAAAAGTTATAAACATCTAAGAACAATAAGTCCTAAAACATAGCTTCATCACATAGCATTAGAATTAACCTAATAATTGAATCCCATAAAAACTTACAAAAATAACTTAAATCCATACCTAAGAAACAAATCCTAAACCATATAATATTCTTCTTTGATGCTTCCGTAACGTTCATTTCACATGTCTTGAATGAAGTAGGAAAAAGCATATTAAGGGAATCATATCATAGATTTGAGATAGTGAAATGGTTCCAGATGTATGAGATAAACCTGACCTGCCCTCGATCAAAACAAAAGAGAGACGATGATTGACAATGGTTTGTGTTTGTTCGGAGAGAGAGAGAGAGAGAAAGAGAGAGAGAGAGAGAGAGAGAGAGAGATGTCACCTAAGGTTTAACAATGGTGTCCATCGTCTATCGGTGGGTGTAGATGGAAGCACTGTCGTCTATTTTTGGTAGGTTGTGGTGAGTGGTGATTGTATTCATCAGCTAGATAAAGAGAAAGGGTTAAGAGAATTTGTAGAAAATGATGGTGAAAGCCTCGAGTTGTTGTGATTTTATGGTTTCTAGAGAGGATTTGTAAAGATGGGGTGAGATATGAGGGAAGATTAGCCGGAATTGAAGATATTTAAGCTTGAATGTAGGCAAATTAAAACGATATTCATAGAATAGTTCAAATTTTGAAAAGGAACAATTCAAGATAAGCAGAGATAAGAGGGAAAAAAAATAAAAAGTCCGGTCAAAATAAAAATAGATCTTTTATATGCATAGGATATTTGTATATATTGAATTATTTTTTGTACTATTTAATCTAATTAAGGTTAAGTCAAATATTTAATATTATTTTATTGGTTGTTACTTCTACTTTTAGCTTAACGGTTTGGACGTCTTAAAAATATATTATTATTATATTGAATCTATTTATAGAAATAGTGAGATTTTTTTTTATAAGATAGTAAAGATATATATATATATATATATATATATATATATATATATATATATATATATATATATATATATACTAACTTATAAAAGAAATCCTACTATTTCTATAAATAGATCCAATAAAATAATATTATTTTTTTAAGATGTTCAACTCTCTAAGTGTAAAGTACAACTAATCATGAATAAAATAATATTAAATTTTAATCTGATTACCTTTGAAATCTTATCTCTTCCAAAAATTTGATCAAATCTCTTATCCAATTAAAATAAAACAAATAATCCATTATATATGCCCTTTTATTTGTAACTTCTTTAAGCTTTATTTATTATTTATGCCCTCTAATCGAAATTGACCAATCAGTTGTAAAATCAAATATTTTGTTTAATATTAAGAAAAAATATCTATGTATGATTTATGACTAATAGAAAATTAGTATTCCATTTGTTATTCATGTTCCATAAAATATGGTTTTATTAATTTTATTATTTTTCGGTTTAAAACTTTAAATAGTAAAGTGGATAATAGGATATATCCGTTTAGACTTATATGTATCAAGCAAACCGGGTTATTAAGATTAACTTTGATTCTCTCTTTTATTAACTTTATCAATACCAATAAAGGTATAAGCAAGTCACTTCGTATGGATGTGTCCTGATTTCTAAAATAAAGGACTATAAACGTATACTACACACCAAAATATTTATTTTCTTTTGTATTTCGAGGGTTACATTTATTTGTTGCCATAAAACTAATCGATAACAATACGCATATGTTTTGTGTTACTTGAAATCTAACATGTTTCCGTATAGAACTTATTGCCGAATGAGAAACTATTTTTCGCCGCCGTTTTGCACGGGTCTACGGCGTGTATATATATATATATATATATATATATATATATATATATATATATATATATATATATATATATATATATATATATATATATATATATATATATATATATATATACTAGCCGTTTACCCGCGCAAAATGACGGCCGAACAATATGAAACACAATTATAATAAATTATATAAGCATTTATGTGTAAACCTATTTATTAAAATTGTATAAAACAATTAATACGATTGAAAACATATATTGTAGTTGTTATCATGTATAACAATATTTAAGTAAATTACATATTTAAACCCTTAGTACCTTTGTATCTGTAATTTCCATGCAACTTCCTCACTTCCTCTCTTAGTGTTAGGTCAAAACTCGCACCCGCACACCAGAAACCAATAACCACAATCATCGGATCATTCACTCACCGCCATCCTCCTTCTCTCAATGAAAAGTAGAAGCCCTAACAAAAAACCCATTTGCCACTGCCACCCCATTTACTGGTCAAAAAAATCACAACATCGCTTACCTGCATCGAAGGCCACCCTTTGTCCCTTCATCACTGTTATTGTGGATGTTTGATCGTTAGCTTCTCCTTCTTAACTCAACAAATCAGAAAATCGAGCGTTCCCGCTACCACCACCACAAATGAGAAGCATCACCGATACTTTAGATAATCAAGAAATGATATACTTTCATCACCATCGCATCAAAGTCGTCGCATCTGAGAACCCTAACCCTAACCAATGTTCACAGCCACCACCACTCGACTCAAACGCCATTATCGGTTGTTTGTTTGATTTCAAGGTTCGTGTGCTTCCTTTTTATTCAAGTTTTCCTTTGATTTTATGGAATAACGGGATTTTGTTGTGTATAAATGAAAGTCGGTGTTCCATGTACATGGGTTGTGTAGATATAACGGTGCTCACATCTCCACCGTGTCACTGCTCACCACGGTTCCTCCCTTCTGCCATTTGCATATCTTTCTCATTTGTTCATATGATGCATACACACACCCTCTTTGCATACACACACCCTCTTTATGTTCTCTGTACATACACACATACACACATACACCAGTCACTCTCTATCTTTTTAATTTTGGTTTTTCATTTCTTTAACTTTATATCTTTCTTATTTTTTTATGACTTCAATTGCAGGCATGATTGGGATTTTCTGAAATTTGTGGTTTATACAGGCTCGATTTTGTTTATATCTTTTTGATTTTGTCTATACGCTCAAGTATATCTCTCTCTTTATGTTGTTTATTCGCACACACGCATACCAATCACCCTCTATCTTTCTTATTTATGTTTTCTCATTTCTTTGAATTTATCTTTTTTCTCATTAGGTTTTAACTTCAATTGCATGTGTGATTGGGATTTTCTAAAATCTAGGGTTTTTTTTTTGATATCATAGCATGAAGTTCACTCTTTAGGTAGTCTCAGTAAAATCCTTTACCTTTTCAAGCTCCTTTTGTTTTAACTCAATTTTACACTAATGTTTACTGATTTGCCACTATGATGCGTAAATGTCAAAGGTTCATTGAATTTGTTTTAGGGGTAATCTGTAGTCATCTTGTAGATTACGTGTTGGCACAATTCTTGCTGGAATTGCTTTGAGAAGTAGATGACACAAAGGAAGCTTATTTATTGCAATTATGGTGTCGTTATCTGGTCTTAAGTGGCTAAGAATCTAAGAACAACTTGATGAAGGTATCTTCTGGTCAGCAATACTCTTTAGTTGTATTTGGTATAATTTAAACTACTTTGATGTGAAGATATTGTAATTTAGTTTATTGTCATAACAGACTCTTTCTAGAACTTGCTAACAGAATAGGCGATAATATTAGACAAGGCGCGAAAGCAGTTGTGGTTCCTGCCAGCAATTCCATAAAGGTAAAATCAGTTTTTTGATGGAAACATAACTATTCTTATTAATTTATATGTTAAATTGTTTACATATATGTGCAAGCTATTTACAATGTTGATGCAGTCTCTTCAGAGTCCAAAAAGCCATCAAAAGGAGTTACAGTAGGTGTATTTTTAAATGGGCAAATTGTTGGAAATCTTAACATACTTTCCCCTATTCACCATTATACTTTAACTAATTGGGTTAACTCTCTCTCTCTCTCTCTCTCTCTCTCTCTTTGTTTTAGTGTGTGTATCACTATTGTGTATCTATGCTCTACTTTAATGGCAGCAGGAACAAGGAACCCTAATTAAAACATATCATATATGAGTAAATGTATGAGCTGCTTACTCTTTTTGATCGGTTTCACTGATATGCATGTATTTTAAAGGTTTGGAATGAAATAAGTTCTATAATATCGAGCATATTGATGTTGTCATCAGAACCATAAAGGTTTGTTTTGAAATATTGAACTGAAAGTTATTTTTTGTGCCTACAAAGATGCTGATTATCAATAACTTTTTATGGATGCAGGATAAAGATGTTGTGGAATTTTTAAGACAAAGCTGGTATTTTTTTTCATTCAATGAACTTTGAGTAAAGGTGAAGACCTATTTCTTCCTTTTTAGACCGTGAATCAGATTTGAGTAAGCTAATAATAAAATTGTTATGTTGTGTATCTATGATTCAATGTTTTTTTCTATACGTTTTAAAACATCAAATGTAGGTTTCCAAGAGGTTGTTGAAGGAGCATTTTACGAGGATGTCCGGTATGTTAGTTTCATGGACAACCCAGATCAGATCTAGAACTTTGGAGAGGGTTCACAATTGTGAATATAATATTTTAAATATTAGGCGTGTTGAAGGGGAAACACAGAAACTGTGGTGTTCTTCTAACACAAATAGCATTTTTTTTCCTTATTTGTTATGTACCATTATAACTTTTATGGTAGTTTATGATTTTTTGAACTTTGCTTTAGTATCTTTGTATTTCTTTATATTTTAGTATGTTAATTAATTTATATATTTTAGTTAAATTATAGGAAGTGGTTGACTAAAGAGATCAAAATACAAGCTTTACAGAAGAAAAGTAGAATGCACATGTTTTTCCTATTGAATAAACAGGCTTATATGTGATGATGATGCAGGCTTCTCAGTCAAGTCCATTATATGTACCAAATGCTTATTGGCGAAAAATATAGAGAGATGGGTTATTTATTTACAGATGATGTGTAATCAGTAGGGGTACAATTGGAAGGGATATAAAAGATGATGAATGATTTCCTTATGAATTATATGAATTTTTTGTGAATGGAGCACATGTTGTAAACTAATCTCGGTTCTAAGTTTTTTATTATTATTATTATTATTTTTTCCTTCAATTTGTTAATGTATTTTGAATTTTTCAAAAAGCGTAAAGTGTATACTATATTAGAGTATAATATAATGTTGGCCTTTAAGCCTTTTTTATTTCTTTATAGTTTTGATTATTTATGGTTTTTCTAATTTTTTTATTTTTTTTTATTTTTATTCAAATACATGAAAAAATTACAACATCAAAAAAAATGAAAAAATATAAAGAAAAAAGAGTTGCATGGAAATTACAAATACAAATGTACTAAGGGCTTAAATATGTAATTTACTTAAATATTGTTATACATGATAATAACTACAATATATGTTTTCAATCGTATAAATTGTTTTATACAATTATAATAAATAGATTTACATATAAATGCTTATATAATTTATTATAATTGTGTTTCATATTGTTCGCCCCTTGATTTGTGCGGGTAAACGGCTAGTATATATATATATATATATATATATATATATATATATATATATATATATATATATATATATATATATATATATATATATATATATATAAAAGCAAATCACCTTTTCTAAAATATTTCGTTTTAACTTAGTAATTAAACTCGATTTGGTTTTCATTTGGTAATATATCGTCCCCAATAACATTTCTTCCCTCCATTATCGTTTTACCATCCTTGTTTTCATTTTTTCATTATCGTTTATTACTTCACCCTAGTGAACATTATTGTTTTCCACCGTCACGAAGGTCGAAGATGGTCGATGTTCTTGCTTCCTTATCAATACTACTGTGTACATCATGAATCTATATCTTCAAATGTTAATCATGAATCCTTTAATCGCAATCTTTATATAGTAAAATAACTTATTTTGATGATGTTTAGTACATAAGTTTAGGTGGGGCTGTAATGTATAATCATTTTTTCATATATATATATATATATATATATATATATATATATATATATATATATATATATATATATATATATATCACCTTTTCTAAAAGTTAAGGAAAGTGGGTTTCTAAGAATTAATGTAGATTTTCTTTGGATTTTTGAGGAATCTTATTGAAATTTTGAGGTATTTCACCATATTTTCTTTTTTTGGTTGCTACTATTAATTTTAAATCTCACGCTTGTATCCCACCGTCTCAATCCTCCATCATATTTTTAAATTTTAACACATGTATCCCACAATACGTCTTTTCCACTGCTTTTAATTGCTTCTTCAAGACTCCTTTTTTCTCTCTTTTTCTATACCTCACAGATAATCGACTAGAATTTAAAGCTCAGACGACATCCCCTCCTATGTTCTTCCTTTTCTATTGGAAAAGATTTCGGTTTTTGATTTTTGAGTAGGTCACTTGCCCGACGAGTTTATTAAGCTCCCTCTTTCACTCGAACTGATCCTCCCTGTCTCATTCCTATTCTATTCATGTGAAATTGAGGATTTTTAGCATTTTTTGTTATTGGTTCTCTATTTATTTCTTAATGAGTGATGGTGGTTCCAAACATTGGATTTCTTCTTCAGGTAATTCTCTCTTCCAGCAATATCCTCTATTGCTTGGTTATCACAAAATACACACGATAGTAACCCTAACGCTCTCCTATCTAACCCTAAAAAGTCGATGTTCAACTCTCTCGGCCAGCACCGCAGCACACCGATCGCCACCTTCTTTTCTCTCTCCTAGATACTACCATCAGAAAACTTCGATTTCTTTAGTTCTTCATGTATCATCTTTGTTTGATTTTGAAACTGGTGTTTCTTTGCAGCATGAAGTTGTGCATGGTGTTGTTCTAAGACCGATTTCCAAATGATCTCTAGTTTTGATTTTAGGGCTTTTTGGTTCTTGGCTTCTGATTAAAGGTAATAATTCTTCTTTCAAGTCCAACGTTTTTTTTTTTTGTTTTTTTCCCTTCAATTTTGTTCTTTTATGATGCACCGATTGAGGATTTTAGCATCTCATTTCTCTGCTGTAGTTTTCCCCAATTAGGAATGCTCCCAAGTACATCGTCAAGATTTGAAAAAAGGTAGACTTCGTGCTTTTCTTTTCCTCTGCATCGCCACCTCCTGCTAATTTGAAAGAACACTTGCCACTGACTATAATCAAGCTGCAGATTCGACATATCTGCCATTCTGGCTGGCCAGCATCCCATTTGCCTTTTTTAGTGTCTTCTTTCCTTTATTAAAGGTACAAATACTATCACGGATTGAGATACAGGAAGAGAAGGGATCAAAAGGTTCTAATGTTGTATGTAAGTATTTACTCTTTAATTTAACATGGGATTCTCTTTTTGTGTTTTTTTGGCATTGTGAATTTAATTTAGGTTCAATTTGGATCAAACCTACAAATTATATTAGAAATGTTAAATTTCTAATGTTTGATTGCCACTCTCATGATGGATTTACGGTGCCTCTTTTGCAGTTGACATATAATCCTAACCATCATGAGAGTGACAATCTTTGTACTGGCATAACTTCATATCCATTAATTGAGGAGAATGGAGATCAGGTAGAAGAGAATGGCCTTTAGTGTTTAAAGTCCACCAAAAGTCCAACTTTTAACCTTCTTCCTCTTGCTCTCACTCGAACTCTACCATAGTTTCAGTTGAACCGTATACATTTCTCTTCTAGCTATGTCAAGGTTCTTAATTTTTTTTTTCTATCTCAAATTTTTGTATGGTAATATTTGTTTAGTAAGTAGAGATGAAAACTTGTACTGGATTGGTTGTAGAAACAAGTAATGATGATATATTCATCACAAATACATTCATAACCTCAAACCGGAAAGAAATTGAGTTGGTAAAATATCGAGTAAATCCCATATTTTTTAAATTGATATAAATCCCAAAGATCAAACATCATAGTAAAAAAGGAGATGCACACCCCTGAATCATATCATCTAGAATCTGACAATGCTTACACTTGTAATTCTGGTTTTCAAGATAGATTATCCGATTTCTCCTTCTGATGATGCTATAAATCACATGGTCTGTTATATAAATGAATACATAAGCAATGCCATTTTTCTAAATATAGAGAAGTATAATATGGTTAAGAAAATGTGTGACTATCTCAAGATCCAGTTTAAGTTTTATCAACTCTATTCCATCATCTTTGTGCTTAAATATTAACCTATTTTTTGTATTTTATGAATGTAGGACTTAAAAATGACAATATAAATGAAACTGCTAGAAGTGTTTTGAAATGGTACCGTTAACTACTCTATGTACTTTTTTTTTCGTTTGTATTTTTCCGACAGATTCTTGACCATAAGCAGTTCTTTTTTAGTAGTAAACATTAAGTATTTTTTTTCCAATCAAACAAAAAAAGCTTCAATCTTTTTTTCAAATTAGCCATTTTGAGTTGTTATATTAGGTTTTAGAGGTAACTTTGTGATACCATATTTCACGACCCTTTCTTATTGTTTTAATATGAAGAAATTTGGAACCTCCTGATTCTCCTCAAGTTACTTATTCACGAGTGGTTGATGAAGACCTTCTCATGATTATGAAGGTAAATATTTTGTAATTAATTGTAGATTCTGTCTAATGATAGCATTGTACTTTCAAATGTTTTTCTTATTCGAACGTTATACATTGAGAAATCTACCTAACTATAACATTAAAATTTGATTTGTGTGCTCGTGACACTTAAAATAGTATTTTAGTTTAAGACAAGGACCATTGAGCTTGATGGAAAACAATCAAACTGCAAATATGGGACTGCTGGTCAGGAATGCATACTGAATGACTTAATGATGTTCTAGCTCTTGTTGACAACATTGGCATCATGCCCATGAGTAATATCTATACTCTTTTGATTTGTTAGTGTTATCATGTGTTCCTATGATTGTGTCTGAATGCCACTGCTTTTCCATTCGTGAAGGAACATTTTCTTTTTTCTTCTGATGCTGTAAATGAATTAAAGGTCGTTGGTCAAAGCTCATACTTGTATGATGTTAATCTTGTGGATGCAGTATGGAAAGAATCAAAGTTAATTCCTCTAACTATAAGAGTGTTGAGTTAAATATATTATGTTCATTAACTAAACTATCTAATTTGAGGTTTGAACTCTGACGTTTGTTTGCTTTTATGTATCAAAAATTCTGTATATAAATATGTTCATTTTGCAATATGTATATACTACTGAAAATTAAATCTAAACAATGATTTTTTTGGAATAAATAAGAAATGTCTTGCTCCTACATAGCAGGTCGTCCTTAGGACGACCTTTAAATTTACCTAGTGTGTGTGTGTGTGTGTGTGTGTGTGTGTGTGTGTGTGTGTGTGTGTATATATATATATATATATATATATATATATATATATATATATATATATATATATAGGGAAAAGTGAATATACCCTTAAGGGTATATAAGCTTAGGTACCCAAAGTCACTATACTACATCGTTTTGTATCATATATATACATTGTAATTGTCCAATGTTCTTATAATTCAACTTCTAACTTGATTTACTTTCAAGATTTTTATCAATTTCACATTTATATTCATCTTACATAATTTTCATTTTGAACTATAATATATATAGCCTAGTAGGTGTTCGAAAAAAAGATGTGATGTAATAGGAAGATAATAATGAAATTTCGAAAATTTTGAAAGTAAATCAAGTCAAGGGTTGAAGTTTAAAAACATTATAATGAATATATTAAACAAAATGACGTATTATAATGAGTTTGAGTACCTAAGCTTATATACTCTTAAGGATATATTCACTTTTCCCATATATATATATATATATATATATATATATATATATATATATATATATATATATATATATATATATATATATATATATATACACTAGGTAACTTACTGGGCTGAGATAATCACGGCCCCCTAAAGAATTGATCAATCAACTATTTTTAAGTGATTCTAGAAAAGATGATTTATTAATACAATATAATTTTTTATTGATCCTAATAGTATAAAGGGGACAAAGCTCATCAGAACAGAGATTGTATTTTGTCATCCATTTTTCAAATTATTCAATAATCCTTTAAATGAAAATGGAATAGTTATATTATGTCGAACCTTGTAAATAGTCGAGTGTATTTGCTAGTTAAAAATTAGGCGACTAAAGATGTTAAATAGAAAATAATTTACCAAAAATCATGCAATAGTAACAGGAATTAAAGAACCAATTTGTTACCTTTTTCGCAATCCACATCTTGAGTAAACGATACAGGAAAACAATATTTTTAGAGGTTTTTTCCACTGCATCTGATCCCCTTTCTTTTCCCTTGCATCATATAATCTTCACACAAAATATTCAAAGTACTCTTCATTATATATATATATATATATATATATATATATATATATATATATATATATATATATATATATATATATATATATATATATATAAAGAAATGTTATATCAGCCTATTTGTCTTCTTGTAGTTGGATCTCCAAGTTTTTGGAATGCTCCAAATTCTACTTGAGCATCCAAATCTGGGTCAATACCAACAAAAACATCTCTGAACAAGGTTCGGGCACCATGCCAAATGTGTCCGAAGAAGAAGAGCAAAGCAAATGAAGCATGTCCAAAAGTAAACCAACCCCTCGGACTGCTACGAAAAACACCATCAGATTTCAAAGTAGCACGATCTAATTCAAAAATTTCCCCCAATAAGAAAACACCAAAATAAGAAGCGACAACCAGAACAAGAATGGGTGCATCTTCTTCCTTCTATTTTCCATTACAAAGCACCTGAAATTTCATTTTCTTACTTAGTTAATATAATAAATACAAAATATACAAAAAGAAAATCAAGCTTACATATTAATTTCAGTAGATATACAAAAGGAAGTATTACTACCTATGCTTTGGGTGCAAGGATAATAGTAGATTCTACAAGAATAATGATGTTCTTTATGTTTTATTTATGTAAAGAAGGTAACGTTTATCTCTTTGACTTCACCAAATGGACATACCTATTGCAATAGATCTTTAGTGGTTGTTGGCATGACTTTTCCTCAACCAATTAAAATCCATAATTGGTTAATTATATTTCAGCAGAAACATCATAGGAAGCTTGCTTTGAATATGGTACCCATATATAAAATGGCAATTAGATATCATTATAATTTGTTTAAGTAACATAATCTTATTGCAAAATAGATAAAAGTTTCATTCTAATTTGGATACCTTTTGATTACAATACACCGTCAAAGCATTTATCAATGATATATGATCGAAAGAAAACCAAAACTCAAAGTATGTGTCATTAAACCTGGGAAAAAAATTTCAACCATGGAAGCCACCACTTTTGGATCATAAACAACACCCCGATTCTTTTCTATATTAAGGTTTTAGTTTTTGCTAGGTATTAAACTCATGTTTAGTTTTTAAAATGAAGCTCCAATCTCTAAATTATCTATGAAACTACATTTAAGGAATTCTCAACCTATATATGTCTATGATCTTCTGGAGTAACAGATGTATTTTCTTTTGTTCGGATTTAATGGCATGATATTTGATGTATAACTCATTTGGAAACAAAACTGGGATAATTATATATCAAATGTTTTTAGCAAAAGATAGAACTTATATAATATGAATAGTGATAAGATATAATGAGACAGATGTATTTACCTTTTAAAGGAGTTTCTTCACCGGTACCTTACGAAATGATTATCGTTCATAATCCACATACTATACATTATGTCCACACCAGGTACCGTCATGGTTCCCGCACCATTTCCACCTTGAAGTCGGACATCGGAAAAGGTGTTTTTTTAGTCCTTATGTGCGTAGAAAGAAGATGAAATTTAAGAAATACGATTCAATTTTTATTTTATTATATTCTATTTAAAAAGGAGGTCTAACCAGCTTGCAACCTTGCTTTTCCAGTCATGTTGGATACATCAATGTGTGAAGATCCTTAAATAGACACCGAAACAACTTCACCTAATGCTAATAGCAACTCATGCAGGTTGCTTTACCAATATTTTGACATGATAAACTATTTTCACACAATAAATAAACTTAAACTAAGATAAAATTAAATATAATCTTCTTAAACTTATGTTACTATGACTTACTTCGCATTTAAGCACGGTTTTTACGTCTTTTTCACAAGATAAATAGTTAAAGGTCAAAGAAACATACAGATGCATAGGAAGAAACAACTTATATAAGTATCAAGTTGTCTGATAAAACAAATCATTATCCATGTGTCAATACCAACTATCGTTACATGAGAAAATCAACAACCTTGATCGGCTCAAATATCTCCCATGTTGCCCTGTTATTGCCCTTTAAGGATCGGATGGTATTGATCTTTAAAGACCAAATTGCCCTGGTTCAAGCATTTTATCGAACACTTGGTATGCATGGTGAAACTTTCTTTCAAATTTCAACATCAACTGCTTGGGTATAACTGAATATTGTTTTTGGGATATGACTAAGGCAAGTCAGTTGCCCCACATCTCATTTTGCTTGCATAATCATCACCAAACTGAGATAATCACCTTGTGCCAAATCCAATCAAATGTCAAATCGCAACAAAAGGAACAAATATATTTCCAAACCCCTAAATGTGACAATTTTACAAATCATAATCAAAGAAACCACTTCCCTTATCATGAAGTCGATCACCTAAACTGGACCAAACATGGGGCGATTGATAATACACACGTTTCAATAGGGAAGCTTGAGGTGGCATCTTCATGCCAGGAAGGCATGACAAGGAGCATCTTTTAACGATTGCATAAATGAAAGTAGTAATAATTTGCAGATCTAAGAAGAAGAACAGAAGCAACGAAATCAATAAAGTCTCAACTCTAGTAATGCGAAAAGTAAAAAGCACAACAAATAAATAAATATCGCAATTGTAATCACCAGAATACACTAACTATGAATACCGATTGATTTTATTGGGAAAAAAATAATCCGCTTACTTAAATTGGAGTAGACCTAAGGCAACTTAAAATGCCACATATAGCATCTGACAACAAAGCTGCCATATATAGGCGTTGTGTGTAACCACAAAAGTTACAAAATTACCAGCAGGAGAATGACACTTATTTAGGAAGAAGCACTTGATTGAAGTTATAGGTAAACGGTGATACAGCCAAAAATAGATTTGTTAACAAAGATAGAAACAGAATTCGATGACAAAAAAGGCCGTTGCTATCAATTGGACCAAAATCCAAGGCAAACCCAATTGCGACGCCTCTAGCCTACCATCTATTAGTTATGTGAACAAGCCGCCTACTTGCGGACTTATATGTTAAAAATAGCCGCCCAAAGCTTTTTTTTTTATTGGAGGAACGAAGCAGGTCACCATCTCTATCTTCGTCTTCGATCTTCTTGTTCCATCGAGACAACAACAGAATGAAAAGGAAAATCGGTGCATCAGAAAAGATGTAAAATTTTACCTTGAAGAAAGAAAGGGACCAACAGAGAAAAACGGACTGTGATAGCGATTCCAGAAACTTTCTGTTAGACGGGCCTCATCGTTTTTTTGGAGCACCGACTCTCTTGTAATCTTCGTAAAAATAAAAGTGGAACTAAAATCATATCAAAAACCTCAAGAGGATCAATCAAAATTGAAACCCAAAAAATTGTAATTCCATTGATGCTCATGAGAGAATATTAGGGTAAACCAAAGAACAAATGGCGGATTACAAACCATCAAATGAAGTAGCTTGCAAGTAGCTTGCTGATAAGCCTTAATTGCAATTTTAAACGAAGCTGGACGTAACAAATTGTTGATGTAAGAGCTTTAGGGCGCATCAAACCAAATAATAGGTGTCGTCAAGAGAGAAATCAAGAGACAATGCTTAGAAAGGATGACTTTCTAAGAAAAAGAGTAGAGATAAAAGGAAAACATGAAGCGGCGATATGGGGCCGAAAAACGAAACAGGAGGTGGAAGCAAAGGGAAATGGCATTGGAAAAGAGAGAATGACTCATCTTTTAGGAAACCTAATTAAGGCGGTGGTGTGTGGAGGAAACAGGTGAGGCCGTATAAGTTAAAGAATAAATGAAGCAAACCAACCTTTGAAGTTTTATGTATAAGCATGAGGTAAGGATGAAGCAGGCAGTTCCACAAAACATTAAAAAACTGCCGCCACTTGTATTGTTATTGAAGGAGGAAAGAAGGTCGTCGACGTGGACATAAGCAAAGATCTTTAACATGTAGGTAATGATATATATATATATATATGGAAAAAAATAAATATACAGTATATAAGTATAGGTACCTAATCAACAAGACTATATAGTTTTGATTAGTGGTTTAATTTTCTAAAAACAAAAACAATTTTCTGAAAAACATTACTACGTTTTTCTTATTCACGTTTTCCTTATTAACTTATTACATTGAATTAGATTCCTCCTTGATTTTCGAATTGTTCAATAATCATCGTCGTGAAAAACACCGACTCTACCTAAAAACAACAGAGATTGATATTGTAATCCGCAGGAAAAAAACGGCAAGAAAAAACAATTTCACGGATATATTCATGATACTACTTTTTTTTCTTGAATATAATATATGTTTGTGTGATTAAGTCAGGTCTCCGGATTGTCCAATTACAGATTTACAATACAGATGTGGGGACAAACTATTGAGAAAGTAATTTCGACAAGGAAATTGAAAAAAAAATAAAATAAAGAAGAAATAATGGTGGATACAAACCTATCGTACCAATCACATGCGTGTTAGTCACACTATCAATAAAAGCAAAACAAAATGGAAATGAGAAGCATTAATCAATAGAAACTCTTTTTTCTATGAAATCGTAATTACTCCAGGTGCACTTTTTTCTTTTTTTTTTCTTGTGAATTGTGATGTCCGTGAAATCGTTTTTTTCTTACCCTTTTTTTCCCGTGGATTGCAATTTCAATGTTAGTTGTTTTTTTGTGTAGTTGATGTTTTTCACAACGATGATTTTGAATCATTCGAAATTCAAGGAGAAATCTAATTCAATGTTATAAGTAAATAAGGAAAACGTAGTAATGTTTTTTTAGGAAATTGTTTTTGTTTTTAGAAATTCAAACCAAAACTAGGTAGTTTTGTTGATTAGGTACCTATGTTTTTTTAGGAAATTGTTTTTGTTTATATATATATATATATATATATATATATATATATATATATATATATATATATATATATATATATATATATATATATATATATATATATATATATATATATATATAGGTTCATTTGAGACCACCTATATTTTGTGAGATATGGGGACCAAATCTTAGCCTTTGATCAGATTTGATCTTGTGGCTCATAAAAAAAAGGATTAACATTAATTAATCTAGCTGATTGGTTAATTAGGGGTAGATTAGTTACTAGGTTAAATTTAAGATATCAGGTTAGCTTAATTTTCACGTTATCCAGAAATCATCTCACATGTTCATGTGTTTCTACCAATTTATACGATGAAACAACATTCATTGTTCTTCAATTCAATTTGATCGATATTCTATCTCCAATCTTATATTCTTTCAACCGATAATCGATTTGATTTTTGACATTGATCGAACGATGCTAAATCAGAGCTTTTAAATTCACGATTTTTGTGTTATTCGAGTTCATGTTCTTGATTCTTCTTCATCTGCAATTGATAAGCTGAGTGATTTTGATCAATTTTAACTTTGTGATCATCGATTTCGGTAGAGGTTCAAGTGTTCAACGATTTCTTCTAATCCTCATCTTCAACAATTGTTTACGATCTTTCAAGCCGTGAATTTTACTCAACATCATGAAATCGTCAATTGATCAAGGTTTGAGTTTTCATCGATTTCACTATTAGTTGCATATAACGTATTCAATTTTTAATTTAGTTCATGAATTGAATCATTAAGCTATTATCGATTTCTCCAATTTTATATTTGTATGATTTGTGATTTCAGAAATCAAACATCATCTTTTGTTGAGACATCCAATTCAGCAATCAAAGATCATTTGTTGTTGAATTTGTTTGAGCTAGAAAACAATTTAATCTATAATATGTTGTTTGACAATGCATCACCTATTTCATTGTTTGTTTTTTAACTTTTCATTTAATCATTATGTTTTTCAGCAATATATCATCTGTTTTCTTTTGATTAACATCTATTTGCTTTTCACTAACATCATCTTAGTGATAAGTTCATGAGACTGCATGTTATTCTTATAGAATATTTTACATACATTGATATATCAATAATGATAACAGTTATGGATGATTTGGATATGCATGACATCGAAAACAATCATCTTGATGAAGAAAATCATCAGTTCGGTTATACTGATTCAGAGTTTCTTCATAACGAGGAAAATCAATCAGAAACCCAAGGTAATCATTGTTTTCATTGTTATTTGCATATAACATATTCAATTTTTAATGTAGTAACAATTATGTATGATTTAGATATGAATGACATCGGAAATGATCATTACGATGAAGAAAATCTTCAATTCAGATCTGGTGATTCAGAGATTCTGGATAATGATGGAAATCAATTGGAAATCCAAGGTAATTCTGTTACTGATATCGGTTATTCTTTATAGAATGATGTTGGTGATAAGTTCATGTTACTGCATATTATGCTTATAGAATAATGCACATATAAAATTGTGGTTTTTTATGATTACATTCATATGAATGCAAATTATTATGATTATATGTTAACATGGTAGTTTATTCTTTTTTATAGTTCAAAGTGACAATGTTGCAGCACACTATGGCTCTTGCAAACAATTCATTGGAGCTGATGGTTCTTTATTTTGGATTCCAGAGGTTGAACCTGGTTGGATACCTACTTTGGGTTCAATTTTTAAAGATATCAAAGATGCTATTAAGTGGTATAAAGGATATGCATTAAGATCTGGTTTTGATATTAGAAAATCAACAGAGAGGAAAAAGAGTGGAATCACAACTTCGAAATATCTTATATGCAATAAAGGGGGATTGCCAAACACTTCTACCTTAGACACAATTAGTGATGATCATAATAAGCAATTGAGAAATAGTAATTGTAAACGCACAAATTGCAAAGCTTTTGTTGCATTCAAAGCTATACCACATTCTTCAGAAGTTTACCTGTGGCGCTTTGAACAACAACACAACCACAAATTGATCAATCAAGATTGTATGCATCTTTCAAGAGCTAAACGTCAGTTGAATGTTGTTGATCAAGCTTTTATACATAAGCTTTCGAGTGCAAAGGTGGGGGCAACTACAGCATATAGACTAATGTGCGTTATAAAAGGAGGATGTGAATTTGTTGATGGAATAGAGATAGATTGGAAAAATTTTAAAAGGGATATAAATTGTCACACCGGGGGCACTGATGCAAATTTGTTGATTACAAAGCTTCAGAATCGTAAAGAGAATGTTACAAATTTTACATACAAATACAGATGTGACAACAAGCAGTTAAATGCTCTCTTTTGGGCTGATGACACTTCAAAACAAAACTTTGAGTTATTTGGGGACGTTGTTTCGTTTGACGCAACATATCGTACAAACAGGTATTTATTCTAGAAATATAAACATTTTTAGTTATATATTCTAATGGTATTTTTTTGTGTTTTTTTAGGTATTGTATGGTATTTGTACCTTTTACTGGCATTGATAATCACAAAAGGTGCGTCACTTTTGGAGCTGGTTTGTTGTGTAGAGAAGATACAAATTCCTATATTTGGTTACTTCGGCCATTCTTGAAGTGTTTTGGAAAAGCACCAATCATGGTCGTGACCAATCAAGATCCAGCAATGAAAAAAGCTATTGAGATAGTATTTCCATACAAAAAACATAGATTTTGTATGTGGCATATCACAAGTAAACTTCCATTGAAGGTACTAACATTATTGTTATATTCTTATCAAAATATTCTTATCAGAATATTAAATGAAATATTTTTTTTAATTAGGATAATAGATTAAATGAAATGCCTTTTTATACTATATTATATTCTAACAGAATAATATATGAATTGTTTTTGAAGGTAAGCTGGGAAACAATGAATGAATCAGATTTTAAGGCGGACTTCAATAGTATAGTATGGGACTCCAAAATTGCTGTCAATGATTTTGAAATGAGATGGGATGCATTAATGGTAAAATATAAGTTGCAAGACAATAAATGGATGAAAGATATGTTTGATTTGAGAAGCAGTTGGATTCCAGCCTATTTTAAAGATGTACCGATGTCAGGTCTAATGAGAACAACTTCTCGGTCAGAAAGTGAGAATTCAGCATTCAATAGGGTATCGCATCATGGTTATACGTTAAAGAATTTTATGAATGCTTTTGAGTCTGTTATGGAAAGGCAAAGGAATAATCAGATCAAATTTGATTTTGATACATCTACTATAATTCCAATCATCAAAACACCTCTTGAAGATATGGAGAAACATGCATCTATGGTATACACCAGGACTATTTTTCTCATGGTGCAGAGGGAGATTCTTCATTCACTTGTTTCTTGTTCACAGAAGAGTGTTACATCAGGCGTTATTTCTGACATATGCATTGTTAAACATAAAAGGACAAATATATCAAAGAAGAAGGTAGTAGTTGAGAAAAAAGAAAAAGTTGACATCGATTCTGAATGGAATTTTAACACAAGTGAAGGTGATTTTGAGGTAATGTTGACATTTTAGAATATACTTAATATTCTAATAATTTTGAAAAAATATTCTAATTTTTCTTTTTTGAATATGCTTATTATGCTAATACTTTTTGAAACAGGTTGAATTCAACAGAGAAGATCTAACGGTGAAATGTTCATGCATGCTTTTTGAGCGGTTTGGAATTTTTTGTAGACACATCTTCTGTATTCTAAAGATTTATGACATACAAGAGATTCCGTCAAGATACATTCTTAAGAGATGGAGAAGAGATATTATCCCCACCACAGTTTTGAAAAGGACGTTTAGATATAGTGATTCGTCTGGAAATGTTGAGAAGGTTGCATACAAAGCTTTTTCCATGCTTGATCAATGCATGTCTTCATTAAGTAATGATAACAAGAAGTTAGAAGAGTTCATGCAGAAGCTTGAAGTTTTTATGACTGATATTGGTGAACAAGGTTCAGACAAATTACCGGTTACAAAAGAAGCTCATATTGATAAACTTTACGGAGCTACTACGAATTCTGAAGTTGTTGATGTTGAAAATCCACCTATGGTGAAGAATAAAGGTTCTGGTACATGAAAACGTTTAAAAAGTTCTTTGGAGAAGGCTACTATTCAAGGTAACAAGCAATCAAGATCATGCAAAACATGTGGGGTTAAAGGGCATAATTCAAGGAAATGTTTGACATTGTTGAATAACTCCAAGGTACAAAGTGCATAGTTGTGTCTAGAAATATATTTCGATTTTTTTTGTATTTCAATAAAGTTCAATAATACCATATAGATAAAAGTTTGAATTTTTTAGTTTGGATTTTTTTTCTATTGTTTTGGTTTGTGATGATGTATGAGACATTTGGGTTGTGATGATGTGTTATACATTTGAGAACATATTGATTCTTCTAATATTTTCAATCTTTAATTTTTTGAAGTATATACGAATGATTGCAGTATAATGCTTTGTTATCAAAATATTATAATACAAGATTATGCATGTAAGAATGTTATATAGGTATATGCAACATCTAATATTATTCTAATAGAATACTGATGCCATTATACATTATTCTATTAGAATATTCTACCATGGTCATTAAGAAGTGATCATAATACCTACTATACTTTAAGCATTAATCACCTAATAAACCATATCATTAAGAAGTGATCATAATACCTAGTATACATTAAGCATTAATCACCTAATAAACCATATCAAGTTTCTTACATAATACTAGGCATCATTTTTTTGTCTAATTTGTTCAAAATAATACAGATATTAGAAAAGGAATTGTTGTTAAGTCACCATAACCACATTTATAAAATTCCAAACTTCTATCAAATTCTATTACCCATTTCCAATTCATCCATCCTTTGGATACCTTCCTCTAACATCTTTTTTCTAGTCGCATGATCAAATTTTCCAAATTCGATTGCCTCTTTGATAACTCTATCCTTGTGGTTGTTGATTTCATGTGTAGCAATCTTAACAGCATATAAGGCACGTAATTTTACAAATTGAACATCTTGCACATCACTGCCTTTTTCCATTTCCACATTCCACTTTCCTTGCTTTTCTCCACAATATTTTTCCATATGTCTCATTAAAAGTGCTCCATTCTTTGTTGTCAACTCCTTTGTGTTCCAGTCAATTTTCATCATCTTCACTGTTGTTGATCGCAAACCTTTGATTTTATTGATGATAAATGTAGTTTTCTCCAAATATCGTATAAAGTACAATTTCTGCAATGTATATTAACAAAATTACATTATTAAATATATTATATTGTAACTTTAATACAATTAATAAAAGTAAATGAAAACTTACTAATGATGTTGGTGTCATTCCATAAGTTTTTTCTAACGATTTTGTTTGTATGCTGTCTATAATATGAACTTGTGGATATGTTAGGTTGAAAACAACAGCATACATCTATCACCATTATGTATTGGGAAAACCACCTGCAATTCCAACAAATTCATCAAAAAGTTAACATAATTCCTATCTTTTAATAATGTAATATTTTAATTAATAAAATATTCTTACGAGTTTAAGATCATTGAAATCTACATTTGCCTTGAAATTAGATAGAAACTTATCAACACGAGTCTCAAAAGTTAAAAAACGCTCGTCAAAAGATTTAGTTTCATCTAACAACTCAGAACTCTGTAAACATAGAAAAACAGAAAAATTAGAATATCTTGTTACAATTTACAACTAAAATATAGAAGTTCCAATTGTAAAAGAATTTACCATAATTTTGGTATTGAAGAACAGGCGGTATGGTTTACTTTTTGATTTTTGCTCCTCGTAATTTAGAACAGCAACCCAAGAATCAATCACACGATGATGTATAACATGTTCAGGCCGCATGCTCTCAAAATCCTGTCTATGCATAATCTCTCCCGTATTTGTTTCAAAAAGTACCTCCCTTAATTTTAAACATGAACAAAAAATATGTCATCAACATTAGAATAAATATACACATGTATTATACCAAGAGTTAGTGACTTACATTCTATTTTTCTCCTGTGCACATCTTATTAGAACCTGAATCAAAAGAACATTCTGCAAATCGATTCTATCAAATAAATTCACAGCTTTATCCATATATGGTGATTTGTAAGAACTTATATAATTCTCCCCTGTGTCACCATTTTGAGATTCAACCCTTTCATGTGATCCCTTTTCTTTGTTTTCATTGTTTTGATTATCAGCACTTGAAAAAATAGGATCTGAAAATAACTTAATGAACTTCTCTTTCAATTCATTTGTTATATTGACATCTCAGAACTTTGATATACAATCAAAAATAATTCCATACATGTCCTCCTTTATTGATGAAACTTTATTGAACATCTTATCAAAGTTATCTTTATATTCTTGAAAAATAATAAAATAATATAATTATGAGCATGTAATATTTTATCATCTCAGAATATCTAGAATATTTACTATGAACCATAAGCATGTAATATAAGAATATCCAGATTTTTATAAAATCATACTTTAACCTAATATAAAAAGACATTAGAATATTTTTCTTATATTAAGTTACGATATAATCAAAATATATTCTAAAACATAATTTAATAATATATTGTACTTAGAATATACCTCAATACGCGTGTCCTGATTCTCATTCACCTGATTTTCATTCTTCTCAAGTTCTAAATTTGAACTTTGTTCAATTAGATTCCCAACCCCAAATCCACCAGCTTCAATCTCAAAAGATTGTCTTTCCTTCAACTTATCTGCTATCCACATCGTAACTAATGGTGTTTTACGTTCTATTTTTTGGAGCTTGCATTCAATTTCATCACAGTAAATTAGCTGCATTATTTCAACATCATATTAGATATCCATTTTTAAGAAAAAAAAATAAGTATATGAAAAAACATACCAATAGCAACAACATCGGGCCTTTATAATAACACTTGGGGTTGTCTGGACACCATCTCCCTTTTGAATTTTTCACACAGTACAACAAATATGCACACCAATCGATTTTAGAAATGTCATCTACTTCAACAAGTGCTCTAACTGGAACTAAGTTGTTTATCCCCATAGGAATGGATTCTACAAACGTATTAACGAATAAAGCTATGAAACCCAGCTTGAAATTCATATCCACTTGTTCGGATTTTTGAATAATCTTCTTGTAATTTGTTGCATTTGCCTTTCCATCTTCAAGTTCCTTCATCCATCCATCAAACACTTGATGATCTTCACTAACCTTGTCCAAATCAAATAAGCTTTTTCCAGTTTTGGGTAAACCAAACACTTTATGAATTTTTTCCTTTGTGATCTTTATTCTTTTTCCTTTAATCAGAATACTGTTTGTGCCTTCATCATAATGATTAAGCACAAAATGGCAAAGTTTTAAGGGAATACTCTTAATGTTGATCTTCAAAAAGGCTTTAAATCCCATCCGTTTCACCCAATCTTTTTGTTCTGATGTCAAAGAACTTACAACATCTGTCATCAATCCAGGTGTCGATCTAGTGTTTATTGAAGGCAACTCCTTCAATATATCTTTCACAGTCTTTTGCTCTTTCACGTTTTTTTGTTTCTTTATTTCTGCACGATTGTCCCCACTATTCGTCTTCCGTTTTCCTTCTTTAATCTTTGTCACTACAAAGTAATATTCCAAACAGAATATTATACATATACACTTATTATATCAGAATATTCTATGAAATTTAATCCGAAAATACTATATCATCTAATTAAAATGTAGATATTTATTCAAAATATATTATTTATAAAAATTTAAACTCAAATGTTGCAAAATCCTATATCAGCTAAGTAAAACAACAAAAAAATCAAGTATAACATGATTTATGATATAATAATATATAGAATGTGTAATATGAACCATAAATATTTCATATCATAGAAACATACTTTCACATCAATAAACAATAGAAAAATACTTTCACATCAAAATACCAAGAATTTTCAATTATGATCCATAAGCAATTGATGTCAAATATAATATTGCTCCATAATATTGGAATTGTAAAGTATAAAATCATAATGACGTAAAATGCTTATGCTAACTCTAATTGTAAATGCATAATCAATAATAACAAATATGAATTTTATCTATATATGACATTCTTGCTATTAGAATAACATTAATACACAAGATATTATAGTACAAATACAATAATTGATGATATACCTTTTTTTCTTTGGTTTTTGCTGTTGTATTGGCTGATTCATCAATAAGCTTCAATGATTTTCTTCTTTCAATTAGTCGTTCGGCTATTGAAGTTTTTTCATGAGTTTTATCCATATACAACCTTCTTGCTATTTATTGTCATTTTCATAATCAAATTAGGAAATAATAATTGATTTATCATATCCAAATATCTAGAGTAACATTTAAAAATATTCTACTAGAATAAGATTAATAGAACATAGAAAAACATTAATAGAATATATAATATTTTATTTGTAATACATAGAATAACATAAACAAATGAGATAAATATTTTATTAGAAAACATTGAATACACAATATATCATTTATTCTTTTATATTTTATTATAATACATAGAATAGTTTATTAAAGTATATAGAATAACAGAAACAAATTAGATTAACAATTAAAAATATTATATTAGAATAAAATTAATAGAATATAGAAAAACAATAATAGAATATAGAATATTTTATTATAATACATAGAATAACAAAAATAAATGAGGTAAATATTTTTATTAGAATAGAATAATTTATGATATACCTTTTTTTTTGTTTTTCTTTTGATGTTGTAGTTGTTAATTGATTGATCGACTTCGATGATTTTCTTTTTTGAACCAACTGTTTGCCTGTTGAAGTTTCAACTTCACTACTTCTACCCAGTGTCATCATTTTTATTTTTGATTTTGTCATTCTTGTTATAATATTATCTGCATGAAAATAATTAATGTTAAATACAATTTAAATGTAATCTATAATAGAAAAACACTTACATTTATTTCAAAATTATATTCTAACTCATCATAATACATACACACAAAGAAAACAACATATAAAGATACACATAATAAATTTAAAGCAAATTGACCAATATGCCCCTGCACTGTTTCTTTATGAGATTAAAATTACTCAAATTTTCTATAAACACAGTTACATACATACACATTAAAAACAGAAGCAAATTAATGAATATGTCCCTGTACATAGTATTTTTTCCATCCACTTACCCTAGTGATGCTTGACTTAACCATGCATAAAGTTGATATAATGATTAAAGTTTTGTGTAAAAGAATAGTTAGAAGTTGAATCACATAGTAAGATGTCAAAACTGGAATGATAACTCTCTATTTTATCAGAAAATGCAGAAAACACATATAATAACTTGATTGTTAATTACACAATTTTGTTTTTGTTTATGTGATGAGTTCTATACTAATTCAGATCAAGTTCTGAATTATTAGAGGACATAATATGCAATTGTTTAATGGAAAAACTTTATTATTCTTATTCAGACCAAGACCACCAGGACCAATACCATGAGAATGTTTCTTTTCATATCTGCCTTGAAAGCACTTGTGTATATTTCCTTTTTCACATACACACAAAATCTCAAAAGTAATAAATAAATGTGTTTGGTTGAAATCAAAACTGAATGCCCCTGCAAATAGATGAAAGGCTAAAGCTTTATTTATCATTAATCCAAAGAATCCCACATAAGAATGTATTAAATGTAATATAAGTAGGGGCATATTTTTGTTATAAATACATACTCAAACAACACAAAAACGCCCATATTCACTAAGAAACAAGAGCCCGATGCCCTAATTATTAGTATGTAGATATGGAGACTGGAGGAACAATAGAAGGTCAATTCTCAAAGATATATCGCCGTTTTCAAACGAACTCAAGGATATAAATGATAATTAACAGAACTAAAATACCTGGAATTTCTTGAGAAGTTTTGGTAATAATGGCATTTAGGTGATCTGATGGTGTAGATTCTGAAGCACGCGTTGATGTAGCCATTTTCGTTGATAAGAAATACTCGATAAGAATGAAATTAAGTTTAGGATTTTATCGATGTTATAAAGTGAAAATCGGATTCACAACATCAAAAATTGAAATTGATACAGGGAGAAATCGAAGATGACGAGTTCAAGAGCACAAGAAGTTAGGGTTTTGATGGAGTGTTTAAAACCGAAAATGATAAGAAGTTTTGGAAGACGGTTTTTGAGAACACAGATGAAGAAATTGAGTTTTTTCATTTTAATGTTCTTCCATCGTGTATAAGTATAAAATCTCAAAGTTATCACGTTTGTCCCTTTTTCGTCCCTGGAAAATAAGTCCTAGTATTTTTAGTCCCTTTTAATTTAAAAACTTACAGTTTGGTTCAAATATTATTTTAATTGTAAAATAAAATTACTTAATTACAAATATTCTAAAATAAATATTTTCATTTAATCTAAAATTTTACTTATACTAATAGAGACAATGTATTTTTTTTTTATAAAGTATACTAAAATTTTTATTATCGTAATTTTTTATTATTGTAACATGATACTAAATATAATTTCATTTATTCGTTTTATTAAAATATTGTAAAACAAAATTACATATTATATTAAAACGTTTTATTATTAAGTATTTTAATGAAACCAGAATAATCAGAATAATTCACATAAAACAAATTAGAATAAGCTTAATACAATATTAACAATATGTGTTTTAATCATTTATCATTTTACCAAACAATTTTTTAATCAAATAAATAGGCATCATCAAACAAAAAGTTTAAACGCAATATATCATTTACTATTAAGCAGTAAATATTTTATCAAGATACCAACTAACTGGTTTAAGCATATCATTTAGCAAAATATCAATGGTTTAAGTATATCCTCAAACATAAGCATTTAAAAAAAAACAAAATAGAAAATAAAATGTCTGTATGTAATAAGCCAATATAAAATTTTTTCAAACTTTCTTCATTTCCAAATTGTCTCTTGCTTCACTGCCTTCTTTCACCAACATACACCTAGTTTTCTTATCAAGTTTTGAAAATTCCAATGCTTCTGTAACATTCAATTTTCTCTGCTTGTTGATTTGATGGTTTGCTAGCTTAGAAACATAAAATGTACGCAACTTTGCAATCTTTTTAGATGTCCTAACACTTTCTTCTTCCAGTTCCACATCCCATTTTTCTTCTTTCTCACCCATGTATTTTTCCATATGCCTCATCAAAAATATACCATCATCATTTGTCTTAGTTTTTGTTTGCCATGCCATTTTCATTTTCTTTGGCTTCATAGATTTAAACAAAGAAACCTTATCCCGCCGATTGTTGTCCAAAAACTTTGAAAAGTACATTTGCTGCAATACATATTAATAAAATACCATTATTTTTCTAAAATGATAACTATATTAAGTAAATAAATCTTATAAGAATATAAATATTATATTTTATATTCTAATCAAAATTTATTTACTAATACAGAGTGGTTTTTTAAAGTAAACAATTATGATTAAAATAAAGTTTTTAGATTTATGGAAGAAACATTTACCACAAGTTTAGGAATCTCTGCATAGACATCTTCTACTTTTTTGGTGTATCTTATGTTGTCAATGATTATATGTTCTGGATTTGTAAGGTTGAAAAGAATACAATAAAAATGACCACGGTTGTGTATTGGAAAAAACACCTGTAGTTCAAACATAATTACAAATGAATTTTTATAAATTTTAATATGAATATGTTATCTTGTAATCAAAAATACATACCAGATTAATAGAATTGAAATCCACTTTTCTTTTGATGTCATATAAGTAATTGTTTACAGCCTCATCAAAAAGTCGGGATCTTTCAACAAAAGGTATTGAAGAATCCAGTAATTTTTCTGTCTGTACATATAGAACAATAGAAATATTATAATACATTGTTTTAAATTATAATTAGAATATAGAAAATAAATTTAAAAATTAAGTACCATAATTTGAGTGTTGAAGAAGACACGTGGTGGTGATTTTTTGTTTCTCAGGTTTTCTTCTTCAAAATTAAGAACAGCAGCCCAACAATCAATAACGAAAGGATGTATCTTATGATTTGGACACATACCCTCAAAATGCACCCTATCCATTATGTCTCCAGACTCAGTTTCAAACAGCATTTCCCTTCAAAACAAAAATATTGAATTGTAGTTAAAATATTCCAATAGGAATATTACACAATTATGAATTTACTTACATTGGATCTTTGTCTGCAACGCATCTAAACATGATTTGCGCCATTATCTCTTGCTCAGTACTGACTTTTTCACTTAAGTCAATTACCCTATTCACAAAAGGTGATCTAAAAATATCTGGATTAGTCACCTTCCTTTTCCCTCTTTCATTCACATTCTGACCCTTTTTCCCTTTCTCATCTAAAATATGCTCTTCATTCCCTTCTAATTCTCCATCTTCATCATTACCCTCAGAATTATCACCAGTTTCTGCATTGTTTATTAGTTGGGTTATTTGAAGATCAAAGGAGGGAAATTCTGAATTTTCAAATGTTAGCTTTTTTGGAACAGGAGATCTGATAACTGGATTTTGAATTGTATTTGAATCTGGATTTCTATTTGAGAATATTCTAAGCAAATCCTCATCCATTTTTTCTATGAATGAATCAGACCAAGGGGAAAAATCAATAGATATACCTTTTGGATTGTGTTTTGGTGTAACAATTGAGCTCTCACCTATGTTGTCTCCAACCACCTTCTCTACAATATTCCCCTCCCTAATATTCTCCCCACCAATAATTTCACCACCTTTAACAAGATTTTTGCTATCAACATTGTCTTCTAAATTCTTTTTTTCAATAGCCTCGTCTATATTATTCACCTCTAAAGCCAAATTTATTTTGTCATCAACATTTATGCCTTCAAATTCTATTTGTCTTTCTGGATTATGCGGATGTCTAATCGTTTCCTCGCCAATATTATTCTCAAAACCCAAATTTATTCGGTCATCAACATTCATATCTTGATCTTCTTCTTGTGTTTCTTCATTCTCTGGAAACTTCTGTTGTAATGGTTTAATAGCTAAAAATGCAACCAACTTTGTATTCATTCCTTCATCTTTATCATCATCAGAATCAGAAATGTTTGTTTTATTAAGCTCTTCATCTCTATCTGATTTGACTTCAGTTCTCTCCTTAATAGTTTCTGATTTCTCTCGACTAGAAAAAAGTGTAGTTGAAAATATGACTCTAAACTTTCTTATCATCTCCTTCGTTTTATTGTCTTCAGGGAACTTCGATAGACAATGAAAAATAATATCTTCCATATCATTCTTTTCAGTTGAGACATTGTTGAAAATTTTTTCATACTTTTCTTCATACTCCTGGGAAAAAAAGATATTAGAATATTTTTCTTATATTAAGTTAGGATATAATTAAAATATATTCTAAAACATAATTTAATAATATATTCTACTTAGAATATACCTCAATACGCATGTCCTGATTCTCATTCACCTGATTTTCATTCTTCTCAAGTTCTAAATTTGAACTTTGTTCAATTAGATTCCCAACCCCAAATCCACCAGCTTCAATCTCAAAAGATTGTCTTTCCTTCAACTTATCTGCTGTCCACATCGTAACTAATGGTGTTTTACGTTCTATTTTTTGGAGCTTGCATTCAATTTCATCACAGTAAATTAGCTGCATTATTTCAACATCATATTAGATATCCATTTTTAAGAAAAAAAATAAGTATATGAAAAAACATACCAATAGCAACAACATCGGGCCTATATAATAACACTTGGGGTTGTCTGGATGCCATCTCCCTTTTGAATTTTTCACACAGTACAACAAATATGCACACCAATCGATTTTAGAAATGTCATCTACTTCAACAAGTGCTCTAACTGGAACTAAGTTGTTTGTCCCCATAGGAATGGATTCTGCAAACGTATTAACAAATAAAGCTATGAAACCCAGCTTGAAATTCATATCCACTTGTTCAGATTTTTGAATAATCTTCTTGTAGTTTGGTGCATTTGCCTTTCCGTATTCAAGTTCCTTCATCCATCCATCAAACACTTGATGATCTTCACTAACCTTGTGCAAATCAAATAAGCTTTTTCCAGTTTTGGGTAAACCAAACACTTTATGAATTTTTTCCTTTGTGATCTTTATTCTTTTTCCTTTAATCAGAATACTGTTTGTGCCTTCATCGTAATGCTTAAGCACAAAATGGCAAAGTTTTAAGGGAATACTCTTAATGTTGATCTTCAAAAAGGCTTTAAATCCCATCCGTTTCACCCAATCTTTTTGTTCTGATGTCAAAAAACTTACAGCATCTGTCATCAATCCAGGTGTTGATCTAGTGTTTATTGAAGGCAACTCCTTCAATATATCTTTAATAGTCTTTTGCTCTTTCACGGTTTTTTGTTTCTTTATTGCTGCACGATTGTCCCTACTATTCCTCTTCCTTTTTGCTTCTTTAATCTTTGTCACTCCTTCAACATATTTTCTATCACCGGTTCTCTTTTTTACATAGATTTCTTCATCGGATTCATCATCTAATTCATTACATCAGTCATAGATGTTAGTAACCCCACAAAAATCCAAAAATCATATATCATTTAATTACAAAGTAATATTCCAAACAGAATATTATACATATACACTTATTATATCAGAATATTCTACGGAATTTAATCCAAAAATACTATATCATCTAAGTAAAATGTAGATATTTATTCAAATTATATTATTTATAAAAAATTAAACTCAAATGTTTGCAAAATCTTATATCAGCTAAGTAAAACAACCAAAAAATCAAGTATAACATGATTTATGATATAATAATATATAGAATGTGTAATATCATAGAAACATACTTTCACATCAATAAACAATAGAAAAATACTTTCACATCAAAATACCAAGAATTTTCAATTATGATCCATAAGTAATTCATGTCAAACATAGTCTATGAAAAATATTCTTCGAAACACTCTAATATTTATATTGTTCCATAATATTGGAATTGTAAAGTATAAAATCATATTTCACGAAAAAAAAAAGTTTAGATTATTTTACCCGTTGAATGTGTGTATGATTCTGTCTCTGATTCTGTTGAAGAATCAGAAACATGTTTTTTCTTTTTGTGCTTCACATCATTATGGATTAATTTCTTGTGGCGCTTGAAATATTTTTTGACTTTTCTTTTTTTCTTTTTATTTACTTTATCTGCATCAATAATTATTCTATTAGAAAAATATGATATACTTTTATTGGATGTCAACATATATATTATAAAAGACAATATATTTTACCATATTCATCACTCTCTGTTGTGGATGTCTCTGACTCTGATGTCTCTGACTGTAAAGATGAAGAATCTGAAACATAGTGTCTTTTTTTCTTTTCAAGTATTTTCTTCTTTTTTGTATTTTTAGCTGTATGAAGAAATTTAAAAATTGAAATAAATTAGAATATTTATTTTAATCAACTTGAATGTTCATAATAATCAACCGAAAAAAATAAATCCAAAAAATTAGAATAAGTGTTTTAAAGAATGATTGTTGATACCTTTTTTAATTCTTTTTCTATGATGTGAGGATGAATCAGAAGAAGAATCGGAGTCGCTTTCAGAAGTAACAACGTTTTTTTTTTCTTTGATTTTCCTTCATCTGCCTTCTTTTTCTTTTGATTTACAATTTGCAAATCTTTTATCATGAAATTTAAGAATTAAAATCAATTAGAATATATGATAAAACAAAATTAGAAAAATAAATCCAAACATTTGTTTTTTTTTTTAATTTATGAATTATTTGAAAGAAAGTGTGTTCATACATTTTTTAACCCTATCTTGACTCGCTGAATCTGTATGAAGAAAATTATCAAATAAAAACAATTAGAATATTTATTAAAAGCATTTAGAGGTTAATAAAAGCAATTATAATATTTAATCTAAAAGTAATCACAATTTATACTTATATCGATATAGATTTCTTTCCCTGTTTTTCTTACAGTTGCATTTGTTTGCACTTTTTTAGTTGCATCAATAACATCAAATTCCATTAGAATTTGCAAATCTTTTGTCATGAAATTTAACAATTAAAATCAATTAGAAAACATGATAAAACAAAATTAGAATATTCAGAATAACTAACTTAGAAAAATAAATCAATTAGAATATATTAGTTTATGATATATAATATGGTCACAGTTCAATAAATACATAACAACAAATTTCTATTTATCAATCAACATAAGGTTTGTCTTCTTTTTTTTTTTTTTTTTTTTATTTTTTATTTACAATTAAAATCAATTAGAAAAATAAATCCAAACATTTGTTTTTTTTATGAATTATTTGAAAGAAAGGGTGTTCATACCTTTTTTAACCCTATCTTGACTTGCTGAATCTGTATGAAGAAAATTATCAAATAAAAACAATTAGAATATTTATTAAAAGCATTTAGAGGTTAATAAAAGCAATTATAATATATAATCTAAAAGTAATCACAATTTATATCTATATCGATATAAATTTCTTTCTCTGTTTTTCTTACAGTTGCATTTGTTTGCACTTTTTTAGCTGCATCAATAACATCAAATTTCATTGGAATTCATATTAGTTTATGATATATAATCTGGTCACAGTTCTATAAATACATAACAACAAATTTCTATTTATCAATCAACATAAAATTCACTAGAATACAAAGATTTTTTTTGGCTAAACAATATACTACAATCATAATAAGAGATTTGTGTTACCAAAATCTATAGTATTAGACAATTTATGGATCTAAATCTAATTAAATGATGAACAATTAGTTAGAATAACATAACATCTTTGCTGATTTTGATTAAGAATATTTAGATCAAATGAAATGGAGGAATAATTAGAACACTCTGTACAGTTAACATTTAGATACATAGACTCTATATAAATCACACACTAAGATTTAGGTTTAGATTGTATGCTTTATAATGCTATATTCCTTTACATACTGACTTCGACATATAAATCGTTAGTGAACTATCTCGATTATTACACATTTATTGAATACACAAAACGATTTAAAGTGAAAAAACTTTCTATAATAAGAACATATAGGTTTATTGTGTAAGAACAAGAGGTTTGTAGTATTATACTTACTTGGAACAGCTGTTGATACAAAATCAGAATCAGAATCTGTAGAATGAGCCATTTGATTCGATATCAAATTCAAAATCGAAATGTTTTTAATGTTCTAGTTGATTATCGAGTGGTTTTCGTGTAATAATTAGAAGATGAATTTCAGGTATAATCAGAATTAGAGTCTGAAACAATGATCGAGATTTGGAAGCAGAACGATGATCGAGATTTTGGAAGCAGAACGATGATCGAGATTTGGATCAAATGGGTTTTAGGGTTCGTACCGGGTGTTTGTTTTTGTGTGTTGAAAGAAAAAGAATGCAAAATTCCATTAATGCCCCTCCGTGTCTTGATCTAATCCCAAAGTTCCATTAATTTACAAAATTGCCACCGCCTATTTTATGGTTTAATCTGAATTAATATTAGCCTTTGATTATTTAGGATGAGTGGTCAAGATTTGGTCTTCCCGTTTCACAAAATCAAGTGGTCTCACATGAACCTAACCCTATATATATATATATATATATATATATATATATATATATATATATATATATATATATATATATATATATATATATATATATATATATATATATATATATATATATAGGGCTTAAGGAATATGTAACTGTTATGTACTTAATATTAGGTATAGAACCATAAAAAACTATATAATTTTAATAAAATGCAATCAAATCTCTCTACCATCTTTATTGTATTCTCTATTAGACTAGATGATAGACTTTGTATATACTTTTATGGAGTTTTAAATATTTAATTTTACACCACAAACCATGTATAAAAAATACATATCAACTACGTATAAATCTTCATACTAAGAATTAATATAGAAAAATATAGTAAAATATTGAAATTGTTCATTAAAAATCCAATAAACTTTTTCTCGTAACACATCAAAAAAGAACCATGCAAGTATATATACGGTAGGTGTCAAAGAAAATTATGAAATCTAATAGAAGCCTAATATATACAACACATTCGAAATACATAGATGTTGGAGAAAAATTATTAAATGAGAAATAATATGAGCTCAAAAACACTAGGAAGAAGCTAACAATGAAAAAAATGTTCTTTTTAATCAAAATGAAATCAATTTTGATGGTTCTACACCTAATATTACATACATGACAACTATATATTCATTTTTCATATATATATATATATATATATATATATATATATATATATATATATATATATATATATATATATATATATATTAGAGATGCTCTAAAATCATATACTCAACTGTTATTTCAGAAACAAATTAAATATTTATACAAATTTTGAATAAATCAAACATAAAATGGAAATTCTAAAATAAAAACGTACTTGTTAGAAGTTTGTGCCGAACCAGATTTGAAAGGCTACAGTCAGTAGTCAGTAACAGACTCGCAGGTCTGGAGTACATTTGACTAATGAAACTTTTTTTATTTTATTTATTTATTTTTTTTATTAACCTTCAAATTTTTTTATATATCCATAAACATTAAACAACATTTCATCCCAACTTATAAATTAATTACCAATTTATTAAAATCAATTTCTTTAGAAAAAAATTCAAAACGTTAACGGAATTATATTCTCGTTTTTTTTCCAAAAAATAACAAAACACATTTATTCTTCACACAATAAATTGATAAAATAGTTTTTATCCTTACAAAACAACATTTTTGTATTAATTCTATCAAATTTAATCTAATACTTATTTCATTCATTCAAACAACCAAACACTCCATTCCTTTATCCATATTACCAAACATTCCAAAACACACCAACAAAACTCATATTTACACAGGAGATGAAACAGAGAAACAACAAAAATACCTTATTTTTTGGAAGAAACCCAAACCCTGCCATCCCATTCTTGATGAATCCTTAGCATTTTAAACGGATAAACAATCTCTTCTCTTGAATCCTCAAAATACACCAAGTAATTCGATCCAGTCTTCCTGATAACCTTCCCCACCCACCACCCATCTTTGTCGTAAGCATCAACAAGATCCAACAACGAAAACTCAGTCGCCATAACCTCCGGCGGAAGCGGCCGGATTTGATCGGCGGTGACGATCTCTCTCAAAGGCGCAAAACCGTCGTCGTTCAGAAGCGTTCTGTACTGGATTATGTACTCTTTTTTGGAAAGCGAAGAAATGATGTTTGCTATGAAGTATGAACCCGCGAAACCCTCTTCTTTGTTCGTAATTTCTACCCTGTCGCCTCTTTCATACGCCATTGTTGCCGATTTTTTTTTGTCTGCAAATCGGGAAGAGTAAAATTTTGTGTGAATGTGAGCTTGGGTGTGAAATACACTGATTTACGAGTTGCAAACACAAATTTTGAGTAATTTTGGGGACTATTTGAATTCGATGATGAGTTTTGTTGAATTGAAATGAGATTATAACAAAATCAAGCGTCAATTGCTTCCAAAAATCAAATAATAATGCTGAAAGAAAAATTAAAAGAGGATGCAGAATCAGAATTACTCTTTGAGGAATGTATGCGACCTTATCGAAAACGAAATTAGCCTGAGACGTCGAGGCAATCCTAGTAGCGCCTGTATTCCCGTAGTGAATAAGTAGAAATTAACCCTAATTTACACTACAGTCATTGACGACGAATGGTGGACTTTTTTTTTCCAATATTTTAGGAAAATCATAAACATAATCATATTTATGTTTTATTTTTTATTAGTTTCAACGAAATAATTATTTATTTTAGAGAAATAATTATTTATTTTAGGTCAGCTATATCATTTAGGACGTGTTTTAGCATCGGTTATATTCTGCCACATTAATTTTTCTATGAAAAAAATTACTAATATAACTAAAACCTTTTATTATTTAGACCAACTCCAATGGATATATAAAAATAGTGTTTTGATGTGAAAATGTATTCCAATAGACCATTAAACTTAACACAAAAATGATGGGATTGAATAATGACCTTTATATTTGATCTAATACTATTCATCACACAAAAACAATTTTTTGGATTGTTTAATTTTATTTTGGTTAGTTTTATAACTTTTACAATTTTAATGATTATTCTATTCTACAATATAATATGAAAAAATATTTTTAATGAAAATTTGAAGTATGTGGTTGGAGTAAAAAAAAAAAAGTTTTGGTGTTAAAAATACATTAATTTGGTGATATTTTTAATGGAATGGTTGAAGTTGCTCTTAGTAGAAAATTGCAACAAAAAAAACCTAAATTACAAAAATAGTCATCAAAATCGTAGATGGATTAAACTCATCTACGATGTCACTAAGTCATCTGCGAAAGTACAAGTTGTTAATGAATATCCGTGCATTAGTGACTTGTACGTTCGCATATGTATCATTATTATATATGAAAACCATGTTTTCCTCCTTCCTTTAAATTCCAATTTCCATGGTCCACTAAAAGACAAGTAACCTAAGTACAAAACGACACAATTGATGACAACTTATTGTTTTCCAATCCTCCCAATGTTTGCCAATATTCATAACGTTTCATAATCCAAAAGGAAACAACAAATCGATTTCCTTCCCCTCTAACCATTCCCGATCCTCTTCCTATCGAAAAATCCCCAAATCTTTACACTATCTCATCCTACCGGTAAAAGCACTTAAAATTATCGGAAATAGCAGTTTCATTTGCTTATGTTCCTGTTAATCTGCTTTCATCATTCAATCTCGGATTCATGATACGCTTCTTTTCCATCCTCTTCTTCCGGATGAACCAGTCAAATAGGGCTTTATTGCGATTTCAACAAATATTATCCCCACCATACACACCGGAAATCATCAGTGTCTCTTTATGTTCAGTAAATTGGGTATTAAATAATGATAATTTTACATGACTTCAAATTATAATGAAACCATAATCTCTACGACAGTATTGTTGGTTTCCAATTAGTTGTGTTGACGCACATTCACAATTGGACACCAATTTCCACTGAAAACGTTGAATGTTCAAGAACACATGACTAATTCACTCTTCTCCATCTCTCTTTTTCCTGTTTATTATAAAAAAAAACCTGTATGTCTCTTTGTAGTGTATTTTGGCATGATCACTTTTTGTGTTTATATTTATGTAGTTTTCTGAATGGGGGCAAGTTGATCGAAGGAAAGGTTGGTGCATCTCTACGCCAACATGATTGGTTTCCTATAAGTTGTATTCATTGATGTGACATCCCCAATTTCACGGCCAGAAAAGACCGATTTTGTTTATGCTTGTTTGAAAATCAGAGTAATATTTTACATAAAAGTGTTTGCGGAATTTCTTCCCAAAATAAAAATATATTAAAGATTTATCAAAGCATTTCCGTAGAAATGTATTTCATTAAAAAGACTCGGGATGTCATGTTCGATATAGATCAAAAACATAAACAGTATATTATAAGCCTTACAACAGTTATTTACAACTACTGGCCTATAATCCAAAAATCCCTCATCATCATCCAAATTATGCTCTTGGTTTACTACCTGTAAAACAGAAAGCTGAGTGGGTCAGACTTGGGTGCCTGGTGAGCATATAGGGTTTTCAACCCATAAATAATAATAAATTTATTAATTTCATCGATCAACAATAAATTTATTAATTTTATCAAACCAACAATAACCCTGATTACTCATTTCCGTTATCCTCACGTTACGTCCCTAAACACCTATACAAGGGACCTAGTCTAAGGATTTTATCATCGGGATGGACTTTACTACTAAGGGGATTCCTTAGCCATATATGTTCGTAAGGCAACCATGAGGGGGATGGAGTACACCGGTGAACATCAAGCCCACAAACACCTACAAGTTGCGAGCCTGCTAGCGTTCCACTAGACTGTCTAGAAGAGTCCGTGGTCGTCATCCATACTCCGCTAGATGACTGGAACAACAACAACATCGAGGTCTCTCATCATTTTAACATACATCAACTATTTCGTCTACCCATGTTTTACCCAACATATTTGTAGATAAAAATACATATATAGTTTATAACTTGTATAAAACATTTATTCAACAGTCATCTCAAATAAACAATTAATATAATTACACATAACACGTATTTTATAGAAAATACTTCATATCTATGTGTTAGATGAAAGTGACTATACACTCACTAGACTAGTTAGTGAAAACTAACTATTTTCGTAATCGTCGCTATATCGTACTTTCTTTATTTACGAGTCGCCGCTCGAATGTTTGAAGTTTTAAGTCGAAGATACAACACTTTTAGGCTATTTGTATTTGGGTGTGATAGTGTCGACACACCGTCATATCTATGGCTTGAGGAATAAAAGTTTCTAAATATGATAATTTATTTTGGTATACCTAAACTTCACCAGCGATACTTCTATTTATAGGAAAACTTGAACCACAAAATGAATGCCACATATAGTTAGATTCATTGATGACACCTTATTTATTTACTTGTACCATCACTTCTGATTCATCTCCACATATTTATTGCTTATTCTCCAATTTATTATCAAATGCTTTATCCATATGATGCATGCATTATATATATATATATATATATATATATATATATATATATATATATATATATATATATATATATATATATATATATATATATATATATATATATATATATATAATTTAAATCATAACTTTTAGTATATGACTTCCGTTAAATTATGACCAACATAGAAAATGGTCTTTTATATATATAATCTAACGATATATAATTATTTATCATGTTCCTTTTTTTAACTGGTCAATATGTATGTAACAAAATATTATTACTATCATATTTTGTTTACTAGTCAAAATAATATAAGTCGTAACATAAAATATTTCAAAATATATAAGATGTTATTTTACTATTCTTCTAAATTTAATAATCGATAACTCACATCGTAAAATATACTTAGGCAAATATCTCGAATATTTATTATATTGACGAATTGGTATTTGTGAGGACGTAGACTTTTATTTATATTGTTTTAGCTAACAACCAACCGATTTTCATTTATTCACACAAAAAAAAAATTACATCGTCAACTGACGTAAATACTTAGTTTATAGGATATGTCTAGCAGGAATCATGGGTGTTACAATTGACACTCAAATTGGACACCAACAGCCACTTAACACGTTCCAGGTTCAAGAACATAGGGCTAATTCACTCTTCTCCTTCTCTCCTTTCATGTTTATTATGAAAAACCCATATCACTCTCTATCTTCCATCATGCCATGATCTTCCATCATGCCATGATCGCTTCTTATGTTTATATTTATATGTAGTTTTTTGAATTGGGGCAACTTGAAAGAAAAAGGTTGGTGTAATGTGTTGTATTATTATCCTTCTCACTAATCCTTAATTTTTTTGAAGATTAAATGTGCACTTCAGATTACTGACAATAACTGTTTCATTGTTTCATAAATAATGAAATTAACATACTCCAATAGCATACAAGCATGTCTCAATTCACTTGGTGGTCTGTTACTACCGGTGAAAACAATACAGTTCTATTGGTTTGTTATAACATGCAATAACCAACCCTGATTAATGAATAATATTGGTTTAATCATTCTTTTGTAGAAATGTTGTTTAATTTTTCACGTTTGCAACAACTTACTGTTTTACATGATTTTTTTTACACAACAATTCCAAGCCTAATCAACAAAACATATTTATGGGTTTCCAATGAACAGAATTTCTAGCGTTTTGCATGTTTTTAACAAAACTTCAAATTAAGGGTTTTTTTTAAAGATATTTTTATGCGTTTGGAATTTTAATTGATGATATTCTAGACTTAGTTAGATATTTAATTTTTTTTTTTCAATATATAGCAAAGTAGCTGGATCATATATCACCTATTTCTTTCCTTGTGGAGAATTTATATAATTGATGCTAAATTATCTATTTTTTATTGAATAGGTATTGAATTTGCTTACAAGAAATGAATGTGAATAGTATGCAACATCATTCTATGGCATCAACCAAGTTCTTTCCTGATTAATTTATCAAGATAGGTAAATAAAATTTCCAAATGAATAGGTGTAACCATTAAGGAAAAACAAATTTGTCAATTTACATATTGCAAACTTGAAAATCATAAAAACATTTCAACAAGCATCTAATAATTACACAAAAACTTTAGATGTTGGTTGTTCCATTATAAATAAGAAACAATATAGAAGATTAGCTATTATAAATTTGAAGAAAAAACAAGCACGATATAATGACATAATAGACAAGTTAGACATGATTCATAATGCTTGTGAATATAAGAAAAAATATAGAAAAGAAACAATTAAAAAATGGAGAAATAAAACAAAGAAAACTTGCAATTTGAATCTCTCGTTAATTTAAAAAAATGAAAATAAATGATACCACAGTAGAAAAATCAACCACCGCAAATGAAACTATAATTGGAGAAAAAGAAGCAACTAACAAAAGAAAACTTACAGTTTGTGGTCAATCAGTTGCAATGTCAAATGTCATCAGCAATCATGTCAATAATACAAAAGGAAAGGCATTGTTAAAGCAAGTTATTTTATCTACAGATATTCTATAACATCCCAAAAATACGACCCAAATTTTTTTTTTAAATAGTAATAAAAATCATATACTTTTTTTCATATCATAAAGACAATGTGTCAAATATCTCAACTCATAATAAAATGTCGTGAAACAACTGTATCAAATCAAACTACAAATCAACAAACTCCCAAGATAAAGACTGAAGCTGTGGTGTGTGCGATGTCATCATCCCGAGCTCTTCCCCTTAATTGCGGAAATGCCTAAAACCAAAACTAAAACTGTAAGCACGAAGCTTAGTGAGCTCCCCCAAACTACCACCTACCATACAGTAACATAGAAAACGTATTGGGCCTTGCCCACTGCATCGGGCCGAAGCCTGGAAACTGCATCGGACCGAAGTCCGGAACTGACTGGGACCTTGTCCCCTGCATCGGACCGAAGTCCGGAACTGACTGGGACCTTGTCCCCTGCATCGGACCGAATTCCGGAAACTAACTCAGCATAGTATAGCATAGCATAAACACATATCAACTAGCATAACACACATGATCATAAACTCATATACTGCATACTACGTTAGGCCGTAGCCCATAACACCTAACACATAAATCCTGTCTGAGCCGTGAAGGCATCAAACACACTAACAACTACATTGGACCGAAATCCGGAAACTACTACTAACTAAACGGATCGGCATTATGGCCTTAGACCCGTTCCTACTGGAAGGAAACTGACCTCGTAGCCTAGCTGCTGAAAGGACTGCTCTGGAATCTGTCTGATGCGTCTCCGGTTTCACCCCGGCTACAATATCCATGAGCACCATTAATCAAATACTGATAATAATAATATTGAGGGTAAAATGACTCTCCTACCCCTGGTTCAAGTCAACCTAACTATCAAAGTCAACATTCAGTTGACCTGACTCGTCGATTTGGGCCGCCAACTCATCGAGTCCTTAGTCTTACTTCCTTGATTCCACTTGCTACTACTCATCGAGTTTTGGTGCAAACTCGGCGAGTTCCTCTTCGCTACTAACACTCAAACAATCTGCATCCGACTCGCCGAGTTGTATGAACAAATCGTCGAGTTCTCCTTCATCAGATGATCATTCTAAATGGGACTCGCCGAGTTGTATGAACAACTCATCGAGTCTATTCTTGAAGTATGAAGATGACCTTGGACTCTGATATGTGCATAATTAGTTAATTATTTAGCATATGTTCTTAGTGATTTTTGATTAATTATGTGAATAATGTGGACAAAAGGTACTTAAAATGTTGTGAATTTTGTTTTCAGTCCAAAAGATATGCTTGGAAGTAAAAAGGAGAAAAGGGAAGCAATTGAAGATCAAAGAGTGAAAGAAGGTGATATACTCGGCGAGTAGATCCACCCTACTCGGCGAGTACACGAGGGAGTTCCAGAAGATAAATACGACTGGTGATTTAAGACGGATAAGTATGGATCTACTCGGCGAGTTGGTTCTGCTACTCGCCGAGTACACCCTGTTTTGGGATATCTATAAAATACGAATCCTTATCTCATGGGATGATACTCCTGGCGATTTTTGAAGGTTTAGCTGCGACTAAGAGACCCAGAAAACGCGAAGGAACCCTAAGCTTCAATATTTGGAAGAATTCAAGCAATTAGGTTAATTCTACCACTTAGACTTAGGAATTGAATATGTTTGCTTTAGTAAACTTTGTTTTTATGTTTGTTTCTACTGCAATTATGAGCTAAATTCGTTTTTGTTTCTGTTTGGGGAATACCAAAGAACTCCTATGGTTTGATTATTGATTTTTGCTTAATTGTCTATTAATTGGTGATTTATTAAATCAAGTTTGTTAAAGAACCTTATGTATTAATCACTACTATTTTCTGTTAATTGGAAGGCAATTAGGTTGCATGAACATCACTTAATTGTTAACCTCATATGTCTATGTGAATGCTAAACCATATGCTTAGAAGTAATGATTATGAAACTAAGATTAATAAGAAAATAGGAAGATTAATGTGTGAGCTTGTTTGAGAAACCATCAACAAGAGGTTAATTGAATTGATAACCTAATTGACCATTACAAATCTTATTTAATCCAAATAATTAATCTAGGGAATTAATTAGTTTAAACACTTGATCAACGCTTAAATTAGTTAATTGTCTAAGGGTTAGGAGTAATGAACATGAACCTAACTATTATAATTGGTAACCAATAGCAATTAATCTACCTTAAACCTAAATAACCATAGGAGTGAATTGGTTGAACCTAAACGGAAACATCTTTATCAAATTTGGTGAATAATTGTTGCTTTAGTTAATTAGTTAATTTAGTTTGTCTAAGTTTCTAGTCTTGCAAAACTAGAGAAAAATCCTTTACTTTTATTATTTGTTTTAGTTAAAATTAGTTATTAGTTTAATTTTCCATTCCCTGAGTTCGATACCTTACTTATCAATCTATACCACTTAAAGACAGGTTCACTGCCTTTGTGTGCTCAATTTATTAATAAAAAGTAGGGATAAAACTAGTTGGTTAAACACACATTAAGTTTTTGGCGCCGTTGCCGGGGAACGGTTCTAAATAATTATGCTAATTCCTAATTTTTTCGATCCTTTGTGTGAGTTTACTTGCATAAAGTTCATTTATTGCAATTTAGTAATTAGTAATTAGGTTTTAGTATCTGTTTTAGTTAGTTTAAAACATAGAAATTTTTTTGAAATACCACTGATACTCGCCGAGTGCAATCGCACCTACTCGGCGAGTAGCAGTTTAGTTAGCAGTAGATTTTCTTTATTTTTACAATCTTTTTGTTCTTTTTATGATTTTTATTTTATTGATTTCAGGACTTTCATGACCAGAGGAGCAAACACACCACTGGTACCCCCATTTGAAGACCCCGAATCCGCATTGAAAAGAAACAAAGGGAAGGACGTGGAGAGTTCAAGCACACCAAAGAAATCACCATTGTCCAACTTGAAGACTGTTTTTGGGAAAAAGAAGAGCAGTAAATCAGGAGCTTCTAGCGCTTCTTTGATAATTGAGGAGCCAATTCAAGAAGATATTGGATACGAGATCGAGGAAGAAGAGGAGGCAACGTACGAGCAAGAAACCGAGTCGGAGGAAGAGTTAGAGTTCACTATGGCTAACATTGATGAAATCCCCATGGGAGAATGGAAGAAGAGGATGCGTGAAGACAATGGCCCGGGACTTGTGCAACCCGCAATTCCTGCGACTGCTACCTTCGAGCTAAAAGGTCATATCCTAGCTTCACTTAAGGAAATACCTTTCTATGGGAAAGATCATGAAGATGCCTACAAACATTTGGATGAAGTAAATGATGTTGCTGATTACTTCAATATTCCAAATGTAACCCGCTGTGACAACCATCAAATTTCGGTCAAGTCAAAGTCAACTAAAGTCAGCAAGTCAAACCGTTTGACTCAATTTGCCCGTGAGTACTAAAAATTACATTATGAAATTTCTACATAACTCTCTATTCTAATGAGAGATCATAAATCAAAAGTGCGAACATCTAGATCTCCTTAACCTAAAACTGTAGTACGTGGCGAGCCAAACCGATAAAACAATGTTGCATACTCATCGGGAGTGTGTAAGATCCTTAAACAAGGCTTAACAGGGTTTACGAACCATGCATTGCGATGCCGGACACTCACAATTGTCACACATGGAACCTCTCTCAATCGTTTTCACTCTATCTCTCTCTATGTCAAATCTCTCCCAAATCTCTCCAAGTATGTGAAATCTCTCTCAAATATCTCTCTGTATTAGAAATCTCTCCAAGAATGTCAAATCTCTCCCAAATCCCTCTAAGTATGTGAAATCTAACTCAAATATCTCTCTATATGAGAAACCTCTCCAAGAATATCAAATCTCTCCCAAATCCCTCTAAGTATGTGAAATCTCTCTCAAATATCTCTCTGTATGAGAAACCTCTCCAAGAATGTCAAATCTCTCCCAAATCTCTCCAAGTATGTGAAATCTCTCCCAAATCTCTCTCAAAAGTTCCCGTAACTTTTTAGAATCATTCGGGTCATTCCGACCCTTAACCGGGTCAAAAACGGCTTAAAACGGGGCGAAAACGAGAAAAATAGGCTTTAGGAACCGAAACCATGAAGAGAGGCCTCTTAGGACCAGAACCGAGCCTCTGTTGGCTGAGGCATGCGAGACCGAGCCTCGGTCTCTGCTCCTTCTCTCCTCTTTGTTCTCTTCTATGCTTTCGGTCTTTGTCGCCTTCTCTCGGTCTCTACTCCGCCTCTCTGTCTCTTCCCTCCTCTCGGTCTCTACTCCACCTCTCTATCTCTTCCCTCCTCTCGATCTCTACTCCGCCTCTCTGTCTCTTCCCTCCTCTCGGTCTCTACTCCGCCTCTCTGTCTCTTCCCTCCTCTCGGTCTCTACTTCGCCTCTCTGCTCCTTCTCTCCTCTCTGTCTCTTCGCGCCTCTCTGTTCTCTCCTTCCCCCCTCTCGGTTCCTGCCCTCTCTCTTCTCCCCTCTCGGTTCCTACTCTCTCCCTTCTGCCCTCTCGGTTTCTACCCTCCCTCCTCTCGGTTTCAGCATCAGAAGGCCGAACCTCGGCTAGATTTCGGAAATTTGTCACTTTTAGCCCATTTTTGATATTTTTAACATTTTAAGCCCGTTTTTCGTGATTTCAAAGCGGGATTTTCTCCAGAAATTATATTTTAACACAATAAACTCTAAATATTCATAATTTAAACATATTTTGATGAAAATCATTATTTAAATAATAAAAATCAAATGGGTGAATTATTAAAGGTGGAGTGTTGACTTTGCCTTATCCAATGTCACAAGCAACCACCCCACACCCACTCTTTGACTAACCACACCTCCCCACCTTACCTAAGTCACTTCAATGTCCCTTACACTCAAATTACACTCATTCCCATGTTTTTAGAGCTGGAACAAACATCCTCTCTCCTCATTTCTCTCATTTGCTCTCATTTCACTAAGTATCAAACACCACTTTTCTCTCAAACTTTTTCCACTCCAATTTCGAGATTCAAGGTTGATTTTCAAGTGTTCTTCCACTCTTAGTAAGTATCATTCATCCTCCTTATGATTATTTCACCTCATTCTACTCATATCATGGATATCTTACACAAACTCCATCATATTTGTGTTAGAGCTTCGAATCTTCAAGTGTTCTTGGCTTGAACACTTCTCTTCTTCAACACTTATCTACTGAAATCACTCAAGGTGAGTTCATACCCCTACATTTTCATGTTTTCTCAAGTTTTCAGGGGGGGGGGGGGGAAATACAAGTTTAAACACTAAGAACATAACTAAAATTTTCGAACTGCCTTCATCAGAAAAGTTCAACTCCATTCACGGACTGTTTTGGGTATCTTAAACATTTTTGTTTTCAAAACTGTACAAGGTGCAGATAGTTCAAATTTTTAGCTTTAAAATGACTACTTGCACATCTCCATACGATTTTTCTACAATTTATGGTGATTTTTACAAAACTGCCTATCATTTCAAACAACAATCCGGACCAGTCTGTGATTATGGACTTTTTCACCCAAGTTGGAGGTCATTAAAATAGTGATAAAAATTATGAATAAACTAGACACTTTTGTTTAAACTCTCAGAATTTACGGATCTAGTTTTCGACTTCGTATGATTTTTCTATGATTTTTCCAAAACAGGGCAGAATGGCTAAAGTTAGCCAACAGCATGTAAATATCATAACACTTTGTATTATGTTGAGCAAAGTGTATAATCATAAGTTCTAATTATTGAATGTGTTTCCTTGTTAGTTTATCATCATGAAATGAAACTAAGTCATTCATAATAAATATTATTCATTCATTTTAGAACACGTATATTAAACTATAAAAAGTATAGTTTGATAAATTCATAACACTAATACATTTCCGTAAAAGAGTTCATACATATTACATACATTTTAGATAAATTATAATAGGTATAGTTTATGATACATCACTCAACACACTCGTACAAAAAAAGGGTACATTCATACAAGAAAGATTTGTATTCACACACATTTCACGTAAATTTGTTAACCTATAGTTTGATAAATTCATAACACTAATACATTTCCATAAAAGAGTTCATACATATTACATACATTTTAGATAAACTATAATAGGTATAGTTTATGATACATCACTCAACACACTCGTACAAAAAGGGTACATTCATACAAGAAAGATTTATATTCACACACATTTCACGTAAATTTGTTAACCTATAGTTTGATAAATTCATAACACTAATACATTTCCATAAAAGAGTTCATACATATTACATACATTTTAGATAAACTATAATAGGTATAGTTTATGATACATCACTCAACACACTCATACAAAAAGGGTACATTCACACAAGAAAGATTTATATTCACACACATTTCACGTAAACTTGTTAACCTATATTGTGAGACTCTCTCTCTCTCCCCGTACGTCCGAGTGCGGGATATAATTCCTGGTAGTTATAATCAGAATCTCCTTGAGGGAGAACGTGATACTTGTATATAGATCTATATTGGGTTTGACACCCCACACCTTGCTGCTAGCTACAGTGGGACCTGCAGGTCTACGGGTGACAAATGTCATTATAGTTTTTCGCGACGCCTGAGAATGTCGTGGCAGGTTCACATAGTCATAGTATGATTATAGCGACTCACATAGGGATATAACAATCCATAAGTTTACGGGATTTTATTTTAAAACCTAAATGAGTTTTATGTCTATTTAAAATCATTTTTATCTCTATGAGTACAGATATTACTGTACATTTTTGGTTTTGGTAGTTACGACTACACATCATTTGAAACCACATTTATACTTTTAAGTATGGTCAATACTTGTTATTTCTCGGTCATCTAATTTAGGACTACATATATATATATATATAAAGTATTAACAAACATGAGAACATACAGAAATTTCATTTAATTCAAACGCGTCCATGTCCATTTAAGCACATAACATTTTCTATTAATAAGAAAGGTTATTTATACATTTTGGTCTTCAGTCATAAGACTACATTACACAAATTTTAAAGAAAATATCGGATTTTCTGGATACATATTCTAACGCTTTTACAAGGAAAACGATTTACTTTTCTAACGAAATCTCTTATGAACTCACCAACCTTTGTGTTGACACTTTTCAAAACTACTTGTATTCTCAGGAATTCAGTGAAAACAGGAAATCAACAACGTTTTGAGGATGGGACGATAAATCGTCAAACAGTTCATTTTGTATCATAATGTAATTGATGTGAATCATGTAAACATGTGCTTTGATGTAACGTTTTCAATTATATTTGTGTTGGTTGTATTTACTTTGAGCACTATTATACTCGTTGTGATACTCTACATGAAGTTCTCCACCCCCGGACGTTTCCGCCATCCTTGGTTTGGGGGTGTGACAGATTGGTATCAGAGCATTGTTTATAGTGAACTCAGTATATCAAACCACATAAGATATACAAACTATAAATGCATTGGGACTAAGTCTCTGATTTAAAGTTTCAAAACAACTATACTTTTAGAAATAAATAGTTTCTTATTGAAGGTATACATGCATACATACATATTAAGGTCAGCACCACTCTAGAATAAAAGAACAGTAATGATTGTTGAATATCACAGGTAAGCTCGGGGATGTATGGTCAGTCTTGGGAATGGCATAGCCTGATCAACTATGCTGGTCCGAGGAGTGATTAGCACATGCCCAAGAATAGTTGTGATATGGCAACAAGTCTAAAACTTACCAACACTACCACAATGAGAACATTAGAACAGAACATGAGTTTAAAATACTATAGGAGTATTTTGTAATATCATAACTTATATGAAAACTAAATAGATCCTTATTAATAGGTCTATAGTCCCTAACTGGATACTTTAAGGTTATATATAACCTAGAAATTATAGACTTAGAATTTGTGGTCATTACCTTACTTCCTTTTCCTTGTTTGGATGTGGACCTAGAGTGGGATCACTTATTCAAAGGTCTATCGTATCTTGTTATATGTAATTAGTATGCACTATGTCATTATAGAAGTAACTAATAAGGATCACCCCTATAAGTAATTGATAATAGAGTTAGACGCATAGTACTTATCTCCTCCACTCCTATTCTCGCAAATACGGCATAGCAAAATCCTACTTACCGGACGACCCTTACTTTCCTAATCCGAACTCGAGGAATGGTGAATGATTATGAGAAGAATCATAAGCGGGACCAGAGGTAATCAATCCTCCATGCATAGCAAGGGTTCCGTGAACCGTTTCGACTATAACGAAACCGTAAACCATTGGGCAATCGTGATCGAGGGTTGAATGTCGACAACAATGAAAACAACTACCATGTGGAGACCAACGAGGGTGCTATGACCTCAACCACGGGGGACTGACGGACAGAGCCCTCTCGGCAAAGACCCGGTGGATCGCGATCATCGGGGATTAAAACAGGAAGACTACAATCCGAGTTCAGAAAATGGCGCGCTACTATAGACCCCACCATCTCAGGTACCGGTGACTCAGAGTTATACTACTATTCCCGAGACCAACTCTCTTTTTAGGACCTTATCGCCACTCGTGAAGAGGAAAGAGAGTAACAGGGTAGGACACACAGCATTCAAAGAAAGGATGATTGTAGCCAAGCGTTGATTGGAAAAGCTACAAAATTGCATCGACCTTGCCTCAGGCATCACAAGGGATGGATCATCGTAAGTAGAGTTCATGCCGCTCACCAGACCTGGTAAATTAGCTTCATAAGTATGCGCTGGTGCTACTCTATTGTAAGTAAAATCACGACACTACAAATTAAGTGGTCATACTAATCGAGAAATCTATCTACTATCAAAACCCGCCCATGCACAAATGTGAAGTAGACCTGCATCGAAGTCAAAATTTTCACTAAAATCATGATTACTAAAGTCATATTAACAAGATGGGCTTAGGATGTACCTAACAGACTCGAAGGACTATCTAGCCTTAATTATATAACTAAGCATACATCAATAGGTCGTGATAAGGACCTAGCTTGGGTCAAGTATAAGGTTTCACTTAGATACAGAGCTACTAAAATACATGAGTTTATTATACAAAGAATCTCGTTATAAATTGTTTCCAGAACACCCTAAACAACCGAACTTTGATACAAATCGATATGAGATAAACTTAGTTAGAAAACTCGCGACATATAGCCATTCTAAAAACTCATTATCGTCTCACCTTTAAACATTTGTTGAGAAGTTTCTTCTTTATAGACCTATGGGTGCGAACGTTCCAGCACTAATGCACCGGATCCCATCAAAATTCCTCAGCCAAGTGTGTTCGGACAAACATGATTCTAAGAGGAGTAAATCTCAACGTCCGTATGAAACCTACTCCTACCCACTGCCATAACTCCATCTCGGGAGCGTTAGTAGGAACACTAAGAATAGTACAGTAATGTGCAAAAATTTATATGCGTAAATATAAATTGTAAGGATGCACTTAAGAAAATCATTTCCACTAACGAAGTCGTTTTTCGTCATGAAACAGAGCTATGTCTTCACCAAGAGGCAACAAACCAACTAGCAAGGCGCCAACACTTCAGATAGACACTGCTACTTTTCAAGCTGCAGTCACGGCAGCCGTGGCAGCCATCATGGTGCATTTCAATACTAACAACGTCAACAGGGGTGGAAGCGGTACTAACAATACAAATTGAGGTAACAATCAGGGACACCAATGGATACCTACCAACAAAAATACCTCAGACCACGAACCTACGAACAAGAAGAGAAAGTTTTGGGACATGAAAGAGCGCCACCAATCTAAAGGATACACTAAAAGACAACAACCTAGGGCCGCCCTTACCATTACAACAGCAGTCATGACACATGCGTAGACATTAGCCTCGGGGTCTGCCACCCAAATGCCTGCCAGACCATATGAGGGATCACTCCCAAAGTGCAACAAATGTGGCTTTCATCACCATGGGGCTTGCCGGGAGATGCACTGTAAAAACTGCAACAGGAAAGGGCATACCGTCCGTTTCTGTAGGGCCTTGGCCCATCACCTCCCTTCAATCAACTGCACCAAGGTAGGCCCAGTATGCTACCTATGTGGTGAAATGGGACACTTCAAGAGAGAATGTTCAACTGAGAAGAATAACGAAGGAACAGGAGGAATGTGATGAACACACCAACAGGAGCAGCAAGGGAACCATGTTAGGACTTTTGTAATGTTCCCAACGACAAAACGTTTAAGTACTATATGTTTGTAATGAATTTGGTACGCTTACTAAAGTAACCTTCCTTCTAAAAAGTAGCTAAAATATTTTCTCTCTCATACAAATCAAACCAAAGACATTCATATGTGACCTTAGGAGCATTACCTGTAAGTTGTGATGACCTTGTCCATACATCGGGGTTAATTTAAAATCAAAATACTAAAGTCTTGAAACAGATAATTCCATCCTGACTCCGATTCCATGTCTAGTATTAGGGGTTGAGTGGGGTCACCCACTCGACGATTGCACGATATCAACTTACATACGACGATCATATACCGCTCGATTATGAGGAGACCTGTCAGGAATCATGATATCAAGTATCATTACTGGCTATCGAAAACACACCCACTACCAGTGCTAGACACTGTGGTATGAATCATCTACAATAATCATAACATTTAACAAAACGGAACACACAGAAAAGAAATACAGGACACTCTATCACTCTAGTGATCTCTTCCTTCGAATACAACTTATCTCATGTTATCTAAAAAGATATTGTTGTCGTTATCTAATTTTGATTGATATAGCCCTCGTCTTCCCGATTTAACGACTATAAAAGGGCCCTTCACCTAACCCCCCGAATATCGAAACTATCGTCTCTCATAAACATCCAGCACGGACCTTTGGGTCATCTCTCGCTGTGGAACTCTAAAACACACTCCAAAGGAGTGTTATACTTCCCAAAGCCCTATCACAAGTATTTACAGAAGACCTTTCGGGAATGTCATGCATACAACAGACAAGGTTCAAGAAAGGAAGCTTGGGATGGATACAACCAGGTGCGAATCTTGCCATGAACTTCAGGCCAAGGTTGCCTAGAAGGACGAGTGAATGTCCTACCATCCAAAAAGGCCTAGTCGTGTAAACCAAACCCACATACTTCCTATCGAGCTACAAGAGCTGTCAGGTCAAACCTGCCGAACTACTTAACAATGAAATTGAAGAACCAAGCTTCTCACCCTGGAAAACTCTGGTCTTATTCGTCAAATAGAAAAGCAAATTGCTCATAATTCCGTCGATTTCAGAGGCCCCGACAACATCTCTAATAGAAACCTTTACTATCTGCCTCGCATAGACGAATAGGCCGACCAACCGCAACGAACGAGGTACCCTTCAGGAATTGGACCTGAGATCTGAATATCACCAGTCATGAGTATTGAAGAAGGATGTCCGAGAACAATCCTCCAACTTCGATGCAGACGCTGAAAGTTCGTAGTAATAACCCTCGGATAGGATCAAACCCACTCGTAGGATCCATGAAAGTAATAAATAGGATATACCATTTTTGCTAAGGATCAGTTCATCATCGTCATTACAAAGGACTTACTTATCTACCCTCGTAGCAAGAAGGAAACCAAGGAGAGCAGCTACAACAAACCACGGAATACGATCAGAGAAGTATTACCCGAAGTTCTCTAGATACGAGTTTTGGAATTGAGGAGTTCAATTCTCAAGACACATCGTTATCAAGGTGGAAATTCATAAGGACCCTTTCAATTGGTCAAAACCGTTGAGAAACAATCAGCACCGAAGGCGTTAGCAGGAATACGCAAAAAATTCATGGTCTCGTTGACCTACCATCTTAGTTCCTTAGGAACGTCTCGAAAAATACGGACCCCTCCCAACTTTGACCCTAAAGGGAACAACCCTTGACAGGAAGAGAAGCAAGAGGAAGAAACCTTTAGAACTCCAGTATAACCGACCAAATTCCTCTAGAAACACTCACTCTGGGAAGGCTTAGTACGCTTCGGAAAGCATGGAAAGCCAATACCCCAAATAATTGTGTCTTTCAAGATTCTTGTCAGAATTAGCCCTGTAACTCGCTACTTCAATCTACCCCCGCGAGCTTGGTAAAGTACACTCTACCCAACACGTCCCAAATTTACAAGAAGTATTTATCCGACGAGACTCTTGCAATTCCCCTCGACGAGATCGAGTTACACAAGAGCCTCACCTTCTTGGAAGAACCATGGTGACCATGGACCGAGGTCAAGCGGATGAAACAACGCCACTTCCCATTAGTGAAAGTTCGTTGGAATACTAACCAAGGACCTAGAGTCACATGGGAGCGCGTGAGTCAGTCGATTAGGAAGTATCCTCACTTCTCGGCTTGACTATTCATGCCTACTCCTTGCCTAAATTCAAATTTCGGGACGAAATTCCCTCTAACGGGGGGATGATGTGACAACCGTCAAATTTCGGTCAAGTCAAAGTCAACTAAAGTCAGCAAGTCAAACCGTTTGACTCAATTTGCCCGTGAGTACTAAAAATTACATTATGAAATTTCTACATAACTCTCTATTCTAATGAGAGATCATAAATCAAAAGTGCGAACATCTAGATCTCCTTAACCTAAAACTGTAGTCCGTGGCGAGCCAAACCGATAAAACAATGTTGCATACTCATCGGGAGTGTGTAAGATCCTTAAACAAGGCTTAATAGGGTTTAAGAACCATGCATTGCGATGCCGGACACTGACAATTGTCACACATGGAACCTCTCTCAATCGTTTTCACTCTATCTCTCTCTATGTCAAATCTCTCCCAAATCTCTCCAAGTATGTGAAATCTCTCTCAAGTATCTCTCTGTATTAGAGATCTCTCCAAGAATGTCAAATCTCTCCCAAATCCCTCTAAGTATGTGAAATCTCTCTCAAATATCTCTCTGTATGAGAAACCTCTCCAAGAATGTCAAATCTCTCCCAAATGTCTCCAAGTATGTGAAATCTCTCTCAAATATCTCTTTGTATGAGAAATCTCTCCAAGAATGTCAAATCTCTCCCAAATCTCTCCAAGTATGTGAAATCTCTCCCAAATCTCTCTCAAAAGTTCCCGTAACTTTTTAGAATCATTCGGGTCATTCCGACCCTTAACCGGGTCAAAAACGGCTTAAAACGGGGCGAAAACGAGAAAAATAGGCTTTAGGAACTGAAACCATGAAGAGAGGCCTCTTAGGACCAGAACCGAGCCTCTTTTGGCTGAGGCATGCGAGACCGAGCCTCGGTCTCTGCTCCTCTCGGTCTCTGCTCCTTCTCTCCTCTCTGTTCTCTTCTCTGCTTTCGGTCTTTGTCGCCTTCTCTCGGTCTCTACTCCGCCTCTCTGTCTCTTCCCTCCTCTCGGTCTCTACTCCGCCTCTCTATCTCTTCCCTCCTCTCGATCTCTACTCCGCCTCTCTGTCTCTTCCCTCCTCTCGGTGTCTACTCCGCCTCTCTGTCTCTTCCCTCCTCTCGGTCTCTACTCCGCCTCTCTGCTCCTTCTCTCCTCTCTGTCTCTTCGCGCCTCTCGGTTCTCTCCTTCCCCCCTCTCGGTTCCTGCCCTCTCTCTTCTCCCCTCTCGGTTCCTACTCTCTCCCTTCTGCCCTCTCGGTTTCTACCCTCCCTCCTCTCGGTTTCAGCATCAGAAGGCCGAACCTCGGCTAGATTTCGGAAATTTGTCACTTTTAGCCAATTTTTGATATTTTTAACATTTTAAGCCCGTTTTTCGTGATTTCAAAGCGGGATTTTCTCCAGAAATTATATTTTAACACAATAAACTCTAAATATTCATAATTTAAACATATTTTGATGAAAATCATTATTTAAATAATAAAAATCAAATGGGTGAATTATTAAAGGTGGAGTGTTGACTTTGCCTTATCCAATGTCACAAGCAACCACCCCACACCCACTCTTTGACTAACCACACCTCCCCACCTTACCTAAGTCACTTCAATGTCCCTTACACTCAAATTACACTCATTCCCATGTTTTTAGAGCTGGAACAAACATCCTCTCTCCTCATTTCTCTCATTTGCTCTCATTTCACTAAGTATCAAACACCACTTTTCTCTCAAACTTTTTCCACTCCAATTTCGAGATTCAAGGCTGATTTTCAAGTGTTCTTCCACTCTTAGTAAGTATCATTCATCCTCCTTATGATTATTTCACTTCATTCTACTCAAATCATGGATATCTTACACAAACTCCATCATATTTGTGTTAGAGCTTCGAATCTTCAAGTGATTCTTCAAGTGTTCTTGGCTTGAACACTTCTCTTCTTCAAAACTTATCTACTGAAATCACTCAAGGTGAGTTCATACCCCTACATTTTCATGTTTTCTCAAGTTTTCAGGGGGGGGGGGGGAATACAAGTAAAAACACTAAGAACATAACTAAATTTTTCTAACAGCCTTCATCAGAAAAGTTCAACTCCATTCACGGACTGTTTTGGGCATCTTAAACATTTTTGTTTTCAAAACTGTACACGGTGCAAATAGTTCAAGTTTTTAGATTTAAAATGACTACTTGCACATCTCCATACGATTTTTCTACAATTTATGGTGATTTTTACAAAACTGCCTATCATTTCAAACAACAATCCGGACCAGTCTGTGATTATGGACTTTTTCACCCAAGTTGGAGGTCATTAAAATAGTGATAAAAATTATGAATAAACTAGACACATTTTTTTAAACTCTCAGAATTTACGGATCTAGTTTTCGACTTCGTATGATTTTTCTATGATTTTTCCAAAATAGGGCAGAATGGCTAAAGTTAGCCAACAGCATGTAAATATCATAACACTTTGTATTATGTTGAGCAAAGTGTATAATCATAAGTTCTAATTATTGAATGTGTTTCCTTGTTAGTTTATCATCATGAAATGAAACTAAGTCATTCATAATAAATATTATTCATTCATTTTAGAACACGTATATTAAACTATAAAAAGTATAGTTTGATAAATTCATAACACTAATACATTTCCGTAAAAGAGTTTATACATATTACATACATTTTAGATAAATTATAATAGGTATAGTTTATGATACATCACTCAACACACTCGTACAAAAAAGGGTACATTCATACAAGAAAGATTTATATTCACACACATTTCACGTAAATTTGTTAACCTATAGTTTGATAAATTCATAACACTAATACATTTCCATAAAAGAGTTCATACATATTACATACATTTTAGATAAACTATAATAGGTATAGTTTATGATACATCACTCAACACACTCGTACAAAAAGGGTACATTCATACAAGAAAGATTTATATTCACACACATTTCACGTAAATTTGTTAACCTATAGTTTGATAAATTCATAACACTAATACATTTCCATAAAAGAGTTCATACATATTACATACATTTTAGATAAACTATAATAGGTATAGTTTATGATACATCACTCAACACACTCGTACAAAAAGGGTACATTCACACAAGAAAGATTTATATTCACACACATTTCACGTAAACTTGTTAACCTATATTGTGAGACTCTCTCTCTCTCCCCGTACGTCCGAGTGCGGGATATAATTCCTGGTAGTTATAATCAGAATCTCCTTGAGGGAGAACGTGATACTTGTATATAGATCTATATTGGGTTTGACACCCCACACCTTGCTGCTAGCTACAGTGGGACCTGCAGGTCTACGGGTGACAAATGTCATTATAGTTTTTCGCGACGCCTGAGAACGTCGTGGCAGGTTCACATAGTCATAGTATGATTATAGCGACTCACATAGGGATATAACAATCCATAAGTTTACGGGATTTTATTTTAAAACCTAAATGAGTTTTATGTCGATTTAAAATCATTTTTATCTCTATGAGTATAGATATTACTATACATTTTTGGTTTTGGTAGTTACGACTACACATCATTTGAAACCACATTTATAATTTTAAGTATGGTCAATACTTGTTATTTCTCGGTCCTCTAATTTAGGACTACATATATATAAAGTATTAACAAACATGAAAACATACAGAAGTTTCATTTAATTCAAATGCGTCCATGTCCATTTAAGAGCATAACATTTTCTATTAATAAGAAAGGTTAATTATATATTTTGGTCTTCAGTCATAAGACTACATTACACAAATTTTAAAGAAAATATCGGATTTTCTGGATACATATTCTAACGCTTTTATAAGGAAAACGATTTACTTTTCTAACGAAATCTCTTATGAACTCACCAACCTTTGTGTTGACACTTTTCAAAACTACTTGTATTCTCAGGAATTCAGTGAAAACATGAAATCAACAACGTTTTGAGGATGGGACGATAAATCGTCAAACAGTTCATTTTGTATCATAATGTAATTGATGTGAATCATGTAAACATGTGCTTTGATGTAACGTTTTCAATTATATTTGTGTTGGTTGTATTTACTTTGAGCACTATTATACTCATTGTTGTGATACTCTACATGAAGTCCTCCACCCCCAGACGTTTCCGCCATCCTTGGTTTGGGGGTGTGACACCCGCGAAACTCAACTACTTCGTATGCTTCCGGTAACCTTCAAGGGTGCTGCTAAAGACTGGCTCAAGTCACTTCCCCCCGGATCTGTCACTACTTGGGCCAAGATGAAGGAAGAATTTATTGATCACTTTTGCCCACCATCCAAGATAGCCAAACTGAAGAAGGCCATTGCAAACTTTGAACAACAAGCTGGAGAGTCTCTATATGAAGCATGGGAGAGGTACAAACGTCTGCTAAGAAACTGCCCACACCATGATCTAAACAACCAGCAAGAAGTTTCCATCTTCTATGATGGAGTCAATGTCACAACCCAGCAGTTGCTAGACTCGCAAGGGCCACTTACAAAGAAGCCACCCCCGGTGATTAAAGAATTGATTGAAGAATTCTCTAAACACTCTAGAGAATACCACAACCCTAGGCATGATGTCACGAGGGAGCCGCGTATGCTGCTACTGAAGACTTATCCGCGGTCATGGCTATGTTAAAAACTATGGATAGGAGAATGGACAAAATGGATCAAACTATCCATGCTATTCGGGTGGGTTGTGAAAACTGCAATGGACCTCACCTCAATAGAGATTGCGATTTGGATGAGAATGGCAACAAGAAGGCACAAGCATGTTATTCGAGCAGTGACCGGTATGATGAGGACTGGCGCAAACACAAGAAAGAGTGGCTGCCTTACGAAGAATACAAGAAGGCCAAGGAGGAGAAGTATAGACAAAAAGGGAGAGGCTTTTATCAAAAGGAGGAGCCGGTGCAAGAGAGGAAGCCAAGCTTGGAAGATATGCTTACTAAATTTGTGGCTGCTTCCGAGAAAAGACATAGTGACCATGATGCTGCTATCCAAGAAACAAGAACCATGCTCAGGAACCAGCAAGCATCCATCCACAACATAGAAACGCAGCTTGGGAAACTTGCTCAACAACTTAACCAAAGGTCACCGGGTGAGCTTCCTAGCAAAACTGAGAACAACCCACGAGGCGCACAAATAAACATTGTCACAACGAGAAGTGGGAAGATCATCACTCCCCTGGCCCCCATTCGAATTGAAGCAACCAGGGACTCGCAGAAGGAAGGAACGGAAGAACAAGCAGAAAACCAAGATTCACAATCTGAGAGTTCTACTCGCCGAGTAGGGCCGACGGACTCGGCGAGTACCCCATTAAAATCGAATGAACAGCCTCCCTTAAAGCCATACCAGCCTCCAATGCCATACCCAGCCCGAACCAAGAAAGAGAAGCAGGAAGAGGAATACCAGAAGTTTCTAGACCACATTAAAACTCTTCAAATCAACATTCCTTTCATTGAAGCCGTCATGCAAATGCCCAAGTATGCTAAGTTCCTTAAGGAACTCCTCACCAATAGAAGAAAGATGGAGGAAGTGCAGAAGGTAGTGCTTAATGAGAACTGCTCCGCCGCAATGCTAAACAAGTTACCAAAGAAGAAGGGTGATCCGGGGAGCTTAACTTTACCTTGCCAATTTGGCAACTTGGCTGCAATTCATGCCTTAGCTGATTCTGGAGCAAGTGTGAACCTTATGCCCTACTCGTTCTTTAAGAAGCTAGACCTCCCGGAGCCAAGGCCAATTCGCATGGCAATTCATTTGGCAAACAAGACTGTTACCTTCCCAAGAGGCATTTGTGAAGATTTGCTAGTGAAAGTGGAAAAATTTGTCTTTCCGGCTGATTTCATCATTCTAGACATGGAGGCGGATCCGCAAGTACCAATTATCCTTGGAAGGCCTTTCCTCAACACAGATAGCGCTATCGTAGACATGAGAGATTCTAAGCTCACCTTGCGAGTTGGGGATGATTCAGTAACATTCGGGGTAGACCAAGCCATGAAGTACTCAAGGAGTAGTGACGACACAGCGTTCTCAATCGACATGCTCGACGAACTATTGGAGGAAGACATACCTAAAGATTCCAGCAAGTTTGCAGCTTTGGATGAAGCATTTGACCCGGAAAAGGACTTATTAGAGATTGAAAGACTGTTGGAAGAAGCGGAGTATGAAGAAATAATGAAGCAATCTGAGAGCCCTACTCGCCGAGTAGACCCGATCTACTCGCCGAGTACATCTGAAGAAAAGCCAGAAGTCGTGAATGCAACTGCAAACTCGCCGAGTACCACACCTGCGCTCGGTGAGTCCGTCACTAAGAACAACCAAACAGAGCTTAAAACGTTACCTGACCATCTGGAGTATGCTTTTCTGGAAGAAGGAAATCAGAAGCCTGTAATCATAGCCTTGGATCTATCCAAGACGGAAAAGGAAGAGCTTGTACACGTGTTGAAGAAAAGGAAACGAGCCATCGCATGGAGCATCTCCGACATCAAAGGAATAAGCCCATCCTATTGCTCTCGCAAAATCAATCTAGAAGAAGGAGCAAGGCCGGTGGTGCAACACCAAAGACGATTGAACCCGAACATGCAAGAAGTCGTCAAGAAGGAGGTGGTCAAGCTCTTAGATGCAGGAATCATCTACTCCATTTCCGATAGTCCATGGGTGAGTCCGGTCCAAGTGGTGCCCAAGAAAGGAGGAATGACAGTCATCACCAACGAAAAGAACGAGTTAATTCCGACGCGAACGGTAACCGTTTGGCGAGTGTGCATCGATTATCGAAAGCTAAACGGTGCCACTCGTAAAGACCATTTCCCCCTTCCTTTCATAGATCAAATGTTAGAGAGACTATCGGGCCATAGCTATTACTGCTTTCTAGATGGGTTTTCAGGGTATTTTCAAATACCCATAGACCCAATGGACCAAGAAAAGACCACATTCACATGCCCAAGTGGGACTTTCGCCTATAGACGCATGCCTTTTGGACTATGCAATGCACCTGCGACATTTCAAAGGTGTATGACCGCCATATTCCATGATATGGTGGAAAAATTCATGGAGGTCTTTATGGATGACTTTTCTGTATTCGGATCTTCTTTCCATGACTGTCTCACAAATCTTGACTCAATGCTTGCTAGGTGTGAGAAAACCGACTTGGTCCTAAATTGGGAAAAATGTCACTTCATGGTCAAGGAGGGTATAGTTTTGGGACACAAAGTATCTAAAAAGGGAATTGAGGTGGATCGGGCAAAGATAGAAACCATTGCCAAATTACCCCCACCAACTAATGTGAAGGGCATTAGGAGTTTTTTGGGACACGCAGGTTTTTACCGGCGTTTTATAAAGGATTTTTCCAAAATCACGAAACCTCTAACACAGTTATTACTTAAAGATGCACCCTTTAATTTTACTAAAGAGTGTTTAGAAGCATTTGAATTTCTAAAGGAAAAATTAACTAATGCCCCGATCATTATAGCACCAAATTGGAACTTACCCTTTGAGATCATGTGTGATGCTAGTGACTATGCATTAGGAGCGGTCCTTGGTCAAAGGGTTGATAAGCACTTTCAACCCATCTATTATGCTAGCAAGACCTTAAACCCCGCCCAAGAGAATTATACTACTACTGAAAAAGAATTGTTTGTTGTGGTTTATACTTTTGACAAATTTCGCCCTTACTTGGTTTTATCTAAAACCACTGTTTTTACTGACCACTCGGCTATCAAGTATTTGTTTTCCAAACAGGATGCTAAGCCAAGAATGATACGATGGGTGCTGCTTCTTCAACAATTCGATATAGATATACGAGACAAGAAAGGAATGGAGAATGTAGCGGCCGATCATTTATCTAGGCTCGAGAACCCGCAATTGCAAGAAGATAAAGATGGAGACGACTTTCCGGATGAATACATTATGGTGTCCGTGGGAGAGGAGCCATGGTTCGCAGACATAGCTAACTATTTAGCTACAAATTATGTCCTGAAGGATTATAGTAGTCAACAAAAGAAGAAATTCTTTGCGGAGATCAAATATTACTTTTGGGACGATCCATACCTCTTCCGAAGCTGTGCGGATGGAATTATAAGTAGATGTGTGTTTGGGAAGGAAAGCCGAAGAATACTAGAACATTGCCATAGCGGGCCCACGGGAGGACATCATGGAGCACACTATACCGCAAAGAAGATCTTTGACATTGAGTTATATTGGCCTACAATCTTCAAAGATGCAGCCCAATATGTCAAAGAATGTGATGCTTGTCAAAGGGTGGGAAACATTTCATCACGAAATGAAATGCCACAACATAGAATCCAAGTGTGCGAGGTGTTCGACGTATGGGGCATTGACTTCATGGGACCTTTTCCCATATCCAAAGGAAACAAGTACATACTAGTGGCGGTCGATTATGTCTCAAAATGGGCGGAGGCACAGGCTTTACCTACAAATGACGGATGGGTAGTGGTACGATTCTTAAAGAAACTATTCTCACGGTTTGGTGTTCCGAAGGCCCTAATCAGTGACTGAGGCACACACTTTGCCAATGATCAATTGGAAAAGGTGATCAAGAAATATGGGGTGACCCATAAGTTCTCCACGTCATACCATCCACAAACTAGTGGACAAACTGAAGTGACCAATCGAGCCTTGAAGCGTATTTTAGAGAAGTCGGTGGGAAGCAACCGCAAGGAATGGTCAGATAAATTGGATGACGCGCTATGGGCATTTCCTACCGCTTTCAAAACACCTATTGGTACTACACCATATAGGTTAGTTTATGGAAAGCAATGCCATTTACCGGTTGAGATCGAGCATAAGGCATATTGGGCTTTAAAGAGGTGCAACTTCGATATAGAAGAATTGAAGACCAACCGTTTGATGCAAATGAATGCCCTTGAAGAACTCCGAAATGATGCTTATTCTAGTTCGTGGCTCTATAAAGAAAAGACCAAGAGATGGCATGAAAAAAGAATCAAGAGCAAAGACATTCATGAAGGCCAAAAAGTATTGCTTTTCAATTTCCGATTAAAACTTTTCTTGAGCAAACTTAAATCAAGGTGGGATGGTCCCTTTTTGGTCAAGACGGTGTTTCCACACGGGGATATAGAGTTGATATCAAGAGACGGTACACCATTCAAAGTCAATGGTCATAGAGTAAAGAAATATGAAGAAGGTGTCCCCCGAAATGAAGGATTGGATGAGTTGCTACTGTGCGGGATTGCAAACATGTAGATGGGGCGGAGTCCATCTAATGACTCCATCAAAAGAAGCGCTTCTCGGGAGGCAACCCGAGTTTCAAGTTTGCATTTTCTTTCCTTTTCTTTATTTTCCATTTTGTTTTTTTTTTCATTCTTCTTCGTTTATTCTATGTCTCTAAGTGCTTGAGGACAAGCTATGCTTTGAGTGTGGGGTGGATGGGCTAAACAAATGAATTGATACATTAAATTTTTCCAAATTACAAATTTTTTCAACCTGTGACATCTACTCGGCAAGTATATCGATTATACTCGGCGAGTAAATGCCCGATTGCAGCAAAAAAATTGATAACACGCGTGTCTACTCGGCGAGCAAACCCATTCTACTCGGCGAGTAGCCGGTTCAAACGCAGTAAAATAAAGCCTGTAAAAAAATGTTATTATTCACCAATTCATCCCAACACTCGCCGAGCACTTCCTCTCAGCCGCCTCTCTAAGCATTTTTCAAGATCTCTCCAAATTTCTACTTGTTTCTCTTCATTCAAGCAACAAGGTAACATCTTTACCCTTTAATTTCATGAAAGGTTCAATCTTTATCACAGATCTGCCCATATTTGATGTGATTTCGGATTTGGGGAGTTTTTCCCAATTTCTAGGGTTTTGATTTAGTCATGAATTAGATGTTGTTAGGAGTAATTTCTTCAAGATCTATGGTTAGATAAGTAATTACAACAAAACCCTATGAACAATTTGGACTATTGCACAGATTACACAGATCCGATCTCGATCTGTCAAGAAGTTCATACTACTCGCCGAGTAGGTTCGTGTACTCGGCGAGTAGGTCACAATCAGATCCTATATTTTCTTGTTTTAATTACTGGGTGTTGTTTGTTGCTGTGTTCTTGATATGTGTATGCAGGTAGCATGGTAAGAAGAGGTCAATCTTCACGTGGGGGAAGCCATGGTGATATGCCATGGTTAGCTTTTCAACAAATCACCTCCAAATCATCCAAAACTCGAGCCCTAAACAGGTTGGAAGCACTTCGACAGAAAGAAATCCACCTACCAAATGCATTGGATTGGGGATGGATGGGCAATGTTGGCTTGGAAGAAGAACTCACCCCATACTTGGTGAAAGATTGTAACTTGGGCTATGCCAACATCACTTGTGATGGTTGGTTGCAATTGTTCAAAATCCAAGAGCCGGTATACGCGGAGTTGTGCTGGGAATTCTTTGCTACCATTTCATTCTGAGGTGGTAGTGAGTTTTACAATCCTAACATGATCTCGTTTTCTTTGGGTGGGGAGCTGCAACAATGCAGCATGGTTGAGTTCTCTTGGCGGTTGGGCATTTATGACCAAGACATGGCGATGACGGATTATTTTGAAGCCTTCTTGGAGAATACCTACAAAGAACTTCCCGAGGAGGTGGTGGCATCGACATGGTGGAGTACAATTGCTAACCGATTCTACATACCTTCCACTGCTCAAGAAGGTCATATCTGCTCTCCGATCCACCGACTCATTCACCGGTTCGTTGCAAGCACAATCAACATGCGGAAGGATGGGGACAAAGTTCCCCCCCTTGACATCTTCTACTTGTGGAGTATCATCACTCCAGACATCTTCTGCAACCTTCCGTACTGCATTGCCAAATTTCTTGCGGAGGGGGCGGTCAAGGAGAAGATAAATTCGAAGATAAATGGGGCATGTTCATTACTCGACTTGCTAAATCATTTGGGATCTTGGATTTGCCGCAAGCTCAAGCGTTAACGATTATCCACCCTCCGCCGTTCAACACTGCACTTTATAGGAGGGCTCGGATAGTTGAAAATTTTGGTGATTCCTTTACTATTCCGAATGAAGATGAGCCGGCGGTCCCCGAGGAGCTGGGAAGGCGGGTTCGGCCAAGGAGAGAACGGGTACGGGAAGACCCACCGGTTATTCCGGTGGATGATAATGATGGTTGGAACCAAGTAGAGTACCGACACTACTTGGATGATATTGGGCGAGGGGTTAATTACACCAATCAATCCTTCGAGTATCTTTTCCAACAAATGCACATTGCCCCGAGACCTGGACCCGGCTACCCTTATATCATGGATTGGGACGAGAGGATGCGAAGAACGGATGGAGAAGGAGGTAGTGGAGCAGGAGGAGCCGGAATGGAAGAGGAAGATTGAAGACCTTGCTTTGTTTTGTTTTTATTTATGATGTTTGTTTTAAGACAATTGTTGACATGTTGGATTTTGTTATGGTGGTTGAAATATTAGTGTTACTGTTAGTTTTCTTTTCAGGTATTGAAGCTAGGAAACATGCTAATTAGGAAGGGCCAAGAGAGGAATGAGAGACTTTTTGAGTGATTATGGAGTCTTGTTCCTAGGATTGAGTCCGTACGAGTCAAGAGTCTTATGGAATGCTGCTGCTTAGGAAATTCGCATGAGAGTACATTTATATTTCCATTTCAACACCAAAGTCAAGAGATACAACAGTTCAAAGAAATCTGGAAATATACGCCCTACTCGCCGAGTGCACTAACACTACTCGGTGAGTACATCTGCTTTTATACGAACTGCTTTGCCATCGAGTTCTACTCGCCGAGTCTTCACGCCTACTCGCCAAGTAGCCTGCTGCATGAGGAGTTTCTGAATTGCTCTGGCTAATTTTTCTGCAACATTCATACACTCTTTATGAATTACTACTGAAGATTTTTCAACAACCCTGTTCCTTGGAGTTTTTCGAGCTATCTACCACACGAGACGTATGACGCTCGTGCCATGGATGAGCTGTTCCCATGGTTAAAGTCAATAGAAGAAGGAGCTGAAGAAGAGAGTGTCAACCTAGCGACTGCTACCCCAGGGGAGTTTGTTCCAACTTTATCTTTATTTGCATTTTTAGTTGGTATAATATGCAATGAGGGCATTGCATAAAATAAGTGTGGGGTAGGGGGTTAGTCACATCTTAGAACACTTAGAATCTTAATTTAGGCTAATTTTTAAAAATTGTTGCATACCAAAAATGCTTAGGTCTTAAATTAGAAAACTTTGGTAAAAGAATTAGGACTCCATGTTAGAATTGTGTTAATAATTTCATGAAAACCCAAATGTTTATTTGAGCCTATATACGTTCTAGTGCATTTGTGGCTTCCTTATTTCAGTGAAGTCATGAGACAAAAACACGACCTTGCTCAGCCTGAGGGATGCAATATGTTTAGCAGCCTAAACCTGAAATGTATCCAGGAAAGTTTTTATCATTAGCCAATAAAGGTTGAGATTTAGCGTCCCTGATTAAGCATGTAGGGATTTGAGTGAAAAAAAATTGAGAAATACATGAAAAGAAAAAAGAAAAGAATTACTAGAAAAAGTTATAAGAATTTTGGAGCAAATGAAGTGAAGATCTAAAGATCAAAATTCCAAGAAATCCAAAAAGTTGAAGATACCAAAAATCAATCAATACAAGGTGGTGAATTCAAAGATATCAAAGATCAAATATCAAGAAAGCGAAGAATTCAAAGAGCTCCATAGTGGTATCGAAAAGTTGTAATTCTAGAATATGTATGCTTGGGTTGCTCAATTAAAAATACCTTGAGGGTAAAGAGATTTTCTGAGGATGGATTCGGAGGGTTGCATAAAATGAGCATAGTTTGGGATGAGTGGGCAAATGTTTATGAGGATTGTGAGTATTTGAAGTATGGGGGGTTTTTAGGAAATTTTAGACACAAATGCATGCATTGCGGTCTTGGCATAATGGTTGGGTTGGATTGGAGTTATTATATGTGATTCTAATATGTTTAAAATATAGTTTTGCTTGGGGGCAAACAAAAGTCAAGTGTGGGGTATTTTGATATGTGCATAATTAGTTAATTATTTAGCATATGTTCTTAGTGATTTTTGTTTAATTATGTGAATAATGTGGACAAAAGGTACTTAAAATGTTGTGAATTTTGTTTTCAGTCCAAAAGATATGCTTGGAAGTAAAAAGGAGAAAAGGGAAGCAATTGAAGATCAAAGAGTGAAAGAAGGTGATATACTCGGCGAGTAGATCGACCTTACTCGGCGAGTACACGAGGGAGTTCCAGAAGATAAATACGACTGGTGATTTAAGACGGATAAGTATGGATCTACTCGGCGAGTTGGTTCTGCTACTCGCCGAGTACACCCTGTTTTGGGATATCTATAAAATACGAATCCTTATCTCATGGGATGATACTCCTAGCGATTTTTGAAGGTTTAGCTGTGACTAAGACACCCAGATTACGCTAAGGAACCCTAAGCTTCAATATTTGGAAGAATTCAAGCAATTAGGTTAATTCTACCACTTAGACTTAGGAATTGAATATGTTTGCTTTAGTAAACTTTGTTTTTATGTTTGTTTCTACTGCAATTATGAGCTAAATTCGTTTTTGTTTCTGTTTGGGGAATACCAAAGAACTCCTATGGTTTGATTATTGATTTTTGCTTAATTGTCTATTAATTGGTGATTTATTAAATCAAGTTTGTTAAAGAACCTTATGTATTAATCACTACTATTTTCTGTTAATTGGAAGGCAATTAGGTTGCATGAACATCACTTAATTGTTAACCTCATATGTCTATGTGAATGCTAAACCATATGCTTAGAAGTAATGATTATGAAACTAAGATTAATAAGAAAATAGGAAGATTAATGTGTGAGCTTGTTTGAGAAACCATCAACAAGAGGTTAATTGAATTGATAACTTAATTGACCATTACAAATCTTATTTAATCCAAATAATTAATCTAGGGAATTAATTAGTTTAAACACTTGATCAACGCTTAAATTAGTTAATTGTTTAAGGGTTAGGAGTAATGAACATGAACCTAACTATTATAATTGGTAACCAATAGCAATTAATCTACCTTAAACCTAAATAACCATAGGAGTGAATTAGTTGAACCTAAACGGAAACATCTTTATCAAATTTGGTGAATACTTGTTGCTTTAGTTAATTAGTTAATTTAGTTTGTCTAAGTTTCTAGTCTTGCAAAACTAGAGAAAAACCCTTTACTTTTATTATTTGTTTTAGTTAAAATTAGTTATTAGTTTAATTTTCCATTCCCTGAGTTCGATACCTTACTCATCAATCTATACCACTTAAAGACAGGTTCACTGCCTTTGTGTGCTCAATTTATTAATAAAAAGTAGGGATAAAACTAGTTGGTTAAACACACATTAGAATCGCCGAGTCAGGGCATTGACTCACCGAGTTCTTCCACGAATGAGTCTAACCCTCTAACTCACCGAGTCCACTTCTCACTCACTGGCTCCACTCGGCATAACTCGAAAAAGGAAACACGAGGGACTCGCGACTCGACTCGCCGAGTTAGAAGAATGACTCGCCGAGTTGTATGCATGCAAATACTATACACTCGATTCTACTTGAAACTAATCCATGCCATTAATAGATTTGGGTTCCTAGGACTTGATTTACACGTAAAGTTTCCAACTTTACGTGTAAATAACATCAAATGGAGGTTTTAAGGTTAAAAGGACACTATAATAGTAGATCTACAGCTTTCATGCAAAATGGATCCATAAAGGTGCTAGATCTAAGCTCCTGGAAATCAAATCTAGCTAGATCTAAAGGTTAATCAACTCCATGAGTCCTCTATGCTACTAGTAAGCTAAGAAATGGTTTAAGAATGGCTTCACAAAGGAGATTTAAGCATAGAAACAGAAAAGGGCCAAGATATACCTTACTTTCTTCTGAAATTCCTCAAAGATCTAGGACTCCTTCTTATCCTCTTGATCTACCTTTCTTTATCTCTCAAAAACTTCAAAGAATACACCAAAATCAAACAAAATGCAAAAAGGGCTCTAGGTTTTCGAGAATGAAGCTCTGAGGGGTGATGGGGGCTGACTTGAGGCCCCCAAAAGTTGTTTATATAGGGTGCAAACCCTTGAAATTAGGGTTTTATCCAGACTGGCGGACTCGCCGAGTCCGGAATATGGACTAGCTGAGTCGCCAACTTAAACGTGCTCAAAATCGCGACCCAACTCGTGCTCAATATAAATATCATACCAGAATTAGGGTGTTACAACCCTCCCCCACTTGTGTCAGACTTCATCCTCGAAGTCTGCTGCTCCCGAATCTAAGAACAACTCGGGGTAATGCCCCCGAATCTCCTCCTCGGTCTCCCACGTCCACTCAGAACCCTTCCGGTCCTGCCACTGTACCTTTACCAACTGAATCACTTTGTTCCTCAAGGTCTTCACCTTCCGATCCAAGATCGCAACTGGCTTCTCGACATAATTCAGGCTGCTATCAACCTGAATATCCTTAATGGGCACTATTGTTGACTCGTACACCAAACACTTCCTCAGCTGAGAAACATGGAAAGTGTTGTGGATCTAGCTAAGCTCTGACGGAAGATCCAACCGATAAGCAACCCGACCCACCCGGGCCAAAACCCTAAAAGGACCAATGAACCTGGGGCCCAGCTTGCCCCTCTTTCGAAACCTGATAACACCCTTCCAGGGTGAAACCTTCAGGAGGACCATATCGCCCACCTGAAACTCCAAATATGAACGCTTCCTATCGGTGTAACTCTTCTGCCGACTTTGAGCAGTCTGCAGTCTGCTACGAACCTGTTGGATCAATTCTGTCATCTTGAGCACTACCTCGGTGCTCCCAATGACTCGTTGACCGACCTTGCCCTAACAAATCGGGGTCCTACACTTCCTCCCATAGAGCATTTCAAAAGGAGGTCGATCAATACTCGCATGGTAACTGTTGTTATACGAAAATTCCGCTAACGGAAGGTACGTATCCCAACTGCCACCGAAGTCTAGAACACATGCCCGCAGCATGTCCTCGAGGGTCTGAATCGTTCTCTCGCTCTGTCCGTCCGTCTGAGGATGGAAAGCAGTGCTAAAATGGAGACGAGTACCCATCTCGTCGTGAAACCGCTTCCAAAATCTAGAAGTGAAACGGACGTCTCGGTCTGGCACCACCGAAACAGGCACTCCATGATGTGCCACTACCTCCCTCACATAAATATCAGCTAAGTTTTCTGCTGATATGCTCTCCTGAATCGGTATAAAATGTGCACTCTTCGTTAACCGATCCACAATAACCCATATAGAATCCACTCCACGCGTAGTCCTGTGAAGCTTTGTGATGAAATCCATGGTAATGTCTTCCCATTTCCACACCGGAATGTCTAACGGCTGCATCTTACCGTGAGGTCTCTGGTGTTCTGCATTAACCTTCCTGCAGGTCAGGCACCTCTCCACATACCAGGCGACATCCCGCTTCATGCAGGGCCACCAATAATAGGGTCGAAGATCTCTATACATCTTTGTAGCCCTCGGATGAATGGAAAATCGAGACTTATGTGCCTCATCCATCAACACTTGCCGTACTCCGCCCCAGTACGGCACCCAAACTCTCCCGTGAAGGGTCAACAATCCTCTACTATCATAGTCAAAAGAAGCTACTCGGCGCACGATTCTCTCACACTTCTGTCTCTCCTCCTTGAGGCCTTTTCCCTGTAGCTCCTTAATTTGCTCCAATAATGGAGCAATCACCGTCATCCTCAAACAAATGTCCCTGATCGGGGCTGATTCTACCTTGCAGCTCAAAGCATCGGCCACTACGTTGGCTTTCCCCGGGTGATAAAGGATCTCACAATCGTCATCCTTCAACACATCCAACCATCGCCTCTGCCTCATGTTCAGATTAGGTGATCCATGAGGTACCTCAAACTCTTGTGATCCGTGTAAATGGTACAACGGACCCCATAAAGGTAATGTCTCCAAATCTTGAGGGCAAACACCACTGCCGCCAGCTCTAAATCATGCGTAGGATAGTTAGCCTCGTGAGGCTTCAATTGTCTCGAGGCGTAGACTATCACACGACCTCGCTGCATCAAAACTACCCCCATACCTGTGATCGAGGCATCACAGTAAACTACAAAATCCTCCACTCCCTCTGGTAGGGTAGGAATCGGTGCCTCACACAATCTCTGCCTGAGGGTCTCAAATGCTACCTGCTGCCCAGACCCCCAACAAAATGCTACCGACTTCTTGGTCAGCCGGGTGAGCGATACTGCTATCTTGGAGAAATCCTGGATGAATCCCCTGTAATACCCTGCCAATCCTAGGAAACTCCAAATCTCGGATGGAGACCTCGGAACCTCCCACTGCCTCACAGCCTCAATCTTGTCCGTATCTACCAAAATACCCTTCTGGTTGATGAGGTGACCAAGGAACTACACCTCGGAACCTCCCACTGCATCACAGCCTCAATCTTCTCCCTCCTCAAAAACTCTAGCACCTCTCTCAGGTGTTCCTCATGCTGCTCCTGAGTCTTGGAATACACCAAGATATCGTCTATAAATACTATCACAGACCGATCCGGCATCGGCCTGCACACGCGGTTCATGAGGTCCATGAACGCGGCCGAAGCATTGGTGAGCCCAAATGGCATCACCACAAACTCATAATGACCATACCTGGTCCTAAAGGCGGTCTTCTGCACATCCTTATCTCTAACCCGCATCTGGTGATATCCGAAGCGTAAATCAATCTTGGAGCACCAGGATGCTCCCTGAAGCTGATCAAACAAATCATCTATCCTCGGAAGTGGGTAACGATTCTTCACTGTTACCTTATTCAGCTACCGGTAGTCTATACACATACGTTGTGACCCGTCCTTTTTCTTCATGAATAAAATCGGTGCACCCCAGGGTGAACTGCCCGGCCTGATAAATCCATTGTGCAGCAGCTCTTGCAGCTGCGTAGACAACTCCTGTATCTTTGGGGGAGCCAACCGATACGGTGTCCTGGCTATCGGAGCCGCACCAGGGACTAGATCAATCCCAAACTCAACCTGTCTCTCAGGAGGTACCCCCGGAAATTCCTCTAGAAACACATCCGAGTAATCTCGCACCACCGGAACATCATCAACTGTCATCTTGCCCTTCTCCCGGGCATCTGAAACATAGGCAATATAGCCGACACAACCCTACTGAAAGTAGCATGTTGCCCTCGCTACTGAACACAGAATTGGTCCGCGCTGTGGCTTCTCTCTCTGAATCACTAACTCTACCCCACTGGGAGTGCGTACCCTCACTAACTGTAGCTCGCAATCTATCACCGCCCCATTGGGGCTCAGCGAATCCATGCCTACTATGACTTTATTCCCTCGCAGGGGAATAGGGACCAAGTCCACCGGAAACTGCTCATCGAACAACTGCATAGAACACCCTCTGTGCACCCTTGCCACCCTAACGGTCCTATCAGCTGCAATCTCAACCTCAAGTGGACAATCTAGCTCCCCTGGAGCTCTGCTAAACCTCTTGCTAAGTGCAAGAGAGACGAATGATCGGGTAGTTCCCGAATCAAACAATACCATAGCTGAAATGCCGTTCACTGAGAACGACCCTATACAAAACATATAACCATAAGAAACAATGAAGAAATAAATACTGAGATAAGGGAAAATACATACCCGTCACCACGTCAGGATTCGCTCACGCCTCCTCTGCTGTCAGCTGAAAAGCCCTACTCTTTGCCACCGGCATCTCAGCTCGGCCCTGACGGCCATCTATAATCCTCAAAGTAGCAGGAGCAGGTGCTGACACCTTTCCTGCAGCAGCTAAACTCGGGCACTGGGACTTTTTATGTCCCCTCTGATTGCAATGGAAGCAAATCAGATCTGATGCTGCAACGGCGACAGTAGTGGCTGTACAATCTCTGCTCATATGCCCAGTCCGGCCGCACTTGTAGCAACCGGCACTCCCTGCCTTGCACGCCCTGTCGTGCAATCTCCCACACTTGCCACACCGAGCGTGGCTTTGCTGACTCATAGCTCTATGATCTGAACCCTTGTGCTTTTGCCCGCATTCCCTGTACCTGGAGCCGCCTCCGACTTCCTCTTCCTCTCCATCTCAAGGTTAGTCTCTCTCTCTCTCTCTCTCTCTCTCTCTCTCGCCCTAGCAATCATGTCATCCAGTGTTTTGCAGCTGGACCGGCTCACGAACTGGCTGATATCACTCCGCAGCATCTCATGATAACGAGCCTTCTTCATTTCCTCATTAACCACGTATTGAGGAACGAGAAGTTCACTCTCCCTAAACTTGGCGGTAATTTCCGCCACTGTCTTAGTAGTCTGGGTAAGATCCTGAAACTCACGGGCTAACTGCTGCACCTCAATAACCGGTGCGAACTCGGCTCTGAATCTGGTAGTAAAGTCTGCCCAGGTCATGGCATCCAAGGCTGCGTTATCCCCGATGGCATGACCAATCTCCTCCCACCAATCCCGTGCCCTGTCCTTCAGAAGACAGGACGCCAATCTAACCTTGTCCCCCTCGGGACATCTGCTAGTGCGAAAGGCGTTGGCCACATCTACCAACCATCTGTTGCTCGCTATAGGGTCCCGCGCCCCATGGTAATCTGGAGCTCCACATGCACAGAACTCCCTGAAGGTAAGCGTGCGCAACCCCATCATGGCCGCTACCTCAACACGGAAAGTACTCAGCCTCTTGTCCATCATCTCTAAGATACCCTCCTTGATCGAACCGAAGGTCACAGGAGTCTGCTCAAGTATGGTGCGAGTAATCTCTGAAGAGAGAAACTCCCTAGTCTGCTCATCCAACTGCTCAGCCTCCGGGCCTGCCCCCTCCAGCACCTGAACTGCTGACTACTGGTCTAGGGCGTAGTTCCACCATTCTGAAACACAACATAATAAACGTCTGGAACACTGATATATCTCGTGGAATCACTACTACCACAAGTTTCCTGGTCTCATCTCAGCTTTCCTTGATTCGAGTACGGATCCTCTGCTTCCAGTAGTACGGACCCATACTACCTTCCACATCTATCCGTACTTTCCTCAAGTACTGCCTCAACTCCACCAAGTCACTATTACTGCTAATGATCTCTGCTACTCTCATCCTAGGCTTGCCTTAGGGAATTCTATGACTATACCCGATCCAGTCCTCAACTGCTGAAAGCCTCCTTGTGATGCCAATTAGCCAGCACCTGAACACCATCACATGCGGCGAGGATCATATAATCCTTCAAGTAAAAGACTCATCCTTACAACGGTTAGACTAAGACAAGAGCTGCGCAATAGGGCTAAGTCTAGCACTTTGAGATTATTTAACCCTGTTCACATGTGATGTGACGCATTCACCTAATGGCTAACTCCCATCACTTAGAGTCCCACAAAGTAGAAAGCAAGCAACATTCAGACATAGGAGACTATTCAAGCAATTCTATCCTCATAAGAGGGAAACTATACTAGCATACAATGCTAAGCTCACATTATCAGGCATAACCTAAACAGGCTATCCTACTGCTGACTACTCTATGCTAGCATGCAATTCTTATAAGGCCGAAACACATAAAGCAGACATATAAGGCATCCTCCTAGATCCTTAGTTCTGTACTAGCATGCTGTTTTACTGAAATTGAAACTGATATTCATAACATAACTTGTATGGGTAATTTGGGAGTACTTACTTCAGCTCGGCGGCTGATCGCATGCACCACACCCCTTTTCTCTTTTCAAAGTTTTTATCTTTCTCAAAAATTTCTTTTTACTTTTCTAAAACTCTTTTCTTTTGAAAAACATTTTACCATTTCCTTAGTTTGAAATCAGACACACCCGAAAGTGTGCCCGAATCCCTCAAACCAAGGCTCTGATACCAACTTGTAACATCCCAAAAATACGACCCAAAATTTTTCTTTAAATAGTAATAAAAATTATATATTGTTTGTCATATCATAAAGACCATGTGTCAAATATCTCAACTCATAATAAAATGTCGTGAAACAACTGTATCAAATCAAACTACAAATCAACAAACTCCCAAGATGAAGACTGAAGCTGTGGTGTGTGCGATGCCATCATCCTGAGCTCTTCCCCTTACTTGCGGAAGTACCTGAAACCAAAACTAAAACTGTAAGAACGAAGCTTAGTGAGCTCCCCCAAACTACCACATACCATACAATAACATAGAAACACATACTGGACCTTGCCCACTGCATCGGCCCGAAGCCCGGAAACTGTATCGGACCGAAGTCCGGAACTGACTGCGACCTTGTCCCCTGCATCGGACCAAAGTTTGGAACTAACTGCATCAGATCGAAGTCCGGAACTGACTGGGACCTTGTCCCCTGCATCGAACCGAAGTCCGGAACTAACTGCATCGCACGGAAGTCCGGAAACTAACTAAGCATAACATAGCATAGCATAAACATATATCAACTAGCATAACACACATGATCATAAACTCATATACTGCATACTACGTCAGGCCGTAGCCCATAACACCTAACACATAAATCCTGTCTGAGCCACGAAGGCATCAAACACACTAACAACTGCATCGGACCGAAATTCGGAAACTACTACTAACTAAACGGGCCGGCATTGTGGCCTTAGACCCGTTCCTACTGGAAGGAAACTCACCTCGTAGCCTAGCTGCTGAAAGGACTGCTCTGGAATCTGTCTGATGTGTCTCCGGTTTCACCCCAGCTACAATATCCATGAGCACCATCAATCAAATACTGATAATAATAATACTGAGGGTAAAATGACTCTCCTACCCCTGGTCCAAGTCAACCTAACTATCAAAGTCAACATTCAGTTGACCTGACTCATCGAGTTGGGCTGCCAACTCGTCGAGTCCTTACTCTTTACTTCCTTGATTCCACTCGCTACTACTCATCGAGTTTTGGTGCAAACTCGGCGAGTTCCTCTTCGCTACTAACACTCAGACAATCTGCATCCGACTCGCCGAGTTGTATGAACAACTTGTCGAGTTCTCCTTCCTCAGATGATCATTCTAGCTGTGACTCTCCGAGTTGTATGAACAACTCGTCGAGTCTGTCTTGAAGTATGAATATGGCCTTGGACTCGCCGAGTTCTTCCACGAATGAGTCTAACCCTCTAACTCACCGAGTCCACTTCTCACTCACTGGCTCCACTCGGCATAACAAGAAAAAGGAAACACAAGGGACTCACGACTCGACTCGCCGAGTCAGAAGAACGACTCGCCGAGTCGTATGCATGCAAATACTTTACACTTGATTCTGCTTGAAACTAATCCATGCCATTAATAGATCTGGGTTCCTGGGACTTGATTTACACGTAAAGTTTCCAACTTTACGTGTAAATAACATCAAATGGAGGTTTTAAGGTTAAAAGCACACTATAATAGTAGATCTAGAGCTTTCATGCAAAATGGATCCATAAAGGTGCTAGATCTAAGCTCCTAGAAATCAAATCTAGCTAGATCTGAAGGTTAATCAACTCCATGAGTCCTCTATGGTACTACTAAGCTAAGAAATGGTTTAAGAATGGCTTCACAAAGGAGATTTAAGCATAGAAACAGAAAAAGGCCAAGATATACCTTACTTTCTTCCGAAATTCCTCAAAGATCTAGGATCTCCTTCTTCTCCTCTTGATCTACCTTTCTTTATCTCTCAAAAACTTCAAAGAATACACCAAAATCACACAAAATGCAAAAAGGGCTCTAGGGTTTCGAGAATGAAGCTCTGAGGGGTGATGGGGGCTGACTTGAGGCCCCCAAAAGTTGTTTATATATGGTGCAAGCCCTTGAAATTAGGGTTTCATCCAGACTGGCGGACTCGCCGAGTCTGGAATATGGACTCGCCGAGTCGCCAACTCAAACGTGCTCGAAATCGCGACCCAACTCGACGAGTCCAGTTACTGACTCATCGAGTTCCCCTTAAAACTTGAAAAAATATAACAATAAATAACAATATAAATATCGTACCAAAATTGGGGTGTTACATATTCTTTCAGAAGTAGTATGTTGTTCCTATTGTAATGCTCTGAAGTTTTATTCAGAAACATTAAAATTTTGTTGTTTAGAAGGTCGGATTGTTTTATCCAATAATGAACTCCCGCTTGTCATGCGTAATGTGTTAACATCTATATCAGAAGAAGCAAAATCTTTTAGAACATATATTACAACATACAGTAATCATTTTTCCTTCACTTCATTTGGTGTTAAAGCAGACAAGAACCTGATAAAAAGAAATTAGGGTATTTACACTTTTAGAGTCCAAGGCTAAGTATATCATTTTGTGAATGATTTACATCCTGATGAGAAAAGTGCTAAAAACCTTCAATTATATTTTCACGATACAGAGAACAAAATAGAAAATCGATTAACAACTTCCCCATAATTATTTAAAGACTTAATTGTAACATGCATAACCTATATACATCATAATCCATATGCATGCTTTTTCCGAAATTCAAGTGACATACCATGTTTAGATGAATATAAGGTTATTCTTAAGAGTATCCCTACACAAGATCACCGAGTGTATAACATGCCAGATGTCGCACAAGTTGCAACACTTTAGGTTGAAGGCCAAGAGAACGGAGAACATGGTAAAAGAGATATTGAAGTTAGAACACACAATAATGAACCAATGAATGTTGAGTATTATTATGGTTGTTATGATCCATTATAGTACCCTTTAATGTTTCTAATTGGAGAACTTGGTTGGCATCAACATATTCCCAAAAAAAGTGTCAATGAACAAACAAACAATAGGATAGTTACATGTTCGACAGCAAAACTTATCTCCCCCATGGGAATCACAAATGTCAATGACTTGTTAAATATGGAAGAGTCAGGTAAACAAATACAATTTCAATTTTATTTTTCCTTACATCATGCAACCTAATAGATTTTTCTTAACAGTGATGGCAAGAAGTTCTGAGAATTTGAATTGTGTCTCGGTTAGAGAATATTACGCCTACAAACTTCAGATCTTGTTTATTTCTTTTTGGTCGCCTATTACAACAATATATAGTAGACAGTTATGTGAAGTTAGAAACACAAACATTAGCTTTCTATAGAACACAACAACATGAGTTACGACAAGAGTTCCTTCAAGGTGTTGTCGATGCACTAGCAAGTGAAGAAACTAATGCCTTAGTTATTGGTCGACGTGTGGTTTTACCAACCAACTTTATTGGTGGTCCAAGGAATATGAGACGAAAATACATAGATGCTATTGATGGGTTTTATACAAAAAATCCTATGTGTGCATGCAACCCTAAAATTGGATCTATGTTTTCACTATTAGATACACAACATTATGAACACATAAAGAAACCCTAATATGCCCTAGTACTTTTGAAATACACATAGAAGATTAGATCACATACCTCTTGTTGTTATATTGCAATAACAACTCAAATCTTTAAACCCTAAGTCTTGAAAGCAAGTACCATAAGTGTAGTACCTCTAATAGCTCACAAACACCAAGAGCAAATGGAGAGACAATAGAGAGAGAGAGAGAGAGGGAGGCTTGAAATTCATCCCTAGGAACCCTAGACAAGGCATGAATGAATTCTTATGGCCTTAGGGGTCTTTATATAGGTGTAGAGATTAGGGTTTCAGTCCTTTACCTTATCTAGTTGTTTGCCCACCAAGCAATCATAAGATAAGCCTTGAAATCCCTTATCCTTTATCCTTTGGACGATTTCAAGGATATCTTATCCCTTGAATTCGTCTAACCCATATCAAGGATAACCATTACCCTATTTTGTAACTATCACATAATTACAATTCAGCCCCTCTAGTTTAATTAATTACATTTGATCACAAAACTAATTCTTAATTAATTATTGACCAATATTAATTAAAAAAAATATGATTTCTCCTTTAATATATTATTCTTATAACATATTAATAAATCACAATAACCTCTTTCTCTATTATTTCTCCAGTCAAGTTGCTTTGGTGAAGGCAACCCAAAAGGACCATGCACAATCGGGTCAAATACTTACCAAATATGGTTACGAGCTTAGACACTAATCCAACAGTATCCCACTTGGATAAGTCTAGTAACCACAAATGTAAGTACAACTCGATTAGCAATCGTAGCTATCAAAGACGCTGTCGAACTCTGATCTTATAAGTAACCTGTCCTTCAGATAAGGGATCATATATTCCTCCATTCTAGATATCGTATAGACGTGAGACATGGATTGAAATCATTCTCTCAGTCTATGTGTTGTTTCTCGATTTCCGATTTACGACGACTGACTAATTGAACAAATCAAACTAGCCCCAGCTCGACCGAGCGTTTACGTTTGTCATCACTAAATCATCGAGGGGCCCACATATATCGCTTTTATCCCAATTTGGGTAAAAGGAACGGATAAACTTCGACTCAATGCTTGCTTGCACTCACTCACCAAATCACAAACAGCAATATGTTTTATAACACCAAGTTACCTGTGTGTTTACATATTATCAATGTGAAACTGATTCGCAAGATACAACTCACACATCTTGGTTTCAAGAATACAAGATATTATCATCTCATCAATCGCTCGTGATAAAATCCATGAAGCGATCCAAGTGAGCGTGGGTTTAATCCAATGCTCAAAATCATATTCATAAGCACTCATGAACATTGCAGCAAACCTTTGCTATGTCCAATACACTTTAGACAATCTACAAACCAATTCATGATAGTTTTCTTTCATACCTACTTCCAACATATGACCGACAGTGGACCGTTTGAATAATTCAATTATTCTTAATAAACTCAATTATTCAGGAAGTCAAAACATGCAAAGAGAAACACAATGATAATACTTAATCTTATATGACCCCAAACTTGTGAGTATAAATAAAACACCTTTATTTAACCACCATATTGATTACTCATTATCCATTGTTTAACATTTCAGATAATCAACTTTATAACTCCAATCATAACCACAATTGTACCATACTCCAAGCATGCACACTTTGGTTTCCTATGGTCCATACTTTGTGAAATAGATCAATTAAAACTTTTCAAATGAAACTCATTTCACAATCCCCAATCTTTATAATTAGTGTAAGAATACCAAATTCTTGCCACCTTTTAGAATATGTCAAATTTTAATATTCTATGCAATGATTCTCTTGTGAAGTCACGACACAAAAATCACAAAGACTCGGAGAACGAAATCACAAGGTACTCTATCAAAATTGTTACAGAACAATTCTATAGATGTGATGTCTCTCACTCAAAGTACATTCCTTTGAACATCCTTTTGCATAAAATTTTCTAATCTGGACATAAATTCTTAATTTCCAACTCCCAATTATGGAAACATTTCCATATTTACCATATGATAACTCATTCTTAATAGAATCTTATCTATTCATAATAATGTTGATATGGTCCATTCAATACCATACTTCCAACTACTCACAAGTGACCAATCCTCAGCGAACTTTGGATCGTCCTTTGATAATGGTTTAATTATTTCAGTCAAAACCAGTTCTAGTCCTTTTCCCTCTTAATGCCCATGGCATTTGGAAAATTTTAGAATGGTCAAATGTTATAGCATATGTAACTGTTCCTATACCCGAAGTGTATGGGACATGATGCATAATGTCTTACATAAAGATACGATACTCTATCAATCTTCTGCCATAATATTTTATGTGTCACGTTCTTACAATTCGAACTATGAAGAGGGATGCCATAATCATAATCGAAATTTAAGAACTCACTATGACTAAATTTATTAAAATTTCTAAATCTAAGCCTTAGATTTTTGAAACGAAGTACTATATTCTCTCCCTTAATTATAGGAAAAACAACTTTTCAACTCTTACAACTTTGCAAAGTATAACTCTTGTTTTCTATAATTAATATTTCTAACTAGCAATACTTACCATAATAATCATGGTCCCACTTACATGATGATTATTTCTTACCAGCATAACACTTATGCTCCCACTAGCTTTGACATGTATTTAGAAATCAGCTGAACTTCTAGAAAACAATTTCTTAAGTTCATATTTCTAATACTAGATGCTTCGATAAGACTCTATCTAAGCTTCTTAAACTCATACACTTTTCCTTGGACAACTCATATGTATATGTCTAAATGATTCTAGGACTCATATCAACAAGTCTAAAATGTTCAGACCCATTTGCCATTTCCCAAAATTCGAACTATGAAGAGGTATGCCGTAATCATAGTTGAATTTGAGAAACCCAAATTACTTAATACTATCTTCAAAATCTCTCTTAGTGAAAGCGTTTCCTCACAATCATTCTCATGAATGAAAGAAACCTTATGATGCTTAGATTTTGTGGTGTATACGTTCCGATCCACGTGAATTCGTCATAAACATAATCACAAGATAATGTCAGTGACAAATCCAAACTCTTATGGATAGAACTTGTTCTTCTTAATTTCTTGCCATCAAGGGTCCTACCATTACTTCCAAGTTATTGAGCAGCCCACCCCTTCATTTCAATGCACTTTCCATTGAACAAGTTGCCTTGCCCCTATACAATCCATCGAGAACTCGTAGAACTCACATGCATAGTTAACTCAATTGGAATGGCACAGAAACAAAAATAGTGTCAACACGATAGGTTGTAAACCTCAAGTCGTGTGATAGTGATGATTTATAAGGTTTATTCTTGATTTGTTCTTGAAACCTTTCAAGACCATTAAGACTCCTACTGACTCCTTGACATATAAGATTCTCTTGTCAAGAACCATTTCTTGACAAAGAAATATTCAAGAGTTAGTGCAGCTTTCATAAAGACAAAACACTTCACATGATTGGTCCTAGTTGGTCTTTGTCTTATCTAAGACATCACAACTTACCAATTCCAAATGCACAAGAATAAGAAAACCTTTTTCCAAATTCCTCATTTGATGAATGTTATAAATATTCTTAAGATTTGTCACTCATTTCACAATCTTGGAGTATAACTCTAAGACTTGATATTGGAACGAAGTATGATTGACTTCTTGATTTAACCATTTCCACAATTCTCGATTCCTCTTTTTAAACATACAAATTGTACTAAGACTCACTTAGAGGATCAATTGAGATAAGGTTCTTAATCATTAAGACTTATCATAAATCATAATAAAAGGTACTCTCCCTTCTTCTTAGAGCGGAGAAAATTTTATCTTTCTGCCTACTTGACTCTTCTTATTCGTTCTTCTATTGATTGAAACTCTTTCAATCAACTTAGAATTATACTCAATCTTATATGTATAACCGTATTCACTAAACTTTAGTAAATCATGACAAATATCTTTTTCATTCTTGTGGTAGACTTGATCAACGTACGTCCTAGTGTATTTGATCTCCTAGTCCTTCAATTGACACTTTGTCAAGGAATTAGTCCAAATTTCCCAAATGTGAAAGTTTCCATTCATCATATAATACTTGTTATACAATTCCAAGTTCCCATCCACTTGAAACTTGGGCGATGAGAAACTCTCCCGATTTGGTAAACTCTGTACACTTCCATAAATAACCTAATTAAGAATCAAATCCATTTTGCTAATAATAGAAGTACACAAACATCAATTTTTCATATATGCCATTATAAGGATAAACAAATAAGATAAAACCAAAATTTATTTTATTCATAAAAGCAGCGGAAAACATGTCCTTACAATGAAAAATTCAACTGAAAAACTATGTAATAAAATACTCCTAACAAATCTATCATAACTTCCTAAGCTCAAAATCTGATCTTCGAATCCATACGATCGTAATCCATTTCTTCGTGATCAGACTCATCTTGCTCTTCCATCAAACTTCCTCTCTTTTCTTTAATTATGCAAAACATGCAAGTGTAATCTTATCACATTATGTATAAAGAATAGGAATTTAATGGAGTTAGATAGTGGATTTTATACCTGAAGTAGAGCCGTACTTCTTGACTCTCTCATCTCTTAGACTCTTCAGGTCCTTTGGGCAGCTTCGTATCCTTTACCCCTTCTCTTGGCAGCAGAAACAGGTGGGTTCTTCTAGAATGTCCACGGAAGCATGGTTGGTTGAATTACCAGACAAATATGCTCCATTACTTCGCCAAATCATTTCTGATTCAGCAGCAATAAGCATGCAAGTTAAGTCAATGAGGGTCGCGTCAAGATCCATCATATAATACTCTCTTTTGAACTTATCATATGATTTAGGGAGTGACTGAAGAACCCAGTCCACAGCCAACTTATTGCGAAAAAACGCACCCAACATAATCAACCTATCAATGTGTGATTTCATCCCTAGGACATGAGCACACACGGGTTTACGATCTTCATGTTCCATAGCGAATAGGGCTTCGGTGATCTTGAACCTTTCAAATCTTCGTTCTTGTGGGTCAGGGAGAAAAACGGGAGGAGGAGGAGGGAGTGAAATTAAGCTAGTCCACATTGATCCTTCACTTTGGAACAATCTTTTACTTTTAATAGGAACACCTTTTCCTTGGGATTCGGGAAGACCACAGTTAGAGTCAAACATCTACAAAACGGGAGAAATTTCAAGTTTGTTGATTGGATCCCTAATGAAACACCCAAATGAGACATTAAGGCTAGGATCCAACAACATTATTTACACATTAGAAGAGGGAATCCGTAATTCAACATGCAAATAATGCGGAAGTAAGTGAATGACGATTCACTAATTCTTCACCATGAAAAAACATAAAGGCTTAAGTTTTAAATGTATTAATAATTCCTAGATTTCCCTTGAGATTCAATGAAATTTTCAATGGCATGTTTAAATCTCGATATGCCCCTCTCGTTTGTGACTGGGATGCCGAGGATCACAAAGTAGGTGTGAATAACCATGCAAATCTACATGGTGATCTCATTGTTACAGTCACCTATTCGATGTTCCGGTAAACCACACACACTCCATCGAATTATGACAAACAATGAGTCACCCTTTACCACCTTTGCTTAGAACCAATTAGTGTGCCGGTTAACCACACACACTCCACTAACTTCTTGGAAAGGGTGCAAAGTCCAATTTCATGGGATTGCATCAATTTTACTTTTGCCTAAAGCAACTAGGATTGGGAATTTGCAAAAGCATTTAGTTACTTTACATAGATTCATTATACTTATTAATGAAGAGAAGATTGTCATATCCTACCCTTTCGGCTAACGACCTTCCATCAATCAAGGAAGCGGTGGGTAAGAGTGGATAACCCATTAAACGGCCATTTTATAGGCCATAACCTTATACCCCCCTTATAGATCGGTTTCGTGAATGAGGTCTACTAACGGTAAGACTAGCATTTAAGTTATACATATATAATATTAGACTTTTAATGTTATACATAGTATAAGGGTGTATTTTACACTTTTAAAATACTAGGTGGCTTAAATTTTATAAATTACACTTTTAATAAAATATAAACCATATCATTATGGGTTTATTAACTCTCTTTTAATTATACACTTAATTAATTTAATAAAAACCTAAGGGTGCAATTTGAACTTTTCAAAATTAGGGTTTTAGAATTTAACATTTTTCAAAATTAAACGTTTAATTAAGCAATTTAAATTCCAGAACTTGAGGACAAGTTTTTGAAACTTTTCAAAACAATTAGGTTTTAATTTCACTTTACAATTTTCGAATTTAAGACTATTTAAATTAAAATTTTAAATATTAAAACTGTTGATTTAATAATTATCTTGAATTAAACTATTAATTTAAATTATTAAATCATAAGGGATTATCTAAAACATAAAGGATAATTACAAATTAAACAATTAATTTATCCTAATCCTTTTAATCCCTCTAAATTTCGAAAATCATGGGATAGGATAATTCAAAATCTTTAAATACCATATATAACCATTAAAGGATAATTACAAGATATGAGATAATCCAAATCCCTAAAATTTAGGATCTTATCTTGGGGAGGAGGCTGATTTCGAAAATCATAGGGTTTTGCAAACCCTAGATTTCGAAATCTTGAGGCTTAAGGAAAGGATTTGAAAACCCTTTCAAATCTTCGCAAATTGGGGTATAGAAACCATAATCTCGAAATTTCTAGCCTCCTAGGGTTTATTGGCTATAAACCTTAATATGTCAAGTTCATGCAATTGTATAATACTAATTGAAAACAAGTTATACAAAGGCTCCGATACCACTGATGGGTTTTATACAAACAATCCTATGTGTGCATGCAACCCTAGAATTGGATCTATGTTTTCACTATTAGATACACAACATTATGAACACATAAAGAAAGCCTAATATGCCCTAGTATTTTCGAAATACACATAGAAGGTTAGATCACATACCTCTTGTTGTTATATTGCAATAACAACTCAAATCTTCAAACCCTAAGTCTTTAAAGCAAGTACCACAAGTGTAGTACCTCTAATGGCTCACAAACACCAGGAGCAAATAGAGAGACAAGAGAGAGGGGGAAGAGGTATGAAATTTGTCCCTAGGAACCCTAGACAAGGCATGGACGAATTCTTATGGCCTTAGGGGTCTTTATATAGGTGTAGAGATTAGGATTTCAGTCCTTTACCTTATCTAGTTGCTTGCCCACCAAGCAATCATAAGATAAGCCTTGAAATCCCTTATCCTTTATCCTTTGGATGATTTCAAGGATATCTTATCCCTTGAATTCATCCAACCCATATCAAGGATAATCATTACCCTATTTTGTAACTATCACATAATTATAATCCAGCCCCTCTAGTTTAATTAATTACATTTGATTACAAAATTAATTCTTAATTAATTATTGACCAATATTAATTAAAAAAAATGATTTCTCCTTTAATATATTATTCTTATAACATACTAATAAATCATAATAACCTCTTTCTCTATTATTTCTCCAGTCAAGTTGCTTTGGTGAAGGCAACCCAAAAGGATCATGCACAATCGGGTTAAGTACTTACCAAATATGGTTATGGGCTTAGACACTAATCCAAGAACTATGGCATTAGTGCAAAAGTTTGGAAATCCTGACATTTTTCTTACATTTACTTGCAACCTTAATTGGCCAGAAATTAGGCAACACATGATGATTCAAGAGGAAACACAAAATAGGGCCGATTTAATTGTAAGAGTTTTCCATGCTAAACTTGAACATATTAAAAAAGAAATTTTGAAAAAAAATATTTGGAGAAGTTGTCGCATACACTTATGTTGTAGAGTTCCAAAAGAGTGGTCTTCCACATGCACATATTTTACTTATACTTTCACCTCATTATAAAATGCATAATGTTGAAGAATATGATGAGATAGTTTCGACTGAAATACCCAATGAGAATTCAAATCCTCATCTATTTAGGATGATGATGAAGCACATGATTCACGGTCCTCGTGGTGATCTTAACCCACTTAATGTTTGTATGAAAAAAAGGCTTTTGCAAGAATTTATATCCAAAAGCTTTTTGTTATGAAACACCCCAAACTAACGATGCATATCCTACTTATAGAAGACGCAATGATGGAGTAAAGGTTATGGTTAGAGTTGCTGAACTTGATAATAATTGAGTTCTTCCATACAATCCATATTTGCTATGTAAGTTTGATTGCCATGTTAATTTAGAAATATGCTCAACAATAAAGGCTGTGATATACATATATAAATATATATGAAAAGGGTGTAACAAAATAAGTTTCGAGTTTCATTAAATGATCATCATAATACCGTAAATGAAATTGATCAATTTCAAGCAGGTAGGTGAATTTCACCCCCAGAAGCAGCTTCAAGAATTTTTAGATTTTCATTAGGCGAAATCCAACCAGCAGTTATTCATTTGCCTCTTCATTTAGAAGATTATCAACCAATAACCTTTAAAAAGAAAGAACACTTAACTGATATTGTAGCCAATTCATCAAAAAGAAACACTATGCTAACTGAGTTTTTTATTCAAAACAAAACAGACAGATATGCACAACATCGTAATTTGACATATCTAGAATTCCCAAACCATTTTGTATGGAAGTCAAGAAAGAAGATTTGGTCACCTAGACAGACAGAAAAATCAATAAGACGCATAGTGGTTGCTCATCCAAGTGAAGGCGAGAGATATTATCTACAGATACTTTTATCCAAAATTAGATGTCCAAAGTCGTATGATTTCTTAAGGTTTGTAAAGGATTTAAAGTTGCTACCTTTCGGGAATCATCATTACTACACGGATATCTAATTGATTATAATAGCCAAAAATTATGCCTATAAGAGGCTTCCGTTTACCACATGCCATATGAATTGCGACGACTTTTTACAAGCTTACTCTTGTACACAATGCCATCCGATCCTCATCAGTTTGTGACTATCTTTTGAATATGCCATGTTGGAAGATTTTTTACACTACAACAATCATTCAAAAAAAGAAGCAAAACGAAGCGCATTTAAGCAAATTAACACCTGTATACAATCAATGGGAAGAAAAATTCATGAATTTAATATATTGCCAATAGATCTATCATATGCTGTTTTAGATGATGAAACAAAGGAAATAACAGCAGAAAAGAGTATTATTATATCAGTAGATGATCTAAAGTCAATACATAATCTTAACAAAAAACAAAAAGTTGCATTCCATACAATAATTGGAAAAGTAAAAGCCAATACATATGTTAATTTGGATGATGAAACAAAGGAAATAACAACAGGAAAGAGTATTATTGTATCAGAAGATGATCTAAAGTCAATACATAATCTTAACAAAAAACAAAAAGTTGCATTTGATACAATAATTGGAAAAGTAAAAGCCAATAAAAGTGGAGAGTTTTTCATTGATGGTCCAGGTGGTACAAGGAAAACTTTCATATATAGAGCATTGCTAGCAATGATTAGATCAGAAGGACATATTGCATTAGCTACCGCAACATCAGACATTGCTGCATCATTACTTCCGGGGGGGGGGGGGGTAGAACAACTTATTCAAGATTTAAAATTCCATTAGATTTAACCGATGGGTCAAATTGTAGGATAAGTAAGCAATGTTCTTTAGGTATATTAATTAAGACCTGTAAACTGATTATTTGGGATGAAGCTCCCATGGCTAACCGATCGGAAGTAGAAGCTCTTAACGACTTGCTACAAGATCTTATGGATTCAAGAGAAATTTTTGGTGGGAAAGTAGTTGTACTTGTGGTGATTTTATACAAACATTGCCAGTTGTTCAAAATGGTAACAATCAAATACAATCGCTGCCTGTTTGACTAACTCTCCTCTATGGCAGTCACTGTGTCTACTACAACTAGATGAAAACATGAGGTCCTTACAAGATCCATGTGACAACCCGAAATTTTTTTCCTTGAAAAGACAAGCCAATCAATCTTAATCCAGACTCGCTTCTGCTATCATTTAGCATTGTTTAGAGTCTGTTTGAGTGTTTTAAGCCTAGTACATTCAAGGAATGAGTGTTAGGAAGTACTTGTTAGATTCACTGTACAACATTCAAGCCCTAAACTCCATCATGTGGAGTTTACGGCCGTAAACATGGAGTTTACGGCCGTAAACTCAACCAGGGCCGAAAACTCTCAACTATATATAAGGGCACTTCATTTTCCTCATTCTTTCCTTCCTTGGCCGAAATCTCTTCTAACTCTCTCAAGTACGTATCATCAAGTTCTTCATCCAAATCCTCCAAAAACGTAAGTGTTCTTCACTCTAGTTGTTGTTATCCTTCTTAATCATGCATTATCCTCATGATTCATCCATGAAAAAATCTTTTGGCTAGATCTTTAACTTTCACCAAGAACACACACTTGTTCTTGGTGGCCAAAAACTCATCAAAGGCACTTAAAATTGTGAGTATTCCATATTCCATCTAGTTGTACATGTTAAACACTAGACCATAGCCTTGAATCATCAACAAACTCAACATCAATGAGAGTTTACGGCCAGGAGTTTACACCATGGTCGTAAACCCTTGTAGTTGTCATGATTTGAGCCTTAAACACTTCTAGACCCTTGCTAACCCTTGGAACACTTGAACCATTGAAACTCCTTGCCATTATGACCCAAAATTAGACCATTTTGTGAGTTTACGGCCCAACACTTTAAGGTGTAGCCGTAAACACCTCAACCCCTTCCATTAGGTTGGTTTTTCTTATCCTTATGTAGAGCAATGGTCCCTCAAGTTTCCCTAGCAATCAAACACCCTCTTATGCACATTTTACCATGATTTTACACCATGGCCGTAAACTCATGGCCGTAAACACCTAATAGTGGCCTTAAACACCCCTTAAATGAATCACATGTGATTCTAACACTTGGTCCAAGTGTTTCCTAGGCACAAAGGATGTTTCCTTGCATGTTAGTTGCTTATAAACACTATATTCATGCAAATACTTGCCATATACGTCATTTAGGACTTGTTTGTATTTTGGGACTTCATCCGTGGAACTACTCATCCTTACGCTCATATTTGTTTGAATCACCCACATAAGGTGAGTTCATACCCCATAATGAATCTTTTAAACTGTTTTAAATGCTTTTACGGGGGGAATACAAGTTAAACACAATGATAATTGTGCAAATGTTTGTTATAAACATCTTTCAAAATATTGCTTATGTCTTTTATAAGTAATCAATACATTTCAAAAACTCTTTTATAGTTATGTTACTTTATAGTTTAACAAAACTCCATTTTTAAAGTACCAACATAACTTAGTAGATAAATGAGTCTTTTCAACAACAGTTCAAGTAAAATACTAGTAAACTAAAAAGGGTATAGTTCAGGGGTTCAGTTCATAGATACTATAACAAAAAGAACATATTAAGATACTATAACAGAACAAACATACTACGATGCTATAGCATGGAACAACTATAGGATCTAATTATACCAATGAATCACTAACTCATTGTTATAAACAAAAAGGTGATAGCTAAATTGGGCATACATGATCACATAACTTTAATGTGAATTACACGGCCTAGCAACTGGTTTGCTGAAGTCGTGTTTGGTTCCCAAAATCTCTTGACATGGGGACCGTATAGTATGGGTACTAGCCTTTACATTATGACCTTAATAAAACAAACATGTTTTAAAGGAAATCAATACGTCAGGATGTCAATTTAAAAGACAACTGAGCACTTACATTTTCCCATTACTTTCATAAAGTGCTAGTTCCACCTGAAAGTTAATGCAAGCTATTTTCAAGTCAAGATAGTTATAAACTAGGGAAAACTTACATTTTGCAAACAACAATCAGAACAGTCGAGTCTAGTACATTTAATAGAAAGGGACCATAATGCTAACCTTATGATTCCTTAATGTATACATTAAGGGATATATACTAATAGGATCCGAAAGGAAATAGGATGTGTGCTTTCCGCTAATCCATTTCCTGTTCCTTGTTTGTTTGTGGGTTTAGAGTGGATTCACTCAACCTATTATCCATTCGATCTTAGTTATATATATGCTCCGTATACATTAGGTCATCATAAGGGGTACCAGGTACGGGTCATGTCATAGGACACTAATTCAATGCACATTTTTATAGTACAAAACAAACTTTTCAAATCAAAACTTTTGGTATAAAAAACTAGAAACTTATCAGTAAAGGGTTTAATCCATTTTATTAAACCAACATAAATTAAAGGAGCTTAGGTGATTAATTCTATAATACCTTAGTTTATACATCAGGTTTATATATAATTTATACCCGATAGATATTTAGATGTGTGTCATCCGCCTCATTTCCTGTTCCTTGTTTGGTTGTGGGCTTAGGGAAGATTCACACAATTAACTATCTATTCGCTATTAGATTATATATAGCTAGTATAAACTAAGTGATTATAGAAGGAACCACTGTGGTTACTATTTTATTATAAGAAATAAGGGTTTTCTTAAAGAATCTTTTCATCAAATATAAAGGAACTATTCCAGTTAACTCCGTGAGTACCAAGTGAATACGCTAGGGTTATATACAAGGATCTAACAACCAATGGGATGTGTGCCATCCGCCTCATTTCCCGTTCCTTGTTTGGTTGTGGGCTTAGGGCAGATACACTCAATCGATTGTTTGTTTACTCCGAGTTTTATATAACTTGTATCCATTTAGTACCCGTAGATAGGATTGTAGAGTCATTTTTACTTATCTTTCATCAAAGCAGGAAATATAGGATTTTCTGGAGGAACATGTGAACTTTTCTAAACATAAGTTACAATTTACTAAAGCTTTCTACAACATACTTACATCACTAAAATCTTATGAACTCACCAGCTTAATTGCTAATCAACTCTTTCAAAATAACTTGTATTCTCAGGGAACTAGTAGATAGGTACTCGTGCTGGGAATTCAGAAGATGGAGCAGTATAGCTTCATGTCTTATTTTGTTATTTACATATGTATTCTATGTTTTGTGAATACACACATTGTAAACACTTTCTTTCTAATGAAATGGTTGTTTATTACTTTGATTACTATGATGCATGTCTTGTGATACTAAACATGACATCCTCCGCCCCCGAACGTTTCCGCTATTCCGGTTTTGGGTTGTGACAATCAATAGTTTACTGAATTTCTCGTAAGATTAGGTGATGGCAAAGAGCTCTCAGATAATAATGATTTTATTAGTCTTCCTAAGCAAATACTCATAGAAAATAATGTTGACTAGTTAAAAGTTCTTATAGATTATGTTTACCCTAATATATTTATGAGTTCAACCAATGTCCATGCATCATTGAACTGGGCCATACTGACAACAAAAAACATTTTTGTACATGAGATCAATGATATCTTAATACAAAAATTTCCAGGTGAAGAAATTGAGTATATTAGTCTTGATGAGACACTTGATCCAAATGACCAAGCTCATTATGAAGATCTTCTTCACTCTTTAACACCGAATGGTATGCCACCACATCGACTTATTTTGAAGCAAAATGCTCCTATAATATTATTAAGAAACATGAACCCTACAGAAGGATTATGTAATGATACGAGACTTTTTTGCAAAGATTTCGGTAGGAATGTTATTCAAGCAGAAATAGCAATTGAAGATTTTGCTGGGAAACAAGTATTTATTCATAGATTACCTTTACAACCAGCTACAGGTGAAGAATACACAGTTCCATTCAAAAGAATACAATTTCCAATAAAACTATGCTTCGCAATGACAATTAACAAAGCACAAGGCCAAACACTAGACTATGTAGGTATATATCTGAAAGAACATGTTTTTTCTCATGGAAAATTGTATATTGCCCTATCACGAGCTAGAACAATAGAAAATGTTAAAGTTGTTATTAGTGAATTAGAACATTATACTGACACACATAAGACTAAAAACATTAGATATCGGGAAGTCTTACAATATGTGAACCAAATGTATGTTCCTACATCCAAAATAAATGTTCAATTTTTTGTAACGACTTACTGGTTTTAACATATAATACGTTATTAATGAAAATTTAAGTTATATTTAACATGTCAAATATCACGCCAAAGATTCAAGAAGTTACAAAATAACAAGAAGGTACACATCCAATGTTTACAACACTCATCATGATAACAGTTCTATTGAAAGCCAATTTGATGTCCCTTGTTGGAAATCCATGAAGCATATTGAAGGTTTGTTATTATTTTATAAGTGTTATTGTAGATTGTTAATGTTACATCAGTGTACTAATTTTGCAACTTTTGTACATATTCATGGATCCTGTATTGTAAAAATTGGATGCGCCATGCATTTACCAAGTGAAGTGTTAAACAAAATCCACTCACAGGAGGTCACGAGCACACAGGTATGAACCACATAAGGTCTACAATTAGTCAATCAAAACAATAAATAAGATCATATATGTATGTGTACTTCAATACCAAAAGTATTAGCACTTAAATATAATACATTTCATCCAAACTCAGGTACCTTGGAATATTTATTACTAATCGCAGAAATCTTGACACTCCATGAGGCCTGTCCTGCCAATTTCACCTTCACAATGTACCATTAATTCTGAAGTTAAAAAAGTTTTTTCAATTGATTTTTACTGATTGATATGTTTATTTATAGGGATTTAAAATGGTTGAACATGGTGTTGCTATTGATGTTGTATTAGAATTGCCAACAAAGCTAAGACATTTAATGATTACAGTGCAAGAGAAAAAGAAATTTAAATCGTTTTTTCTTACACATATTTAGTTTTTATTGGTGGAAAAAAAATGTCAATAGGGTTAGAAATAAAATCATAATTGAATTCACTATATATAAATATTTCATTTTATCATTTTATTTCTCCTTTTCAGGTTTGCACATGTGTGGTGTCTAGTACCTGTATGAAAAAAAAAACTCAAGTACATATCAGGTTAACTTCATTTAACAATTCTTCTTTTCTTTCACTTTTGCTATCTAAATGACCTTAATAACAAGCATTGTCACTTTAGTTGTCGAATATAATTCCAACATATCTGTAAGAAAAAATTTCATGTTCACCAAAAAACAATGTTTTATGTTGTCATTAAGATCATATGACACTTAATGATTGTTTTCCCAAATTATAAGTAATGAATGCTCGAATGTCAATAACTCCCATGAGCACTTACAAGGATAATTGAAGGAAAACAATACAAAAGGATTTTTCAATGAAAAATCTGCAATAAATAGAACAACATGATGAAAGTTTGCAAGAATATCAATGAAAGTTTGTATATTACGCACAAATAAAAACAATATCATAAACAACTTATTTTATTTTAAAGATTTATGTAAAAATTGTCTTTGTTATTTTGTTGCAACAAATTATTTATTTCAAAAAGTTTAGAAAATGAATTAAGTTTTGATTTATGTTTTTGAAAATTCTAGCAGTAGGCAAATTATGTCTTACAGTCATTTTATAACCAAAGCCCAGAAAAAAATTGTTTACATCACCTAAATTGAAAATATATAATTAAAATAAATATTATACACAATTTTTATAAAATACAAATATATAATTAGGGATGAACAAAGGAACCGAACCGGCCTAGACGAAACCCCAGACCGACTTTGACCAGAATCAAGAACCGAACCTAACCGCCGGTTCTAGCGGTTCCGGTTTTTGCTGGGTCTTTGATGTCGGAACCGGCATTCGAGAAATAGCAACATATTTTGAGAATATTCAGTTACATTTGAACTTTCCATATATTCTTCATTATCCAACACCATTTCCTTGGTATCATCCAAATCATCAAGTGAAACTTTATTGATCTCACAAACTTCCACTTCATTTGTAGAAGAACCTGCTTAAATGGTATATAGTTCATGATCAATAAAAATTATCCCAGATTCAGAAGCAATGGATGTTGTTCGCATATATATTATTGTGAGTACTCTCTCTGCATTCAAAAGATTCTTCATCTTTGATTCGAGATTCAGAAGCAATCAACGATGTTGACCCATTAAATTGAGAACTCCTTATAAATTCAAAGACTCCACTTCACAAGATTATTCAACATTAACATTACAAGATCCTTGAAAACTTTCTGTTGCAGGCATCTTCTTGGGTGAAGTCTTTGGAGCCTTGACTCTAAATTTATACAGTGGTTATCTGAGATCTGAATCATCATAATTAGTCGTTAAAAATCAGAACACATTCTGAAGCTTTTAGTTTCTTTTTTACAGACTTCTTAACAAACTGTGATCATAGTCACTTCATCAAAACTATCTTCATTTGTAAAGATTCTGGTTGATCCTCTTCAAAAGCATAACAATTTCTAACTCATTTTTTCTGTCAGAAAAGGGTAGGTTTCTATGTTCATTCACTGTACTGAAACTATTCAAATCTTGTGCCATCATAACCAATCTGGAGCATAGAATCTTCAGTTTTTTATATATATATATATATATATATATATATATATATATATATATATATATATATATATATATATATATCTTTTAGATTCTTGAACCTGACAAATGGGCTTCCATTTGAATCCCTGTTGTGAACTTAATTTACCATGTCGTCTTCTATAACTAAGAAAAAATGGTAGGAATGCAAGGCGTAACTTCATTACTTGACAGCCAACCCAATTGGAAATTGCTTGAACACTCAACTATGGTGTAACTTTTTTGTCAAAAACAAGGCTGATATAATAAAAAGAACAATTTCATATGTAGATGTACTGAAAAATTTAACCATAAAGAAACTTAACATTGAAATTACCTAAAAGACCTAAAACAAATCAATGCTTATTTTAAATAATTTGAAAGCTTATACATTAAGGACATAAAATCAAGACTCAATCCAAACATTCAAACCACAACAAAATCTGCATGTAAAAAGAAATACAATTATAGCTATAAGTTATGTTTGCATGTCATTGTCCGGGTTGGGTTTGGGCCGATTTCAATTACCGGTTCTTACCATGTTCGGTTCCAAAAATTGACAATGTTATAGTATCGGTCTTGGTCCGACCGGTTCCGTTGGCTCCAGTTCCAAGACCGGTTTTGTTCCATTACCGGTTCAGACATTTCCAGATTCCTTTGCTCATCTGTGTGTGTGTATATAATAATAATAATAATAATAATAATAACTTTCTAAACATATATTAATTTTTTACTTTTTCTTTTTTAATAATATAAACTACAAAAATTACCAGAGTACCCACTTGTGACAAATTGAAAAAAAAAAAATCCTAAAAACCATGTATGTCACTAAACGTAAATTTACTTAATACCCATTATTTTAATGTTAGATGAAAATAATTACAGTCGGTACCCATCCTAACACCCAACACGCAATTTACTAACTGACAATCTAAATTTTCTAAATCTTCCTGTGTAACTGGTATACGGGTATTAACAGCGTCGCTATCTGTTTACATAATATTCCCGGATAAATTTTCTAAATCTTCCTGTGTAAGGGTGAGTATGCCCAGCGTACTCTCAAAAACCCCAAACCCTAATTTTAGGGTCAGCCACTATATAAGGAACATGTTGGTTCATATCCTAGCCTCCATAAGCTCACCCTTAACCTCAGAAACCCTAGAAACCCGTATTCCCTCCATTGTTGGCTAGTTCGGGATTTGCGGTGAGTTGGTAATTCGAGAATCTGCTTCTTCAGTTCAGAGTATCGGAAATCGCGAGGTGAGTTATCCTCACTATATCAACAGGGTCTAAGGCACGAAGGCCGACCCTTTATCGGATTGAGATCCGGGTATTTGTTGTTATGTTATTGCTTTGATATGTTTGCATCCTGGTAGCTAGGATGGTATATGTTAGAGATCATGGTTAAGATCAGTATCCTGATATGTAGGGTGATGCTATGCTAGTGACCGGTTAGGTCGGTATCCTGGTTAGGATGATGATATGTTATGTGATCTGTTCGATCGGCTTGTTGACTGTGAACTGTTATATGATTGTATGTTTATGTGCACATGGTTGTTTGGACTGGAGTTGGGTTGAGGCGGGTCCTGCTTTGTGCTGTAGGCCAAGATACCCAAGGTGGACCGGTTGTTCTGAAGGCCCATCGAGCGGTCCGGATAGGCTGTAGGCCCCAAGAGGGCGGACCAGACATGCCGAGGCTCGGAGAGTGGACCAGGCCGACTGAAGGCTCGATGCGGGCGGACCAGTCATACTGTAGACTCAGAGAGTGGACCAGGTGGGTTGAAGGCCAGGTGCGGGCGGACCAACCACACTGCAGACTCGAGGGACATGACTAGACTCGGAGGGTGGACCCGGTGGACTGAAGGCCCGATACGGCAGACCAGTCACACAGTAGACCCAATATGCATGGGTGTTATGTGATTCGGTTATGATATGACATGTTATATGTGTATGGTATATGTGGTTAGTATTTTGGGGGTATCTCACTAAGCTTTCGGGCTTACAATTGTGGTTTAATGTTTTTTTTTCAGGTTCTTCAGGAGACCGTGGCAAGGCGAAGGCGTGATCATACCGCTCCTCGTGTTTATGTTTTATGACATGGTTGTGGGAAATACTCTGATAATAAATGTATTGAAAACCTTTTTGTAATAACATTATTAAATTGGGTTGTTTTTGAAAAGTTTAAATTTTGTTGAAATTTTTGGTCGTTACAAGTTGGTATCAGAGCCTGGGTTTGAGTGAATTGGAGGAACATTCATGTGAATCCAGTCTCAAATCAAGGAGAGTTTTTAAAAGAGAATTTAAAATGGTTTTCAAATTAAGTAAAAGGAGGACGCAGAGGTACGATCAGCCGGAGCCAGTAAGTAACCCCAAAATACCATATATGATATTTGTTTTCGAGCTTTGATAGAACAACATGCTAATACTAAGCTAGGGATCTTTAGGATTTCATGATAATGTTGCGTGTTTTATGATGCCTGCTAGCCTAGGGTTTCCCTCTGCATGAGATTTCCAGTGTTCCTCTAGGAGTGAGGATTGAGCGCTTGTTATGCATATTTGTCACTAAGGTGTTGTGGTAGTACTTCATACAAATATGGGTAGGTGTGGAAGGTTGTATGGGCCGGTACTACTGAAAGCACATGACCCATACGCGTATCAGGGAAACCATGACCTCTAGGGTGGGATTGAGAGTTGGTTCCCGGGATAGTGGGAAATGTCTGAGATTTTGTGGTTTATTTTCAGTATGGAGATTTCGAGGCATGCTGGGAGTGGATCCGGGTCTGGATCGGGAGCAGGAGAGGGAGTTCCGGACGGGTCAGTACTGCCCGATGTTATCAGTCAGATGAGCATGTACGAGTTGGATGCGAGGATTCGTGAGATCCTGCATGATAAGGTTGCTGCGTTGTTTCGGGCCGAGCTGTCGGAACTGTTTGGGTCAATCAAGACCGCCATGGTGGAGTATTTTGATGACCGCTATGCGGCTCTCACTAAGACGGCTGCCGCAGCGGCTACAGCGGCTGTAGCAGCGGCAAGGGGAGGAGCTGGTAGTGGTTTCCAATATCAGGACTTCGATAATATGAAGCCTCCTACCTTTGATGGAGTTCAAGACCCGATCGTTGCTATGAGATGGTTATCGTACGTGGAGGGATGTTTTTCACGTGTTCATGCCCTACTGATCAGAAGGGGAGGTGTGCTCTGAACCTGTTAAGGCTCGGGGCAAAGGATTGGTGGAGATTGACCATGAGGTCATATTCGGATGCGCAGAGGGCTGTGGTTTCATGGGATCAGTTCAGAGAGATGTTCAGCACTCGTTATGTTCCGTAGGTCGAGAGGGAGAGATTGGCTCAGTAGTTCCTTGAGTTGAAGCAGGATTCGGAGTCGGTGACGGAGATCACCAGGATGTTCACTGAGAGGGCGATGTTTTGCCCTGAGTTCGCTTCGGAGCAGGCTCAGATGTCCCGATATCTGATTATGCTAAAGAGAGATATCAGATAGTTTGTGTCTATGCAGAGGTGCGAGACCTTGTTAGAATTGCAGGAGGCCACCAGGCGACGGGAGTTGGAGATCGAGTTGCAGTCGTGTGAGCTGAGGCAAGCTCCGGTGCAGTCGCATCCGGCATCGAAACGGTCCAAGACCGTTGATTCCAGGGTGGGAGATCAAAGCAGCCACGCTTGTGGGAAGTGTGGGAGGGGTCACACCAGAGTTTGTAGGTCTGGTGGTGCATGCCGCAAGTGCGGGAAGGAGGGGCACTATGCGCATGATTGTCGGCAGGCAGCCTCGGGTCGGGATCTGAGGATCTATTATCATTGTCATCAGGTTGGGCATTTGAGGGTCAACTGTCCACAGCTTGCTGCGGGGTCAGTGTAGGCTCCAGCACCGGCCACTTTAAAGATCACGGGCGGAGGTCAGGGTGGAGTCGAGCCCCCAAGGGCTCAAGGTCGTGCTTTTCATCTTTCAGCAGAGTAGGTCAGAGCAGTGCCAGATGCAGCTGCGGGTATGCTCCTTTCTTGATATCTTGTTATCTTGTGATTAATGTGGAGTATTGTTATCTGCGAGTCTTGTTGTGTGGTCTTTGGTTTGATTATCGTTGTTCTTTGAGGGTTGGTATAGTTATGGGTTTAGTTTTGGGGATTCGTTGGTTGCGTCTTGAGGAACCTGGTCCGGTGAATGCCAGATGGTGCATTGCGGGGGTAGTTCTGGAGTAGAGTTGCCGCAGACTTTGAGGACGAAGTCTAATTTAAGTGGGGGAGAATTGTAACGCCCCGTTCTTAAAGTATTTAATTATGAGTCCTTGAGATTTAAGAGAAAGGGGAGTGTTGGTCCTTTTATGGGAAATGGGTTTATCCGAGAAGGTTTCGGACTGGTGTATGTTGTTAGAAGCATAGGGCTTCTCGCCACCCTCGTGTGAATGTAAAGTCTATTGGGAGCGGGTTTAGAGTAGAGGAGTTGCGGTGTTTTGAAGATGATAATTGATTATAGCTCTTAATGGAAAAGTGGGAAAAGGGGTTCCATGCAAGACATGCATGTGTTTTAGACTTTGGCTGGGTACGCCCAGCGTAGTAAAGGAAAACGCGGGGGGGGGGGGGGGGGGGGGGGGAAGGGTGAGGACGCCCAGCGTACTTTCAGAAACCTCAAACCCTAATTTTAGGGTCAGCCACTAAATAAGGAACATGTTGGTTCATACCCTAGCCTCCATAAGCTCACCCTTAACCTCAGAAACCCTAGAAACCCGTATTCCCTCCATTGTTGGCTAGTTCGGGATTTGCGGTGAGTTGGTAATTCGAGAATCTGCTTCTTCAGTCCAGAGTATCGGAAATTGCGAGGTGAGTTATCCTCACTATATCAACAGGGTCTAAGGCACGAAGGCCGGCCCTTTATCGGATTGAGATCCGGGTATTTGTTGTTATGTTATTGCTTTGATATGTTTGCATCCTGGTAGCTAGGATGGTATATGTTAGAGATCTGGTTAAGATCAGTATCATGATATGTAGGGTGATGCTATGCTAGTGACAGGTTAGGTCGTTATCCTGGTTAGGATGATGATATGTTATGTGATCTGTTCAATCGGCTTGTTGACTGTGAACTGTTATATGATTGTATGTTTATGTGCACGTGGTTATTTGGACTGGAGTTGGGTTGAGGCGGATCCTGCTTTGTGCTATAGGCCAAGATACCTAGGGCGGACCGGTTGTTCCGAAGGCCCAACGAGCGGTCCGGATAGGCTGTAGGCCCCAAGAGGGCGGACCAGACGTGCCGAGGCTCGGAGAGTGGACCAGGTCGACTGAAGGCCCGATGCGGATGGACCAGTCATACTATAGACTCAGAGAGTGGACCAGGTGGGTTGAAGACCCGATGCAGGGGGACCAACCACACTGCAGACTCGTGGGACATGACTAGACTTGGAGGGTGTAACAACGCAAATTTTCAAATAAATTTTTCATTTAAAACAAAGTGATTTCATTCAACCAATAGTATTTATTTAATGTTTCATATCAAATACATATATAAAATCCCCAAGATCTCAATTAGCAGCAATGTGTATGCATCATGCCGGCGCCTTCCCACGGTCCTCGCTAGTACCTGAAACACATACATAACAAATTGTAAGCATAAATGCTTAGTGAGTTCCCCAGTATACCACTACACATATACGCCTTTCCAGGCCCGAACCTTACGGTCCACAGTACAACGCCTTCCGGCCCATGAGATAATCACCTTCCGGCCCATAATATTTTGCCTTCCGGCCCATAACATATTGCCTTCCGGCGTGTAACATTTTGCCTTCCGGCCCGTAATATATTGCCTTCCGGCCCGTAACATATTGCCTTCCGGCCCACAAACATATGCAACACATAGTACAATTACTTAAACACATATAGCACATATATCATATATCATACCTGACCTTTCTGTCACATAATACTTTGCCTTCCGGCCCATAGAACATACATAGCATGCATAGCAACTACCTTTTCAATTATAGCATATATATAACACATAGCACATCCGACCTTCCGGTCACACATAGATACCCTTCCGGGTACAGTATAGTGAGAAGACTCACCTCGTGGATAATGAAAGCTAGCAACTCCTGAAATCTCTCGCACTCAATCCGCCGAGCTACAGACTCCCTATGATATCATATATCCCATATTAATACTCTTATCATTCAAGACACTGACCCTAAGAATTTACATGCAGGTCAACGGTCAACGGTCAACTTGATCGGACTCGGCGAGTGCAAAGGCGACTCGGCGAGTCTATACGTCCTCACCAACTCCTGATGTTCCTTTCTACTCGTCGAGTATCTCTCTTGACTCGACGAGTTCCTTGTGGAAGAATCGCGGGGCCACCCCGACTCTACTCGCCGAGTCTGAAGAACAACTCGGCGAGTCCCAGTGAATCTTCAAGCTACTCACCGAGTCTGCTCATCTGACTCGGCGAGTCCATGCCATGCAGTCGATCAACTGCTTCCTGGAACACGCATGGTCCCGAAATACACACTCATGGGACTATCTGGACCTCTAAACATCCTATTACTGGGGTATAAACACTTGGGTAACAACATAATAATCCATCTAATCAACAAATGGGTTCTATAAACCCTAACTTCATATACACATCAATCACAGAAGAACGAAATCCGAGATATTACCTGATTGATGCACTTTCTGTTTCCCCAATCCTCAGAACGTGATTCTCTTGCTGTTCCTTTAGCTAAACCTTCCTCTTCCTTGCACACAACTCTTCCAAACCCAACAATGGTCTTCAATCCTTGCTCCAGATGCACACAATCGTTCTAGGGTTCTTCTCAGTAAGCAAAAATGAACAATGACGGCCTAAGAGGCGTTATATACGATCCAAAACCAAACGGCTAGGGTTTATGCTGAATAGCGTCGACTCGCCGAGTCCCTAATGGACTCGTCGAGTCCAGTCGCGAATCCGCGACCAAGTCTGTGGTCCTACTCGGCGAGTCTGGCTCCAACTCGCCGAGTCCCTTCCAAAAATGCCCCAAAAATAGTTTTAAAGCAATACCTGAAATTCCGGGCTGTTACAACTCTCCCCCACTAGAACTAGACTTCGCCCTCGAAGTATCACTCTGCGAATAACTCCGGATGTTGCTCCCGCATCTCACGCTCCGGCTCCCAAGTCATCTCCGATCCATTCCGATGTTGCCACTGAACCAACACCAGAGGTACTTCCTTGTTCCGCAGAACCTTGATCTTCCGATCCCTAATAGCTACCGGTCTCTCGGCGTAATTCAGGCTCGCATCCACCAGAATATCCTCTAACGGAACCACTGCCGATTCATCGGCTATACACTTCCTCAACTGTGATACGTGAAAGGTATTGTGAATCTGACCCAGCTCTGCTGGCAGCTCCAACCGATAAGCTACCCGACCTACCCTTGCAATTACACGAAATGGACCTATGAACCGGGGCCCCAACTTGCCCCTCTTTCTGAACCGGATCACTCCCTTCCAAGGAGAAACCTTCAGGAGAACGAAGTCGCCAACCTGGAATTCCAGCTCGGACCGGCGTCTGTCCGCATAACTCTTCTGTCGGCTCTGGGCGGTCAATAACCTCTGCCTAACCTGCTGAATCTGCTCTGTCGTCTAGAGTATGATCTCTGTACTGCCCATCACTCTCTGACCCACCTCTCCCCAGCAAATGGGGGTCCGACACCTCCTACCATACAACAACTCAAAAGGTGGCATACCAATGCTCGAATGATGGCTGTTGTTGTAGGAAAACTCTGCCAAGGATAAATACGCATCCCAGCTACCCTCGAAGTCTAACACACACGCTCGAAGCATGTCCTCCAATGTCTGAATCGTCCGCTCGCTCTGCCCGTCGGTCTGGGGATGGTATGCGGTACTAAAATGCAGTTTAGTACCCAGCTCCTCATGAAATTTCTTCCAGAACCTGGAAGTGAAACGTACATCGCGGTCCGAAACAATCGAGATCGGCACTCCATGCCGAGATACCACTTCTCTCACATATAACTCCGCTAACTTCTCCGCTGATGAACTCTCGCTGATGGCAAGGAAGTGTGCACTCTTCGTCAGTCTATCCACAATCACCCAAATTGCATCGACTCCTCTGGTGGTTCTCGGTAACTTGGTGATGATATCCATAGTAATCTGTTCCCACTTCCACTCAGGAATCTCCAAAGGCTGCAACTTACCATGCGGTCTCTGGTGCTCGGCTTTAACCCTATGGCAGGTCAAACACCTCTCAACGAACCAAGCGACGTCTCTCTTCATACAAGGCCACCAGTATTCCTCCCTCAAGTCCAAATACATCTTCGTAGCACCGAGATGGATCGAGAATTTCGATCTATGAGCCTCCTCCATCAAAGTAGCACGCGTACCGCCCACGAATGGTACCCAAATTCGACCCTGAAACGTCAGAAGTCCTCGTCCATCCTTAACGAACTCTGAAATTAACCCAACGACCCACTCTTTCTTCTGCATCTCGGATCTCACAACCTCGGCCTGTGCCCCACGAATAGCATCCAATATCGGGGTCATCACTGTCAGTCTCAGACATACATCTCGCGATGGAGTGTTTTCCGCCCTGCGGCTCAATGCATTGGCTACCACATTAGCCTTGCCCGAGTGGTACAGGATTTCACAATCATAATCCTTGACCACATCCAACCACCTCCTCTGACGCATATTTAGGTTGGGCTGATCCATCAAATACTTTAAACTCTTATGGTCCGTGTATATCGTACATCTAACCCCATACAGGTAGTGACGCCATATCTTGAGAGCGAACACCACTGCCCCCAACTCTAAATCATGTGTGGGATATCTCGCCTCATGAGGCTTCAGCTGCCTCGATGCATAAGCTATCACATGACCTCTCTGCATCAACACTGCACCCAGTCCCGAAATCGATGCGTCGCAATATACGACAAAATCTTCCATCCCTTCCGGGAGAGCTAACACCGGGGCTTCGCACAATCTCTGGCGAAGTGTCTCAAAGGATGTCTGTTGCTCGGGTCCCCATGAGAATGCAACACCCTTCCGGGTCAATCTGGTGAGCGGTACAGCGATCTTGGAGTAGTCCCTAATAAACCTCCGATAGTACCCCGCCAACCCAAGAAAACTCCTGATCTCAGAAGGTGACTTCGGTACCTCCCAACTCATCACAGCCTCAATGTTGGCCGGATCGACCAATATCCCTATCTGATTAACAACATGTCCAAGAAATTGGACCTCACGCAACCAGAAGTCACATTTGGAGAACTTTGCATATAGCTTCTCCGACCTCAGTACCTCAAGGATCTCCCGCAAATGCCCCACGTGTTGTTCTCTAGATCGCGAATACACTAGGATGTCATCGATAAATACAATCACAGACCGATCCAGCATCGGCCTGCATACCCTGTTCATGAGGTCCATGAACACTGTCGGGGCATTGGTGAGCCCGAAAGGCATCACCACGAACTCGTAATGCCCATACCGCGTCCTAAATGCTGTCTTCTGGACATCCTCATCCCGCACTTTTACCTGATGATACCCTGATCTCAGATCGATCTTGGAAAACCAAGATGCCCCTTGCAACTGATCGAATAGATCATCGATCCTAGGTAACGGATAGCGGTTCTTGACCGTCACCTTGTTCAACTCCTGGTAATCGATGCACATCCGGTGTGAACCATCCTTCTTCTTGACGAACAGAATCGGTGCTCCCCACGGCGAGCTACTCGGCCAAATAAATCCCTTCCCCAACAACTCCTGAAGTTGCGAGGACAACTCTCGCATCTCTGGAGGTGCAAGACGATAAGGCACCTTCGCAATAGGCGCAGCCCCCGGAATTAGATCGATACCAAACTCTACTTGCCTCGCAGGAGGTATTCCCGGCAACTCCTCAGGAAAAACATCTGAAAACTCGCACACCACTGGAACCTCCTCCACTGTCCTCGGTCTCTCGGAAGCCTCCCGCGTATCCGTCACATACGCCACAAAACCTCTACATCCCTGCTGTAGGCATTGCCTCGCCCTAGCGGCCGAACAAAAAGCTGATCCCGAGCGGGTACCCTCGCCGTACACCGTAAGAACTCCCCCACTAGGGTCTCGTATAGTCACCAGCTAGCGCTCAGAGTCGATGACGGCGCTGAATCGGCTCAACCAGTCCATGCCCACGATGACACAGACATTACCCATCGCAATAGGAATTAGGTCAATCGGAAACGCAACCCCAAAAATCTGTAGTACGCATCCCCGAAGAACCTCCGTAGCACAAACCACCCTCTCGGCCGCTATAGAAATGCTCAGAGGCCGACTTAACAACTCACGACTAATGCTGATATGCTGACTAAAAGCTAAAGATACAAAGGATCTACTCGCACCCGAATCAAATAACACAAGAGCAGGCATAGAGTTCACAATAAAAGTACCTACACGTATATTAACATAAGCATAACATTTCAACTTTAAATAAATACGCGAATTACAGTATACCTACCACAACATCGGGTGCAGCGCGGACCTCCTCCGCAGTCAGCTGAAAGGCTCTCCCGCGAGCCCTCGGGGCCTCGACCTTCACCGGTCGTGTCTCGGTAGTCCTGGTAGTAGGTGTAGATCCCTGATGAAGCTGCGGGCACTCGGCCTTCCGATGGCCTGTCTGGTTGCAATGAAAGCAAACCATAAACCCCTTAGGACAATCCCTGGCAATGTGTCCTTCCTTGCCACACTTGTAGCAACCCCCCGCTCGAAACGCCCCCTCATGACTCTTACCGCACTTTCCGCAAGTGCGGCCCTTCGAACCTCCCATCCTCGAATCAGCGGACTTGGTCCGCTTGGCTGCCGGCTGAAACTGAGCCGGTCGCCGGTCCGCCCGCCGAGACTCGGCCTCCTCCCTGGCCGGGGTCTCTAACTCGATCTCGCGCTTCCTGGCGTTCGCCTGAAGCTCAGTAAAAGTACGATAGGTGGAGTTTGACACAAACTCCCGGATATCCCTCCTCAACACGCCCAAGTACCGGCTCATCCGTGACTGCTCCGTAGACACCAGCTCGGGGCAGAACATCGCCCTCTCATGAAACTTCTGCGTGACCACCGCAACGGAATCAGTACCCTGCTTGTAACAGCCCGGAATTTCAGGTATTGATTTAAAACTATTTTTGGGGCATTTTAAGAGGGGACTCGGCGAGTTGGTGCCTGACTCGCCGAGTAGGACCACAGACTTGGTCGCAGATTCGCGACTGGACTCGACGAGTCCATTAGGGACTCGGCGAGTCGACGCTGTTTAGCAGAAACCCTATCCGTTTGGTTTTGGATCGTTTATAACGCCTCTTAGGCCGTCATTGTTCGTTTTTGCTTACTGAGAAGAACCCTAGAACGATTGTGTGCGTCTGGGACAAGGATTGAAGACCATTGTTGGGTTTGGAAGAGTTGTGTGCAAGGAAGAGGAAGGTTTAGCTAAAGGAACAGCAAGAGAATCACGTTCTGAGGATTGGGGACACAGAAAGTGCATCAATCAGGTAATATCTCGGATTTCGTTCTTCTGTGATTGATGTGTATATGAAGTTAGGGTTTATAGAACCCATTTGATGATTAGAGGGATTATTATGTTGTTACCCAAGTGTTTATACCCCAGTAATAGGATGTTTAGAGGTCCAGATAGTCCTATGAGTGTGTATTTCGGGACCATACGTGTTTCAGGAAGCAGTTGATCGACTGCATGGCATGGACTCGCCGAGTCGGATGAGCAGACTCGGCGAGTAGCTTGAAGATTCACTGGGACTCGCCGAGTTGTTCTTCAGACTCGGCAAGTGGAGTCGGGGTGGCCCCACGATTCTTCCACGAGGACCTCGTCGATTCAAGAGGCATACTCGACGAGTAGAAAGGAGAACAACAGGGAAAATTGGGGAGGACGTCTAGACTCGCCGAGTCGCCTTTGCACTCGACGAGTCCGGTCAAGTTGACCGTTGACCAGAGTTGACCTGCATGTAAATTCTTAGGGTCAGTTGTCTTGAATGATAAGAGTATTAACAAGGGTATATGGTATTATAGGGAGTCTGCAGATCGGCGGATCGAGTGCGAGTAGTTTCAAGAGTTGATAGCTTACATTACCACGAGGTGAGTCTTCTCACTATACTGTACCCGGAAGGGTATCTATGTGTGACCGGAAGGTCGAATATGTTATGTGTTATATATGTGCTATAATTGAAAAGGTAGTTGCTATGCATGCTATGTATGTTCTATGGGCCGGAAGGCAAAGTATTATGTGACAGAAAGGTCAGGTATGTTATATGATATATGTGCTATATGCGTTTAAGTAATTGTACTATGTGTTGCATATGTTTGTGGGCCGGAAGGCAATATGTTACGGGCCGGAAGGCAATATGTTACAGGCCGGAAGGCAATATGTTACAGGCCGGAAGGCAAAATATTATGGGCCGGAAGGCGATTATCTCATGGGCAGGAAGGCGTTGTACTGTGGACCGTAAGGTTCGGGCCTGGAAAGGCGTATATGTGTAGTGGTATACTGAGGAACTCACTAAGCATTTATGCTTACAAGTTGTTATGTATGTGTTTCAGGTACTAGCGAGGACCGTGAGAAGGCGCCGGCATGATGCATACACGCTACTGCTATTTGAGATCTTGGGGATTTTACATTTGTATTTGATATGAAACATGAAATAAATATTATTGGTTGAATGAAACTACTTTGTTTTAAATGAAAAATTTATTTGAAAATTTGCTTTGTTACAATTGGTATCAGAGCCTTGGTTTGAGGGATTTGGGTGTACCTTCGGGTGTAACTGAACTCAAACCGAGGATTTGGGGAAAATCTTTTAAAAATAATAAATACATAAACTTTTATAAATGGTAAAGTGGTAAACAAGAAAGGAGCAGTGTGTACGAGCAGCCAGCGCCCGAACGGTAAAGATCCCCAGAATAGCTTTAATGTTATGTTATGCACTGAATTATGAATTGTTATGCATGATAGAAGACTAGGTATACATGATAGGACTAGAATGGCATGTTTTGTGATGCCTTAGTCTAGGAAGATTGCTTATATAAGATATTCGGTAGCGTGCAGGTGGGTAGTGCATATTAGAAGTAGAGTACTCACTATTCGGGGTTCGGGGAGGAAGATTTGGGACGAATGCTGATACGGTGTGGTCGGTAGTATTGGGCCCGTACTACTGAAGACACCGGGTCGGTGGGCGACCCAAGTAAGAATCCCTGGATGTCGGAGACTGAGTAGGGTTGCGTTATCGAGTGCAACAGTACTTGATGGAGTCTCTGATAATCTTATGTTATATTTCAGAGACATTATGGTTACGACACGCCACGGAGCGAGTTCGAGCAGTATGAGTGACGAGGAGATTCTTCAGATGATTCAGGAGGAGGTAGTTGCGGCGGTTCGGGCTGAGATCCCGGAGATGTTTGGGTCCATTAAGACCACCCTGATGGAGGAGTTTGAGGAGCGGTACGCCGCACTGACTGAAGCTGCAGTCGCTGCCGCTACCGCAGCTGTGGCCGCTGCTAGGCCGCAAGGGGGTGATTCGTTGCTATTCCGGGAATTCAGCAACACGAAACCCCCTGAGTTCGATGGGACGCAGGATCCGATTGCGGCGATGAGGTGGATCGCCGACATTGAGGGGTGCTTCTATACTTGCTCATGCCCGGAGCACCTGAGGGTACGGTTCGCCTTGAACCAGCTCCGTCTGGGAGCGAAGGATTGGTGGAAGTTCATGACGGCGAATTTCACTCAGGCGGAGATTTCAGCGGTGACATGGGAGAGGTTTACTGAGATGTTCAGGGACGAGTACGTTCCCCCAGTGGAGAGGGAACGATTGATCCAGGAGTTCTTGACCCTTAAGCAGGGTACTGATTCCGTTGCGATGGTTACACAGAAGTTTCATGAGAGGGCGATGTTCTGCCCCGAGTTGGTGTCTACAGAGCAGTCACGGATGAACCGGTACTTGGGCGTGTTGAGGAGGGATATCCGGGAGTTTGTGTCAAACTCCACCTATCGTACTTTCACTGAGCTTCAGGCGAATGCCAGGAAGCGCGAGATCGAGTTGGAGACCCAGGCCAGGGAGGAGGCCAAGTCTCGGTAGGTGGACCGGCGACCGGCTCAGTCTCAGCCGGCAGCCAAGCGGTTCAAGTCCGCTGATTCGAGGACGGGAGGTTCGAAGGGCCGCACTTGCGGAAAGTGCGGCAAGAGTCATGAGGGGGCGTGTAGAGCGGGTGGTTGCTACAAGTGTGGCAAGGAAGGACACATTGCAAGGGATTATCCTAAGGGGTTTATGGTTTGCTTTCATTGCAACCAGACAGGCCATCGGAAGGCCGAGTGCCCGCAGCTTCGTCAGGGATCTACACCTACTACCAGGACTACCGAGACACGACCGGTGAAGGTCGAGGCCCCGAGGGCTCGCGGGAGAGCCTTTCAGCTGACTGCGGAGGAGGTCCGCGCTGCACCCGATGTTGTGGTAGGTATACTGTAATTCGCGTATTTATTTAAAGTTGAAATGTTATGCTTATGTTAATATACGTGTAGGTACTTTTATTGTGAACTCTATGCCTGCTCTTGTGTTATTTGATTCGGGTGCGAGTAGATCCTTTGTATCTTTAGCTTTTAGTCAGCATATCAGCATTAGTCGTGAGTTGTTAAGTCGGCCTCTGAGCATTTCTATAGCGGCCGAGAGGGTGGTTTGTGCTACGGAGGTTCTTCGGGGATGCGTACTACAGATTTTTGGGGTTGCGTTTCCGATTGACCTAATTCCTATTGCGATGGGTAATGTCTGTGTCATCGTGGGCATGGACTGGTTGAGCCGATTCAGCGCCGTCATCGACTCTGAGCGCTAGCTGGTGACTATACGAGACCCTAGTGGGGGAGTTCTTACGGTGTACGGCGAGGGTACCCGCTCGGGATCAGCTTTTTGTTCGGCCGCTAGGGCGAGGCAATGCCTACAGCAGGGATGTAGAGGTTTTGTGGCGTATGTGACGGATACGCGGGAGGCTTCCGAGAGACCGAGAACAGTGGAGGAGGTTCCAGTGGTGTGCGAGTTTTCAGATGTTTTTCCTGAGGAGTTGCCGGGAATACCTCCTGCGAGGCAAGTAGAGTTTGGTATCGATCTGATTCCGGGGGCTGCGCCTATTGCGAAGGTGCCTTATCGTCTTGCACCTCCAGAGATGCGAGAGTTGTCCTCGCAACTTCAGGAGTTGTTGGGGAAGGGATTTATTCGGCCGAGTAGCTCGCCGTGGGGAGCACCGATTCTGTTCGTCAAGAAGAAGGATGGTTCACACCGGATGTGCATCGATTACCAGGAGTTGAACAAGGTGACGGTCAAGAACCGCTATCCGTTACCTAGGATCGATGATCTATTCGATCAGTTGCAAGGGGCATCTTGGTTTTCCAAGATCGATCTGAGATCAAGGTACCATCAGGTAAGAGTGCGGGATGAGGACGTCCAGAAGACAGCATTCAGGACGCGGTATGGGCATTATGAGTTCGTGGTGATGCCTTTCGGGCTCACCAATCCCCCGACAGTGTTCATGGACCTCATGAACAGGGTATGCAGGCCAATGCTGGATCGGTCTGTGATTGTATTTATCGACAACATCCTAGTATATTCGCGAACTAGAGAGCAGCATGAGGTACATTTGAGGGAGGTCCTTGAGGTACTGAGGTCGGAGAAGCTATATGCAAAATTCTCCAAATGTGACTTCTGGTTGCGGGAGGTCCAATTTCTTGGACATGTTGTTAATCAGGCAAGGATATTGGTCGATCCGGCCAAGGTGGAAGCAGTGATGAGTTGGGAGGCACCAAAGTCACCTTCTGAGATCAGAAGTTTCCTTGGGTTGGCGGGGTACTATCGGAGGTTTATTAGGGACTTCTCCAAGATCGCGGTACCGCTCACCAGATTGACCCGGAAGGGTGTTACATTCTCATGGGGACCCGAGCAGCAGACTTCCTTCAAGACACTTCGTCAGAGGCTGTGCGAAGCCCCGGTATTAGCTCTCCCGGAAGGGATGGAAGATTTTGTCGTATATTGCGACGCATCGATTTCGGGACTGGGTGCGGTGTTGACGCAGAGAGGGCATGTGATAGCTTATGCGTCGAGGCAGCTGAAGCCTCATGAGGCGAGATATCCCACACATGATTTAGAGTTGGGGGCAGTGGTGTTCGCTCTCAAGATATGGCGTGACTACCTGTACGGGGTTCGTTGTACTATATACACGGACCATAAGAGTTTGAAGTATTTGATGGATCAACCCAACCTAAATATGCGTTAGAGGAGATGGTTGGACGTGGTTAAGGATTATGACTGTGAGATCCTATACCACCCAGGCAAGGCTAATGTGGTAGCCGATGCATTGAGTCATAGAGCGGAGAGCACTCCATTGCGAGACGTATGTTTGAGACTGATAGTGATGACCCCGATATTGGATGCTATTCGTGGGGTGCAGGCCGAGGCTGTGAGATCCGAGATGCAGAAGAAAGAGAGAGTCGTTGGGTTAATTTCAGAGTTCGTTAAGGATGGACGAGGACTTTTGACGTTTCAGGGTCGGATTTGGGTACCATTCGTGGGCGGTACACGTACTATTTTGATGGAGGAGGCTCATAGATCGAAATTCTCGATCCATCCCGGTGCTACGAAGATGTATTTGGACTTGAGGAAGGAATATTGGTGGCCTTGTATGAAGAGAGACGTCGCATGGTTCGTTGAGAGGTGTTTGACTTGCCGTAGGGTTAAAGCCGAGCACCAGAGACCGCATGGTAAGTTGCAGCCCTTGGAGATTCCTGAGTGGAAGTGGGAGCAGATTACTATGGATTTCATCACCAAATTGCCAAGAACTGCTAGGGGAGTCGATGCAATTTGGGTGATTGTGGATAGATTGACGAAGAGTGCACACTTCCTTGCCATTAGCGAGAGTTCATCAGCGGAGAAGTTGGCGGAGTTATACGTGAGAGAGGTAGTATCTCGGCATGGAGTGCCGATCTCGATTGTTTCAGACCGTGATGTACGTTTCACTTCCAGGTTCTGGAAGAAATTTCATGAGGAGCTGGGTACTAAACTGCATTTTAGTACCGCATACCATCCCCAGACCGACGGGCAGAGCGAGCGGACGATTCAGACATTGGAGGACATGCTTCGAGCGTGTGTGTTAGACTTCGGGGGTAGCTGGGATGCGTATTTACCCTTGGCAGAGTTTTCCTACAACAACAGCCATAATTCGAGCATTGGTATGCCACCTTTTGAGTTGTTGTATGGTAGGAGGTGTTGGACCCCCATTTGCTGGGGAGAGGTGGGTCAGAGAGTGATGGGCAGTACAGAGATCGTACTCCAGACGACAGAGCAGATTCAGCAGGTTAGGCAGAGGTTATTGACCGCCCAGAGCCGACAGAAGAGTTATGCGGACAGACGCCGGTCCGAGCTGGAATTCCAGGTTGGCGATTTCGTTCTCCTGAAGGTTTCTCCTTGGAAGGGAGTGATCCGGTTCAGAAAGAGGGGCAAGTTGGGGCCCCGGTTCATAGGTCCATTTCGTGTAATTGCAAGGGTAGGTCGGGTAGCTTATCGGTTGGAGTTGCCAGCACAGCTGGGTCAGATTCACAATACCTTTCACGTATCACAGTTGAGGAAGTGTATAGCCGATGAATCGGCGGTGGTTCCGTTAGAGGATATTCAGGTGGATGCGAGCCTGAATTACGCCGAGAGACCAGTAGCTATCAGGGATCGGAAGATCAAGGTTCTGCGGAACAAGGAGGTACCTCTGGTGTTGGTTCAGTGGCAACACCGGAAGGGATCGGAGATGACTTGGGAGCCGGAGCGTGAAATGCGGGAGCAACATCCGGAGTTATTCGCAGAGTGAGACTTCGAGGGCGAAGTCTAGTTCTAGTGGGGGAGAGTTGTAACAGCCCGGAATTTCAGGTATTGATTTAAAACTATTTTTGGGGCATTTTAGGAGGGGACTCGGCGAGTTGGTGCCTGACTCGCCGAGTAGGACCACAGACTTGGTCGCAGATTCGCGACTGGACTCGACGAGTCCATTAGGGACTCGGCGAATTGACGCGGTTCAGCAGAAACCCTAGCCGTTTGGTTTTGGATCGTTTATAATGCCTCTTAGGCCGTCATTGTTCGTTTTTGCTTACTGAGAAGAACCCTAGAACGATTGTGTGCGTCTGGGACAAGGATTGAAGACCATTGTTGGGTTTGGAAGAGTTGTGTGCAAGGAAGAGGAAGGTTTAGCTAAAGGAACAGCAAGAGAATCACGTTCTGAGGATTGGGGACACAGAAAGTGCATCAATCAGGTAATATCTCGGATTTCGTTCTTCTGTGATTGATGTGTATATGAAGTTAGGGTTTATAGAACCCATTTGATGATTAGAGGGATTATTATGTTTTTACCCAAGTGTTTATACCCCAGTAATAGGATGTTTAGAGGTCCAGATAGTCCCATGAGTGTGTATTTCGGGACCATACGTGTTTCAGGAAGCAGTTGATCGACTGCATGGCATGGACTCACCGAGTCGGATGAGCAGACTCGGCGAGTAGCTTGAAGATTCACTGGGACTTGCCGAGTTGTTCTTCAGACTCGGCGAGTGGAGTCGGGGTGGCCCCGCGATTCTTCCACGAGGACCTCGTCGAGTCAAGAGGGATACTCGACGAGTAGAAAGGAGAACAACAGGGAAAATTGGGGAGGACGTCTAGACTCGCCGAGTCGCCTTTGCACTCGACGAGTCCGGTCAAGTTGACCGTTGACCAGAGTTGACCTGCATGTAAATTCTTAGGGTCAGTTGTCTTGATTGATAAGAGTATTAACAAGGGTATATGGTATTATAGGGAGTCTGCAGATCGGCGGATCGAGTGCGAGTAGTTTCAAGAGTTGATAGCTTACATTACCACGAGGTGAGTCTTCTCACTATACTGTACCCGGAAGGGTATCTATGTGTGACCGGAAGGTCGGATATGTTATGTGTTATATATGTGCTATAATTGAAAAGGTAGTTGCTATGCATGCTATGTATGTTCTATGGGCCGGAAGGAAAAGTATTATGTGACAGAAAGGTCAGGTATGTTATATGATATATGTGCTATATGCGTTTAAGTAATTGTACTATGTGTTGCATATGTTTGTGGGCCGGAAGGCAATATGTTACGGGCGAGAAGGCAATATGTTACGGTTCGGAAGGCAATATGTTACAGGCTGGAAGGCAATATGTTATGGGCCGGAAGGCAAAATATTATGGGCCGGAAGGCGATTATCTCATGGGCCGGAAGGCGTTGTACTGTGGACCGTAAGGTTCGGGCCTGGAAAGGTGTATAGTGAGTAGTGAGTACTCTACTTCTAATATGCACTACCTACCTGCACGCTACCGAATATCTTATATAAGCAATCTTCCTAGACTAAGGCATCACAAAACAGGCCATTCTAGTCCTATCATGTATACCTAGTCTTCTATCATGCATAACAATTCATAATTCAGTGCATAACATAACATTAAAGCTATTCTGGGGATCTTTACCGTTTGGGCGCTGGCTGATCGTACACACTGCTTCTTTCTTGTTTACCACTTTACCATTTATAAAAGTTTATGTATTTATTATTTTTAAAATATTTTTCCTCAAATCCTCGGTTTGAGTTCAGTTACACCCGAATCCCTCAAACCAAGGCTCTGATACCAATTGTAACAACGCAAATTTTCAAATAAAATTTTCATTTAAAACAAAGTGATTTCATTCAACCGATAGTATTTATTTCATGTTTCATATCAAATACATATATAAAATCCCCAAGATCTCAATTAGCAGCAGTGTGTATGCATCATGCCGACGCCTTCCCACGGTCCTCGCTAGTACCTGAAACACATACATAACAACTTGTAAGCATAAATGCTTAGTGAGTTCCCCAGTATACCACTACACATATACACCTTTCCAGGCCCGAACCTTACGGTCCACAGTACAACGCCTTCCGACCCATGAGATAATCGCCTTCCGGCCCATAATATTTTGCCTTCCGGCCCATAACATATTGCCTTCTGGCCTGTAACATTTTGCCTTCCGGCCTGTAACATTTTGCCTTCCGGCCCGTAATATATTGCCTTCCGGCCCGTAACATATTGCCTTCCGGCCCACAAACATATGCAACACATAGTACAATTACTTAAACACATATAGCACATATATCATATATCATACCTGACCTTTCTGTCACATAATACTTTGCCTTCCGGCCCATAGAACATACATAGCATGCATAGCAACTACCTTTTCAATTATAGCATATATATAACACATAACACATCCGACCTTCCGGTCACACATAGATACCCTTCCGGGTACAGTATAGTGAGAAGACTCACCTCGTGGATAATGAAAGCTAGCAACTCCTGAAATCTCTCGCACTCAATCCGCCGAGCTACAGACTCCCTATGATATCATATATCCCATATTAATACTCTTATCATTCAAGACACTGACCCTAAGAATTTACATGCAGGTCAACGGTCAACGGTCAACTTGACCGGACTCGGCGAGTCTAGATGTCCTCACCAACTCCTGATGTTCCTTTCTACTCGTCGAGTATCCCTCTTGACTCGACGAGTTCCTTGCGGAAGAATCGCGGGGCCACCCCGACTCTACTCGCCGAGTCTGAAGAACAACTCGGCGAGTCCCAGTGAATCTTCAAGCTACTCACCGAGTCTGCTCATCCGACTCGGCGAGTCCATGCCATGCAGTCGATCAACTGCTTCCTGGAACACGCATGGTCCCGAAATACACACTCATAGGACTATCTGGACCACTAAACATCCTATTACTGGGGTATAAACACTTGGGTAACAACATAATAATCCATCTAATCAACAAATGGGTTCTATAAACCCTAACTTCATATACACATCAATCACAGAAGAACGAAATCCGAGATATTACATGATTGATGCACTTTCTGTGTCCCCAATCCTCAGAACGTGATTCTCTTGCTGTTCCTTTAGCTAAACCTTCCTCTTCCTTGCACACAACTCTTCCAAACCCAACAATGGTCTTCAATCCTTGCTCCAGATGCACACAATCGTTCTAGGGTTCTTCTCAGTAAGCAAAAACGAACAATGAAGGCCTAAGAGGCGTTATATACGATCCAAAACCAAACGGCTAGGGTTTATGCTGAACAGCGTCGACTCGCCGAGTCCCTAATGGACTCGTCGAGTCCAGTCGCGAATCCGCGACCAAGTCTGTGGTCCTACTCGGCGAGTCTGGCTCCAACTCGCCGAGTCCCTTCCAAAAATGCCCCAAAAATATTTTTAAAGCAATACCTGAAATTCCGGGCTGTTACAGAGGGTGGACCCGGTGGACTGAAGGCCCGATACGGCGGACCAGTCACACAGTAGACCCGATATGCATGGTTGTTCTGTGATTCGGTTATGATATGACATGTTATATGTGTATGGTATATATGGTTGGTATTTTGGGGGTATCTCACTAAGCTTTCGGGCTTACAGTTGTGGTTTAATGTTTTTTTTCAGCTTCTTTAGGAGACCGTGGCATGGTGAAGGCGTGATCGTGCCGCTCCTCGTGTTTATGTTTTATGACATGGTTGTGGGAATACTCTGATAATAAATGTATTGAAAACCTTTTTGTAATAACATTATTAAATTGTGTTATTTTTGAAAAGTTTAAATTTTGTTGAAATATTTGGTCGTTACAATTTATGTCGTGTCGTGTTTCTCATAAATTTGTGTATTCGTGTCTACAATTATCAGGTCTACATTACATTTAAACAAAAACATTACATTTAAACTTAATCGTGAGGATAGTCATGTTAAATCAAAACCAATCTCAAATCAATTTTTGATTTTAACCAATTATTATTTTTTAAAACCGGTTTTAAACCTTAATGTGAACCTTTAACAAATTTCAATCCTAATAATAAATGTTTTTTAGCCATTTAATATTTTTTAAGCTTTGTTTTAAAACTTAATTTAAATCATTTTCTAAACTAAAAACTTAAATTAATTGCTTTTTATTAAAACCAATCCAACTCACCTCAACCACATTTTAATCCAAAAGAAAAGAAAAGAAAAAGATTTTCTTTAAACCGATTTCTACAAAAAAAAGAAAAAAATGTATTGTCCTCCATAGGTTGCAAGGTGTTCTCTTCTCAATATAGTCTTAATAAATTAGTTCATCCATATGATATATAATACATTTACATCTAGTTATCATACAAGTTGGTATACATTCATGTAGATGTATCACTTATTAAGTGATATTCTTTCATGTAATATTACCACCGCTTTATGGGGAGCGTAATATATAAATTTTGTATTAGGCAGGGACCATTTTGTATTTTTTTTAAATGGACCGTTTATGTGGAAAAAAAATATGCACATGGACCGTTCTTGTCATTTATCTTCTATATAGGGACCATACTTGTCGAACCTAGAAACATGCCAATATGTGAAAGGTAAAGGGATGAAAATTGTTGTTGTTCAAATTTGAAGGGGGTAAAACTTACATTTTATGAAGTATGGGGTGGAAAGTAGCATTCAAAAAAGTAAAGAGGTGGGATGTGCGAACATTTAAAATGTAATGACCAAATATGTCAACATAAAAAAGTTTTGTGGCCAAAGTATGAAATAAGAAAGGTTGCTGGCCTTAGTTTAAGGCCATTTGCGGCCAAATCTAAAATAACAAAGTTTTGTTGCCAAAATGTAAAACCTTAAAACTATATTTTTTGGCTAAAGTGTAAAATAAAAATCTTATGTGGCCAAAGTCTCAAACCATTAAACTTTATTATTCATAAGAACTTTTATTTAACAAAGTTTTGTCTGTAGCCAAAGTTTAAGGTTATTTATGCCAAATCTAAAATAAAAAAAATTTGCGTCCAAAATATAAAACCTTAAAACTATATTTTGTGGCTAAAGTGTAAAATAAAATTCTTGTTCGACTAAAGTCTTTAATCATTAAACTTTACTGTTCATACAAACTTTTGTTTAATATATATAATAATACGTGATCATTGCAAAATAGTTTTTTCAGCAATTTGTAAATCGTAATCTTAAGTACTTTGAGATATTTTAATTAAGTAATAATTTAAGGGAACATCTATATATACCCCTTTAATTGCAACATTGTGTATCTTCTCCTATAGTGTAATAGTGTTTGTATAACCCTCATAATGTAATGTTTTATATAAGTAAGAGAGTACATATAATAGCATTCTAATTTAATCATCACAATGCCGACGGAAAGTGATTTTTTCATTTAAGATTTTGATTTAACCAAATCAAATAGATGTTTTATTGATTTGTATAATAATTGAAATGATATTTTACGTTTTACGGATGAATTAATTTGTTAAGTGGAATAATCACTTTTCCAATATTGACATATTTTGGTTAGTAATTTAATTACACTTTGAAGTTGTATAAACATAACTCGATTGAGTTATGCAACATACATATATTTGACACAATTATAGAAATGGTTATAAAAATATCGAAACTTTAGTCTTATTTTTATATTCTTGTACAGACCTCAGGAATTCAAATTTTTGTGGTTCGGCTCATTGTGGTAGGGTGAGAGGTACTATCGAAAGTCCCGATATGATCTAGCACCACCATTGTATTTGTATAATCAATTCATTATTTGGTACCATCAGAATCATCGAATCGTGGGATCGGTACTCTGTACAATGTACCAGACTTGTCTTCAACATTTCATGGAGGCCTTATGTTAAAAATCACATAGAGATCCCATAAAAAAATTTGTAAAAAAATTATTAAGTAAATTCGAACTTACTAAATTCAAAACTAAAAGTTGATAACAATCATCTCATTGATTCCTTACCTAGAGCGTCATATATTAGGTGTTGTTTTTTAAAACGTAAAATGTATGCAATCTATGAACCACCTCTGTAGACATCTGCAGATGAAGAGGTGAACCAAACGTCTGCGGTCTGTAATAAAAAGATTTTTTATTTTTTCAGGTATGGAGACTGAATTGAAATTTAAATAAATATTTTTTTTAAAATTTAAAAGAACACAAATTCTGGATATCTCATTAACTACTTTCTTGTATCATCAAACTATGAGCATGATGTCAAAAATTGTTTATTCTGTCATATGTTCCAAATTACTTAATTGGGTTTATTATTAAACAACTTACAAAAAGAAGAATATAGTTTATTACGATCCATAAAGTACACAAGCCTATCTTTATTTTTTAAGAAAATAGACTCGTATCTTAATCAAATTATCTACAAAACGTGTCTATAATGGTTCTCTTAATTTGGTAAGTAGTTATTGTAACATTCTAAAATTGAACGCCAAAAATTTCATTTTTAAATAAGTTATTATAAAACCATAAGTATAAAAACATCCATAATAACATCTCATGTCAAAACCCAAGTGTCAATAGTCAAACATGTCATCATAAAAATAATATCATAGTGTAATCCCAAAGATCTCATATGCGGAAAACATAGTGTGATGCGCTGCGATTGAGCCGAATCCTTTCCTTTGAAAACGAAGTACCTGAAACCAAAACTGAAAACCATAAGTACGAAGCTTAGTGAGTTCCCCCATCATACAACATAACACACAATAGGAAATTCTGAGGTGCCTAACCTACCCATGTAAAGCCATATTGGGGTGCTCGACTTACCCAAGTCAAGTCATTCTGAGGTGCTTAACTTACCCGACGGTCCATCTCAACCGAATATTGGGGACTATTTCACCCTTACCACTACCACATAATAACATAACATAAACATACTGCTAGTCAATTCTAGGGTGCCTGACCTACCCATGTCAAGCCATTCAAGGGTGCTTGACTTACCCGTCGGTTTATCTCAACCGACTACTGGGGACTATTCAACCCCCTACTACTACCATATAAACATAGCATAAACATACTGCCAGACATATTTGGGGTGCCCGATCTACCCTTCGGTCCTAACAACCGAACTTGGGGACTATTCCCCTCTTACTACCACTATCACATATAGCATACCATAAACATATTGTTAGGCATGCATGGGTTCTGACGACCCCTTCGGTTTATCTTTCAACCGGTATCCGGGGACTATTTCACCCTTACTACTACTAACATGTATCACAAAGCATCTTAGCACACAAACATAACAGATAATGGCATACTAGATAATTATCACAAAGACAATCATCTAACAAACAACTACTACTAGTGGGCCGGGATTGTAGCTGTAGACCCAATTTTATTGGAATGTAACTCACCTCACATTGCTGAAGTCCCGCGACCCAAACCTAGCTGCTGGATGACATCTTCCCGAACTGTCAACAACAAAATAACATCAAATTAATTATTGGGTTCCAATACATAACCATAAGTACATGCTTTGGGTAAAAGATTGATTTACCCCAATCTTAGCTTGATCCAAGCCCAAGGCCCAATTCAAAGGCCCAAAAGTCAACTATGAGTCAAAGCCCAACATATGGAAAATTGGGCCCAAACCTTTACATGGTCTTATTGAAAAGCCTAACCAATTAGTCCAGTCCAAACATTTTTCATTTCTAGAGGCCCAATATCTCATAATCATAAAGGCCCAAACTATGCCCCATTTATAGCCTAATTTTCCAAATTGGGCCTAAGCCCTCATATGGGCCTTACCCTAAAGCCCATCAACATATTCTAATCCATATGATTATTACTGGATGACTCATTAATAACCCAATTACCAAAGCCCAATGGAAAGGCCCAACATAAAGGCCAAGTGAAATTACGGTTTCATATAAAATGACAATTAGGGTTAAGTGTTTCTCACTTAACCCAATAAGGACTTAATCCATTAAGTCCATCATTCTACTAGACAAATCATATGGTGTAATCGGGCTTAATACACAGTCCAATTCCAATGATCCAAAATGGGGGTCCCAATAAGTCCAAGCCTATGATTCCAAAATTAGGGTTTTCTAAACCCTAATTAGGGTTTCCAACCCAAGCCTAACCCAATAAGCACAAAAGCTAAATCCTTAGATCCATTATGGTTTCATTAGGCCCATTAGGGTTTCACCAGTTGGGCACCACCTACTAAAACCTCGGGTAGTGGTGGTCAACGGTGATTTATGGCGGCGGCCACCACCTTATGGTGGTGGTTAGGGTTTCTAGTCCATTTTGTCCAAGCATCCAAAAATCAACTACACGCGAACAAAAGCATACCTCCACCCAACACGGCGGTTGGTGGCGGTAGGTGTCACAACTAGCAGTTTTAGCTAGGAAATTTTGTCTTCGTGTAAAAATCAACTCTTGTACAACTTGTAATCTAAGTTGATATCTGTTGGATTAGGTGTCTAAGCCCATAACTATTATTTGTATGTATTCGACCCGAGAGTAGCATGGTCCATTTGGGTTGCATATCATCAGGACAATTTGTTAGGATGGACTTTTGAGAGAAGGTTAATTATGGTTTATTAATATATTATAAGTTATAATATATTAATATGAAATCATAAGTTTTAATTAGTATTGATCAAGAATTCATTTGGAATTAATTTAGTGGTCAAAAGAGACTGATTAAATCTATGGGGACTAATTATGATAATTAGTTATATTTATATGTGTTGGGCTTATGATCCATGTTGGACCAATTTTATGTATGGATACATAAAGAGTTGGACCACATGAACCATGGATCATAAAACCCATGGGTATGGATTATGGGTGATACCCATGACCCTTGGAATCCTACATATAAATAGGTTACTCCATAGCCAAAATCACCACTTCTTTTCTTAGAGAAATATGGAGGTGTTTTGGTGCATGGAATTCTCTCTCAAGAGCCACCTTTATCCTAGGTGTGTTGTGATTCCATTTGAGGCATTTCATACTATTGGTGCTAAGCTCTTAAGGCCAAATACATCAAGACTTCAAGCCACATAAAAGGTATGTTTCCCTAACTAGTATATTATACGGTTTATGTCCAATGCATGCTAGTTATAGGTTTAATGCCTTGGAAACCATTTGCATGTATAATTAGTGAGAACATAGATCCAAGGCATTTAGGGTTGTATGTGCACCATAGGATGTTGTATTATACCAAAACCCAACAGTGGTATCTGAGCCATGAGTTGTTTTCTACTATATTTGATGCAAATGTATTTTTTTTTTCAAGTTGATGAAAAAAAGAAAAAACAAACATGAAGTTTGTCAAGTTTTATGATAATTACTTGATTTTATGAAAAACTAATTATATGTAAAATTTGAGTCACTTTACTACAAGAGTTGAATTAGGTCAATTTATTAAAAGATAGAATGCTATGATTATTTTATTTGTTTTAAAAGTTTGATCTAAGTGGTTTTAAGGAGTTACAAATTTTGTCATACAATTTTGGAACTCAAAAGTTTTTTTTTTTAAGTTATGATCCTAAGAGTTTTGAAACTTCCATAAGTTATGGATGTGAAATGTCTCATTTATCAACTCTTTAGGTTATGAAGTCCAAGAGTCTTCAAAGGATAATTGTCAAAGTTTCAAGATTTGTATTAGTTTATATGATTATCTAATTTCTTGAAAATTGTTGATGTGAACTATCTTTACTTATGAGTTTAATCTAGATCATAGAAAAATTATTTGATTATTGTGTTAATTGGAATATTTGATCTTAATGGTTTTTACTAACTCCATAACTTGTCCTCAAGTTATGGAAAGTGAAGGGGTTTTTTTTTTTAAAGTGTCATTAAGTCTCATAGGTTATGAAAATAGAAGAGTCTCTATTTTTAATGTCATCATTAAATGATTTAATGTCTTCCATAACTTGTCCTCAAGTTATAGAACTTGAATTTTTTTTCATTAAACCTTAAATAAACTCATAAGTTATGAAAAAGACAAGAGTTTTGAAAGGTTTCAAAACTTATCCTCAAGTTTTGGAATTTGTAAAGTTACCCCCCCCCCCCCCCCATGTATACTTTAATTCCAAACTAGACCTTAGAATTTTAAAAGTTAAAATTCAACCCTTATACTTTATAATATTATAAGTTAATATATATATATATATATATATATATATATATATACATATATATATATATATATATATATATATATATATATATATATATATATATATATAAGAGTAAATTCAGTCTTACCGTTAGTAGGCCTCATTCACAAAGCTAGTCTATAAGGGGGGTATAAGGTTACTGCCTATAAAATGGCAGTTTAATGGGTGTCCACTCTCACCCACCGCTTCCTTGACCGGTGGAGGGTCGTTAGCCGAACAGGTAGGATAAGGACTATAATTCTCCCTTCATTAAAAGTATTAATGATAAATACTAAGTAACTAAACCTTTTATAAATTCCCAATATTAGTTACTTAGGAAAATGTGAATTTGGTGCTAACCCATGAAATTCACACTTTGTACCTTACCAAGTCGTTGGTGGAGCGTGTTTGGGTAACTGACACACTAACTTGGACTAGTAAGGATAACAAAGGGTGACTTAATGTTTACCATAGATCGGTGGAGCGCGTGTGGGTAACCGGCACATCGATTAGGTGATAATATTAAGGGTACCAAGTGAGTTTGCATGGTTATTCACACCTTGTTTTGTGATCCTCGACATACCAGTCACAAAACCTGAAGGGCACACTCGAGATTGAAAAATTCCATTGAAAAGTTCAATGAATCTCAAAAGATCTAGGAGTTTCAAATCCAATTAAAACCTAATAAATTATCTCATTTTTCATGGTGGAAATTGGTGAATCGTCATTCACCTACCTTCAAATATTCTATAACTTGGATAACGGTATCCCTCTTCCAAGTTATAAAATAGTTTGTTGGGTCCTAGCCTTAATATTTCATATTGGGTGTTATATTAAGGACTTAAAATCAACTATCTTGAATATCTCCCAAAAGATGTCTAGTTCAGACATCTATGATCTTCCCAAATATCTTGGAACTTCACTTCCTCCACCTCCTCCAATTATTCTCCCTAACCCACAAGTTCAAGGTCACTCAAGCCCTATTGGCAAGGAAAGGTCTAGGTGTGATCACATCTTGGAGATGAAGTCACATACTGACAAGCCGGGGGAGTTGGGTGTCAAAGTCTTAAGAAAGTTAGCGGTTCAATCACTTTCTAAGTCATATAGTGAGTTCCATGGGACTCATATGAAAGAGACTATGACAAGATCCTTAATGATCTTATCTATTTGCTTGGTGCTGCTAAATTAGAAATGATTTAGTGTACTAGTAAAGCAAATTTGATTAGGAGATCAACTTCCCAAAACTTTATGGATAGGGACAATAGTGACACAGGAAATCCAGAAAAGCATTCTCTTCCCAATGGAAAGGGATCGGCCATAGTCAACTCGGTTGACCAAATGGTAAAGAGAAAGGCTAAGTCTGAGATAGTACCATGTACTATTATCTAAGGGTCCATATGGTCCTATTGCCAAAAGGAAAGGGCATTAGTTGCGAAGCTATCAATTTTACCTGAAAGATCATAAAGCTAGTAAAGTCAATAAGTTTGACTCTATTTCAGGTAAGGTCCACTATTTAACTCTGTTAAGTTTCTATTATGAGATTCTTATTACAAGATGTGACTGGGTCACATGTTGATGTTTAAGAATCAAAGGAAAAGTGAAGGAAACTTAAATAAAGAGTATGTTGAATCTGATCGCGAAGATGGATTTCTATCGCTTGATTGAAGATTGGATTCTTGAGCTACTCTTAGGAGTTATGATAGACTGCTTGGAAACAAGTAATAACATAGTTTTCATTTCAAGTTACATTGTAAGGAAAAAGTTTTTTTCCGCATTTTAAAATAAATAAAAGTTTGTTTTACATTATTTTTATCTCCTTACAATGGCATTCATGAAAACTTGATGTTTGTATGTTTATAGCAGTATTGGAAATATGAATTTGATTCGTTCATTTGTGGTAGTGTCTAAATTTACCAAATAAGGAAAGATTCTCATCACCCAAGTTTCAATTGTACCGAAACTTGGAATCATGCAACTTGTATGGTATGATGAATGAGAACTTTCGAGCATTGGAAAAATTAAGACTAACTACTTGTTCACATGGATGTGTGAGTTAAGAGAAGGACTAAGGGATCAAGTACACTTTCTTGTGCATTTGTCAAAGTCCACCACAAAAGATGGATAAGACTATTCGTCATGATTTACTAAGGTTTAGTAAATATGATTATACTTACAAGCTTAAGTATAATTCTGAAACATTGGAAAATTTTCAATGTATGACAAAACGAATAAGAAGAATAAAATTAGACAGAAGGATAAACGTTTCTCAAATCTGAAAAGATGGGAGATTACTTTAGTATCATGTTTTAATGTCATCTTAATGATTTTGAGACCTTATCACAATCCATCCTCTAAGTACATTCTGATAGTTAAGAAGAGGAGTTATGAATTGTTGAAGTGGTTAAATCAAGAAGATGATTCATACTTCATTCCAAAACAATTCATAGAGTTATACTCTAAGATTGTAACTTGAGTGACATGTCTTAAAAAAGGTTTAAAACACTTGTAAAATGTAAGAGTAAAAGTTTTCTACTCTTGTACATTTGAAATTGGTAAGTTGTGATGTTTTGGATAAAATAAAGACCAACTAAGGCTAATTGTGTTAAGTGTCTATCTTGATTAGAACCCACACTATCTCTTGAATATTTGGCAAGAAAGTTGTATAGGTCAAGGAGACAGTGGGAGTATAAAAGATCCAGAAAAAGGTTTCAAGAAGTAATCAAGAATAAAACCTGTATTTCATCGCTAGCACACAAGTAGAGGTTTATAACCTATCGTGCTGACATATCTGTGCCCATTCCAGTTAAGTTGGCTATACATTTGAGTTCTACATGTTCTCAATTGTCTGCATAACGACTTGGAAGCAATGGCAGGCCCTTGAGCTGCCAGGTGGCAAGAAGTTAAGATTGCACAAGTTCAATCCATATGAGTTTGTATTGTTCATTATCCTTGTCTTGTGACTATGGTTTTGACAATACACATGGATAAGAACACATACACCATTAAATCTAAGTGTCATAAGGTTTCTCTTCGATTCATGAAAATGATGGTAAGGAAACTCTTTCACTAAGTAGATTTTGAGTAGATAGCAATTGTGGGAATGACAAAAGGTCTAAACATTATGGTTACGGAATCCCTCTTCATAATTGTTTAGACACACATGTGAGCTATCTAAGAGAGGTGTATTGATTTCTAGAAGTTCAGTTGATTTCTGGGTACATATCAAAGCTAGTGGGAGAATAAGTGTTATGCTAATAATCATCATGTTAGTGGGAGCATGATAATTATTGCAAGTTAGCAATGTTAATTATAGAAAACAAAATTTTCAATTCGTGAGGTTTCAGGGGTTGGAAAAGTTGTTTTACTATAATTAAGGGAGTGGAAATTCTACTTCATCTCAAATCTAAAAGCTTAGATTGAGGTCTTAATCGTATTTATTTAAGAATATATATGAATTTCATGTTGGGATGGCTCAACATAAGGAAATTCAATATATCGGTTCATTATTTGCGTTCTAAAATTCGATTATGATTATGGCATTCCTTTTCATAATCTGAATTATGAGAACTTTGCAAATAGAAATGGAAATATTATAGCAAAAGACTGGTTTAGTCTTTATGTGAGACATCATGAATCGTGTCCCATATACTTCGGATATAGGATCGATTACATGTGTTATATTCACTCTTTCTAAGTTTTTCCAAATGGCTGGGGCATGAAGAAGGGAAAAACGTCTAGAATTGGATATGACTAAAATGATTAAGAAATTGTAGAGGACAATATGAGGTTTACCAAAGATTGGTTGCTCATGCACATTTGGAAGTGTAAGTGTAAATTTTGGAAAGGACCGAAATTGACATATGCTGAAAAGAGGCAACTCTTGTTCAGAAGTGATAGTCAATATGGAATATGGAAATGATTCAAAGTTAGAAACTATTCAATCTGTATGATTAGGAAACTTAATGCAAGAAGGATGTTTCCAAGGAGTTGAACTCCTTTGGAGTACTCTGTAATGATTTTTCCCAAGTTTTTAAGAATTTGTGCATAATCTATCAAGAGGATCAATGCATATAAGTTTAGAATCTAACAGATTCCAGTAAATGGCATGAATTTGGAATTCTTGCATTTGCAGTAAGATTTGGGACTGTGAAATGAGAATCATTGGAGTTATGTTTAATTGATCTATTTCACAAAGTAAAGATCATAAACAAACATAGTATACATACTTGGTGTGTGGCATGACTAGTGTTTAGAAAAAAACATAGTGTACATGCTTGGAGCATGGGACAACTATTGTTTTAATTCTAGAATAAAGTTGATAGCTGAAACAATATACAATGAATAATGTGTAATCATATGGTGATAAATAAAAGGTGTTTTATTTATATTCATAAGTTCTGAGACCGTATTGGATTCGATTATTATTGTGTTTCACTTTTCATGTTTTGACTTTCAGTATAACTAGGTCATTGTTCTGATTGACTAAGTTATTCAAACCATCCACAGTCGGTCATATGTTGGAAGTAGATATGAATCAAGACTGTCATGGGTTGGGTTTGTAGAGGTCTAAGATGTTGGACAAGGTGGTGTTACAACACTCATGAGTGCTCATATGTTCCGAGTATTGGATTCAACTCCGCTCATTGGAATCACTTCATGGATTTTATCACGAGTGATTATGAGACGCTAATATCTTATATTCTTCAGACCTAGAGATATGAGTTGTTACTATGAGTTGGTTATACATTGATTGCACGCAAACGCATTGGTAACTCGATGTTATAAAACGTGCCTTTGTGTATGATTCAACAAGTAGTAGAAACAAGCCATATGAGTCGAAGTTTATCCATTACCTTTACCTTCGGGATAAAAGTTATATCTGTGGGCCCCTCGATGATTTGGTGATGACAAATGTGAGTGCTCGGTCGGGCCTGGGCTGATTTGATTTGTTCAATTAGTCCACCGTCATAAATCGGAAATCGGGAAACAAGAAACGGACATAGAGAATGATTATAATCCATGTCTTAGTCTATATGATATCTAGAATGGAGGAATATATGATCCCTTATCTAATGGACATGTCATTTGATTTGTTCATAGTTTGACAACAGCTTTAAGAGCTACGATTGCTAGTCGGGATTTTGGAGTCATACACAATAATAGTTTTAGACTTATCCAAGTGGGAGACTATTGGATTAGGTGTCTAAGCCCATAACTATTATTGGTATGTATTCGACCCGAGACTAGCATGGTCCATTTGGGTTGCATATCATCAGGACAATTTGTTAGGATGGACTTTTGAGAGAAGGTTAATTATGGTTTATTAATATATTATAATTTATAATATATTATTATGAAATCATAAGTTTTAATTAGTATTGATCAAGAATTAATTTGGAATTAATTTAGCGGTCAAAAGAGACTAATTAAATCTATGGGGACTAATTATGATAATTAGTTATATTTATATGTGTTGGGCTTATGATCCATGTTGGACCAATTTTATGTATGGATACATAAAGAGTTGGACCACATGAACCATGGATCATAAAACCCATGGGTATGGATTATGGGTGATACCCATGACCCTTGGAATCCTACATATAAATAGGTTACTCCATAGCCAAAATCACCACTTCTTTTCTTAGAGAAATATGGAGGTGTTTTGGTGCATGGAATTCTCTCTCAAGAGCCACCTTTATCCTAGGTATGTTGTGATTCCATTTGAGGCATTTCATACTATTGTTGCTAAGCTCTTAAGGCCAAATACATCAAGACTTCAAGCCACATAAAAGGTATGTTTCCCTAACTAGTATATTATATGGTTTATGTCCAATGCATGCTAGTTATAGGTTTAATGCCTTGGAAACCATTTGGATGTATAATTAGTGAGAACATAGATCCAAGGCATTTAGGGTTGTATGTGCACCATAGGATGTTGTATTATACCAAAACCCAACAATATCATGTATTATGCTCATTCAAAATCAACCATTTGAACCAAATTTCCTAGGTGAAGTTCAAAACCTAATTTAATGCATCTCATATACTTAACTATGGGATTGAAACCCTAATATCCCGGTTCAAACTCAGAATGGACCAGGATCCTCTTGTTGGGCCTAATGGGCTAGTAAACTCTCAATTTGGTTATTTTGGATTAAGGAACCCTATTTGGGCCTTAAATAGACCCATATACATCAAATAATAGCATTTTGTGCCATAAGACTTCTCATGGGCCTCATTGGGCCTAAAATGTCTCACTTTGTCATCATGGGCCTTAAAGGGGTCGTAAATGGTTTCTCGAACCCTAATGACACGTAAACTCCTCTTCCTTATCACTATTGGGCCGTAAAACCTCCTAAGGACCCAATGGGCTGAAAACCCTCCTAAGGACCCAATAGGCCGAAAACCCTTAATTTGGGCCTCATAATTTCGAGAATAATCAAGAAAATGCCTAAACCCTTCCTTTCTCTTTTCCTTCCCCTTTATTCCGGCTTAAAAAAAACAATAGGATAATTAGAGAGTCCCACCTCACTAATATCCCTGATGCAACTAAGCCTAATACATAACATTTATCAATACAATTACATACTTCCATGCATGTAACCTAGAATCCTTCATGCAAAAACCAACCTCTCTTTTTCTCTTCTCCCTTCTTATTCTCGGCCAAAGCCCCTCTTCACTCACCACTCTCCACTCAAACTTCCAACACCATACAACTCCTCTCAAAACCATCTAAGGTTCTCTCATTCTCATCCCTTAAAAATTCGTGAACTAGGGTGCATTCACGAAGGTTTTCTTCAAAGATTGTCACACCCCAAAACCTGAACGGCGGAATCGTTCTGGAGTGGAGGACGTCATGTACAGTATCACAACGATGAATAGTAGTAAACAAACAACAACATCATCCATTGCATTAATAATATAATTTCATACATGTGTGTTATGTCAAAGTTATAGACACCAAAAATATACATATCAAAATAAAAGATGAGTCATAAACAAACTCCATTTTCTCAAAAGCCCGGCAACTGTACCTGTCTAGTGGTGACCTGAGAATACAAGTTATTTTGAAAGCGAGTATCAGCTTAATGCTGTTGAGATCATAAGTATATTAATGTATGTGTTTGTATGAAAGCATTTCTAAGATGTAATGTATAAGTTTTGTAAAGTTTGTATTTGTTCGAACTATCCTAGAAAACCCTATGTTTCCTACTAAAAGTAGCCTTCTACCAAGGTATCTAGTAACTGTGTGTATGTCTCTTGTAAGAGGGTGTATTTTCCCAAATCCGACTATCATTAACCAAAAATATAGTTTTTACATTACCGTGCATCGTGTGAATATTCACGAAGTGAATGTAATAGGAAAATATTATAGTACTGTAGTGTTGTATTAAGTAACAACTATTGTACTAACTACCTTAAACCAATTGTTATTTAAAGTACCATGTGATTGGCTTGTACCCTGCTACCGACTCAATAGTAAAACGACGATGTAAGACACTGTAAGAAAAGACATTTGGCACCCGTAGACTTGCAAGTCCCACTGTAGCGAGCAACAAGGTGTAGGATAGTCAATCCAGTATAGATCTATACGCAAACGCATACGCTCCCCAATTAAGCAGATTCTGGATACAAAAACAGTCATAGCAGGTAGTTTCATGACCCGTTTAATGGCTCACATAACTGAATGTAATGTATATGTAATGTATGTGCTAGTTGTATTGTGTGTTCTTTCTCTATCTAGCCTGTATGTTTGTTTCTCATCACTATGTATTATGTTTGTTTCTCATCACTATAAGTTATGACTCATGTATGAACTGGCTCTTTGTATGATTCATTGCTCTAGTATTAGTATTAGTAAAACCCTAAACTACGCCTATTGTAGTTTACTAGTAATATAACTTGTACGTATGAAGATGGGAGTATACCCTTGCTACCCAAGGGTTCTGAATGAACTAGAAGAACCTTTATGACTATATATGTACACATGATATATAATTAATATTTAAACGACCTTCGGACGGGTACCCGATATCCCACCAGACCACATCTCAAGCGCGAAAAGGAAATAGGGTGGATAGACCTTCCTAAGCCTTTTAAACATTTCTTATATAACTATACATACATAGACACACAATTGATAATATAAAAGTATAAAAGAAGTTTCATAAAAGCATTTGATATGTAAAAGAGTTTTTAGGACGATTTGAAGTAAAACAGTTTGAACGTAAGAGATTCACTTGTCGATAGTTATTAATCACATGTGATTGAGATAATAACTATCGTAACTTTACTGTATCCCCCCCCCCATTGAAGTATTTATAAACATTTGAATACATTTAAAAGGTTAATTTAGGGGTATGAACTCACCTGTTGTGAGTGGTACGGATGAACTGAAGAGGTAGGATGGCTAGGTGTCAAGTGAAGTCTTGAACACCCTCTATGATCCTAGTTAACATATAATATCACATATATGTATACCATTAGTCTTTAAACAACTATTATACAAAGTTAAGACACTCTAGGACATGCTAAACACCTTATACAAGTGTTATAAGTCTCAAGGGTTGCATCTAAGTGTTGAAGGGAAGGGCTAGTGTGTTTGGGGTTCGAGGAACACTCCTAAAATGAGTTTACTCCCTAAAGACCAACACCCTTTGAGTTTACGGTGGTAAACTCTTGAGTTTACGGTAGTAAACTCCTAACCTTTTGACCATTTGTTGCTTTGAAGACTTCTAAGCCAATCCAAACATTCCTACTTCATGATTAAGCCTTAGGAAGTGTTGTGTGGCATCAAACACTCCTAAATGGTGTTTACGGTCTAAGGACCATTTCTCCATGAGTTTACTACCTTAAACTCATAAGTTTATGGTATTTGGGTTTTTCAATCATAGCAATAGTCTAGGCTAGATTTAGACATAAGGAATAACCATGGGACTTTTATGGGACATTTATACACTTTTTGGGGTTTTTACGGTTTTGGGAGATCCCCAAACCATAAACACATAAAAAGTAAGGTTTTGGTGCTTTTTTTTGTGATAAACTCATCAAGGATGAATCAAGACAAGTCCCTAAGGCATTGTGAAGCATCTAGGCACCCTAAGGCACCACTTTGCACCTAATCTTGGTGTTTATGGTTTTGGGACCTCCCAAAACCATGAACACCTTTACCTTGGTGTTCTTGGGACTTTTATTTGATGCTAACATGTAATACATGCTTAATAAGACTCAAGGATGGAAGAACTTACTATAAGGAAGCTTGAATTGAGCTAAAAGTCCAAGAACACTTAGTGTGTGTTCTTGGTGTTCTTGGGGTTTTTGGAAATCTAATCAAAACAAAAAAATTGTTGGATGAAAAGGTGTACAATCACTAGATTAAGTGTTATATCAACTTGAAATGGCTAGAACACTTACAAGTTTGAAGATTTGAATTAAATCTTGGATGATACTTGAGAGTGTTTTTGAGTTTACTCTTTTTAGTGATTGGGGAGTAAACATAAAATGACTAGTTGAGGAGTAAACTCATGATTAAAGCATGAGTTCATGGTTTTTGGAAGATTTTTCGGCCCTAACATAAAAGTTTGGCCGTGAACTTCCAAGACATGAGGTGTTAGTGGTTTAGCAATTTCAAGACTCGAGACGACACTTCCTTTCACCCGTTCGTTTAAAGAATAATATTAAAATAATCAAACTGTAACATCCGGAATTTCACGTATTATGTTTACTCATTTTATTTTGAATTTTGTGGAAGAACTCGGCGAGTTGGTGCGTAGACTCGCCGAGTAGAGACGCGATTTCTCATCCGGATTAATGACCGGACTCGACGAGTCGCATTGGTGGACTCGGCGAGTCCGTGCTGTCTAATGAAACCCTAATTTCTCAGGTTTAGGGCCTATTTAAAGGGCCTTATGGCCGTCATTTGTGCTCATCAGTCCCCAGAGTGAAACCCCAGTGAGCTTGAGCGTTTGGTGTGAGAGAAGGAGCCATTGTTAACCTTGGTGGTGTTGTTTAGAAAAGGAAAAGGAAGCTATAGCCAAGAGGAAGCAAGAGGGTTAACTTCCTGAAGATATGAGGTCCAGAACATCACGTTTGAGGTATCATTTTTGAACCCTTTTCTGTTGAGGTGATGTTCATGTTGATTTAGGGCTTATTGAGCCCTTTTGTGGCTAGATCTAGTACTCCTTTGGTCCCTTAAGCGAGTTAGGTTTTGGATCTGGACCCTTGGAGGTCCAGAGTGTCCCTTTGTCCAAGCTTTTTATGAATCCATGGAGGTTTTGGTTTGGGATCTTTATGCTTGAGGTCAAAACAACATTTATGAGTCATTAGGTGTGATATGAGCACCAAGACATGAGCTTTACGTGATAAATAAGCTTGGAAGGACTGGATCTATGAGTTAGTGGAATAGATCTGACCTCAGAAGGTCGTTTGGGGTTGTGTATGGAATGCACTCACCAAGTCCATTGGCAGACTCGACGAGTTGGTGCGGGTTGTTCAGGGATTTCGAACCAGGGATTGAGTAATGGAGTTGGGTGAGTGATTCAGTGAGTCGGAAGGGACTCAGAAGAATCGGGTCCCCCTAGAGACTCGGCGAGTCCACGCTAGACTCGGCGAGTTGGGTTGACCGTTGACCGGTGTTGACTTGATAGGGTTAGTCAACCTTAGTTGGGAAAGTGTTAATTAGAGATGTATTGTGTTATAGGAGGATTATAGCTCGGGAGATCGAGCACTAGTGATTTCAGGGATTTACGAGTTACCAAGATACGCGAGGTGAGTCTTCTCACTATACTTTACCTTGAGTAGGTAAAAAGATTTATGTGATACAGTGTTTTATATCTATTGTTGTTGTACTGCATTCTTCTATGTGATTTATGTTGTGCATGCTTGCGGAGTTAGAACCTGAGGGTTCACATAGTTTAGGTGCACGGACCCACAGAGTTATAGCCTCGAGTGGCTAATATGTGTTATATGTGGTATTTTGGGGAACTTACTAAGCTTCGTGCTTAAAATGTTTTGTGTTATGCATTTCAGGTTTCTCTCAGGATCATGGGACGACACCATCTTGATTGTACACACCAACGAAAGAGTGATGTTTTGAGGATCCTGGCTTATTATGCAAGTGAAAATGGAGTTATGTTTTGTAATTTGATTATGAATGAGATTTTAAGAAAAGTGTTTTTAAGAATTAAATCATTATATTTAAATGAAAAATTGTTTTGAAATTTACGGTGTTACAAGTTGGTATCAAAGCCTTGGTTTGAGGGATTCGGATGCACCTTCGGGTAAATCTGGACTCAAACTGAGGAAGTAAGAAAAGTTTCCAAAGAAATAATTTTCTAAAGCAAATAAGAGTTCAAAGAGAAAGCGAGAAACAATAGTGTGTACAATCAGCCAGAGCCCGAACGGTGATTTCCCAAAATACCATTGCTTTTGTGCTATGAGATATTTATGATACACTTTATGAGATATTATTGCATGCTAGAGACAAGCTAATTATTTCATATCTTAGGACTAGAGTAGCCTGATTTGTGATGCCTTAGCCTAGGAATTGCTGTTATATGCGATGTGCTTTTGACTATGTGATGAGTAAGAATATTTAGTTGGAATCCTTTAGGGGGATTTGAGTAGAGGAGTAATCTAGGGGAGATACCTAGATGAGTACCGTGGTACTTAGCGAAAGAATAGTTAGAACCCGCGAGGGGAAGAGTTGCAGAGTTCGGTGGTACTTTCGAGGATGAGCAGAGCAAGCGGAGTTATCACCCAGAGTGAGTCCTATGTATTCTTTGATGCTCGAATGCTACTTGGTTCGTGCTTTGTGGAACTCTCGATGATGGGAGTCAGCCACCAAGTGAATATGACGATATTCAGGAGGTAGATGGTTGGCATCATTAGGAGCTCTTCAGCAGCTAATGGCAGAGAAGTGTAGGAATCTAGGAAGAGCCTAGGGAGTAACCTTAACCAGATGAGTGTGCTGGCAGAATAGAGAATTTTACTGGGGAGCAAGCACGCGCGACGGAATTGGTGAACGAGAAGGTCGAGCAGCTACTTAGGAGCTCCGGGATAGTCCGTGTGGAAAGAATGGGTAGATGTGGCGAGTAGTATGGGCCCGTACTACTGAAAGCAGAGGACCCATACTTGATACAAGGAGTATTCTGAAAGTTCTAATGACCGGAATGAGGAGTGATGTTATGGTTCGAGTACCATACATTAGACCAGATGGAGGAGTGATGTTATGGTTCGAGTACCATACATCGGAGAAGATGGAGGAGTGATGTTATGGTTCGTGTAACAGCCCGGAATTTCAGGTATTGTTATAATTATGTTTTTGGGGTGTTTTAAGAGGGGACTCGGTGAGTTGGAGCCAGACTCGCCGAGTAGGACCACAGACTTGGTCGCGGGTTCGCGACTGGACTCGACGAGTCCAGATATGGACTCGGCGAGTCTGCGCTGTTCAGCGGAAACCCTAGCCGTTTGGTTTTGAAACGTATAAAATGGACTTATAGGCCGTTATTGTCCGTTTTAGCCTACTGAGAAGAACCCTAAACCGATTGTGTGCATCTGGAGCAAGGATTGAAGATCATTGTTGAGTTTGGAAGAGTTGTTGTGCAAGGAAGAGAAGGGCTTTTCTAAAGGAACAGCAAGAGAATCACATTCTGAGGTTTGGGGACGCAGAGAACACGTTATTCAGGTAATAAATCGAATTACACTCTTCCATGTTGATGTGTATATGGATTTAGGGTTTATGGAACCCTTTTGGTGGCTAGATTGAATGTACCTTAGTCCCCAAACGATTGGAACCCTGTATTGGGACCTTTAGAGGTCCAGAATGTCCCATGCCTGTGCATTTCGGGAATTAAGAGAGGTTTTGGATTGGAATCCTTATGCCTGAAGTCAAAATGTAAATTATAAGTCTTGGGGTGTAGCATGAGCACCTAAATGAAGGCCTTACGTGATGGACCAGCTTAGGAGGACCAGATCTATGAATGGTCGGGACAATACTGATCTTAGGAAGCAGTTTGATCGACTGCATGGCATGGACTCGCCGAGTCCAATGAACAGACTCGGCGAGTAGCTTGGAGAATAACTGGGACTCGTCGAGCTGTTCTTCAGACTCGGCGAGTGGAGTCGGGGTGGCCCCGCGATTCTTCCACGAGGAACTCGTCGAGTCAAGAAGGATACTTGACGAGTAGAAAGGGAACATCAGGGAATTGGTGAAGACGTGTAGACTCGCCGAGTCGCCATAGCACTCGTCAAGTCCGGTCAAGTTGACCGTTGACCGTTGACCAAAGTTGACCTACATGTGATTTCTTAGGGGCAGTTGTCTTGAATGATAAAAGTGTTAATAAGGGATATATGATATTATAGGGAGTCTGTAGCTCGGCGGATCGAGTACGAGTGATTTCAGGAGTTGCTAGCTTTCGATATTCACGAGGTGAGTCTTCTCACTATACTATACCCGTAAGGGTTTGACTGTGTGACCGGAAGGTCGGATATGATATGTGATATATGTGCCATATATGGTAAGTTAATTATTAAATGTGTTGTGTATGTTTTATGGGCCGGAAGGCAATATGTTATGGGCCGGAAGGCAATATGTTATGGGCCGGAAGGCGAATATGTTATGGGCTGGAAGGCGATTATGTTACGGGCCGGAAGGTGTTATGTTGTGGACTGGAAGGTCAGGGCCTGGAAAGGCGTATATGTGTAAGTAGTATACTGGGGAACTCACTAAGCATTTATGCTTACAGTTGTTATGTATGTGTTTCAGGTACTAGCGAGGACCGTGGGAAGGCGCCGGCGTGATGCGTACACACTGTTCAATATTTTGAGATCTTGGGGATTTTATGATTGTGTTTTGACCTAAAACTTGGAATAATTATATTTAGTTTGAATAAAGTCACTTTATTTGAAATGGAAAATTTGTTTGAAAATTTGCGTTGTTACAATTGGTATCAGAGCCTTGGTTTGAGGGATTCGGGTGTACCTTCGGGTGTAACTGAACTCAAACCGAGGATTCTAGGAAAATTAAAAAAAAATAATAATAAAGGCGTAAACTTTTACAAATGATCATGTGGTAAACAAGAAACAAGCAGTGTGTACGATCAGCCAGCGCCCGAACGGTAAAGATCCCCAGAATACCTTACAATGTTATGTTATGCAATGAATTATGAATTGTTATGCATGCTAGAAGACTAGGTATTCATGATAGGACTAGAGTGGCCTGATTTGTGATGCCTTAGTCTAGGGAGTTTGCCGATATGAGATATTTGATAGCGTGCAGGTAGATAGTGCATATCAAAAGTAGAGTACTCACTTTTCGGGGTTTGGGGAGGAAGATTTGGGACGAATGCTGATACGGTGTGGTCGGTAGTATTGGGCCCGTACTACCGAAGACACCGGGTCGGTGGGAGACCTAAGTAAGAATCCCTGGATATCGGAGACTGAGTAGGGTTGCGTTATCGAGTGCAATTGTACTTGATAGAGTCTCTGATAATTTTATGTTGTAATTCAGAGACATCATGGTTACAACATGCCACGGGGCGAGTTCGAGCAGTGTGAGCGACGAGGATATTCGTCAGATGATTCAGGAGGAGGTAGCTGCAGCGATCCGGGCTGAGATCCCGGAGATGTTTGGGTCTATTAAGACCACCCTGATGGAGACGTTCGAAGAGCGGTACACCGCACTGACTGAAGCTGCAGCCGCTGCCGCTACCGCAGCCGTGGCCGCTGCCAGGTCACAAGGGGGCGACTCGTTGCTATTCCGGGAATTCAGCAACACGAAACCCCCTGAGTTCGATGGGACGCAGGATCCGATTGCTGCAATGAGGTGGATCACCGATATTGAACGGTGCTTTTACACTTGCTCATGCCCGGAGCACCTGAGAGTACGGTTCGCTTTGAACCAGCTCCGTCTGGGAGCGAAGGATTGGTGGAAGTTCGTGACGGCGAACTTCACTTTGGCGGAGATTACAGCAGTGACATGGGAGAGGTTTACTGCCATGTTCAGGGACGAGTACGTTCCCCCAGTGGAGAGGGAACGATTGATTCAGGAGTTCTTGACTCTTAAGCAGGGTACTGATTCGGTTGTTGTGGTCACGCGGAAGTTTCATGAGAGGGCGATGTTCTGCCCCGAGCTGGTGTCTACAGAGCAGTCGCGGATGAGTCGGTACTTAGGTGTTTTGAGGAGGGATATCCGGGAGTTTGTGTCGAACTCCACCTATCGTACTTTTACTGAGCTTCAGGCGAATGCCAGGAAACGCGAGATCGAGTTGGAGACCCAGGCTAGGGAGGAGGCCGAGTCTCGGCAGATGGACCGGCGGCCGGCTCAGTCTCAGCCGGCAGCCAAGCGGACCAAGTCCACCGATTTGAGGATGGGAGGTCCGAAGGGCCGCACTTGCGGAAAGTGCAGCAAGGGTCACGATGGGGTGTGTCGAGCTGGTGGTTGCTACAAGTGTGGCAAGGAAGGACACATTGCCAGGGATTGTCCTAAGGGGTTTATGGTTTGTTTTCATTGCAACCAGACAGGCCATCGGAAGGCCGAGTGCCCGCAGCTTCGTCAGGGATCTACACCTACTACTAGGACTACTGAGACTCGACCGGCGAAGGTCGAGGCCCCGAGGGCTCGCGGGAGAGCCTTTCAGCTGACTGCGGAGGAGGTCCGCGCTGCGCCCGATGTTGTGGCAGGTATGCTGTAATTCACGTATTTATTTAAAGTCGAAATGTTATGCTTATGTTAATATATGTGTAGGTACTTTTCTTGTGAACTCTATGCCTGCTCTAGTGTTATTTGACTCGGGTGCGAGTATGTCCTTTGTATCTTTAGCTTTTAGTCAGCATATCAGCATTAGTCGTGAGCCATTAAGTCGGCCTCTGAGCGTTTCTATAGCGGCCGAGAGGGTGGTTTGTGCCACAGAGGTTCTTCGGGGGTGCGCACTAGAGATTTTCGGGGTCGAGTTTCCGATTGACCTAATTCCTATTGCGATGGGTGATGTCTGTGTCATCGTGGGCATGGACTGGTTGAGTCGATTCAGCGCTGTCATCGACTGTGAGCGTCAGCTGGTGACTATACGAGACCCTAGTGGGGGAGTTCTTACGGTGTACGACGAGGGCACCCGTTCGGGATCAGCTTTTTGTTCGGGCGCTAGGGCGAGGCAATGTCTACAGCAGGGATGTAAGGGTTTTGTGGCGTATGTGATGGATATGCGAGAGGCTTCCGAGAGACCGAGGTCAGTGGAGGAGGTCCCAGTAGTGCGCGAGTTTCCAGACGTTTTTCCCGTGGAGCTACTGGGAGTACCTCTTGTGAGGCAAGTAGAGTTTGGTATCGACCTGATTCCGGGGGTTGCGCCTATTGCGAAGGTGCCTTATCGTCTCGCACCTCCAGAGATGCAAGAGTTGTCCTCGCAACTCCAGGAGTTGCTGGGGAAGCGATTTATTCGGCCGAGCAGCTCGCCGTGGGGAGCACCGATTCTGTTTTTCAAGAAGAAGGATGGTTCACACCGGATGTGCATTGATTACCGGGAGTTGAACAAAGTGACGGTCAAGAACCGTTACCCGTTACCGAGGATCGATGATTTATTCGATCAGTTGCAAGGGGCATCTTGGTTTTCCAAGATCGATCTGAGGTCAGGGTACCATCAGGTAAGAGTGCGGGATGAGGACGTCCAGAAGACAACATTTAGGACGCGATATGGGCATTACGAGTTTGTGGTGATGCCTTTCGGGATCACCAATGCCCCGACGGTGTTCATGGACCTCATGAACAGGGTATGCAGGCCGATGCTGGATCGGTCTGTGATTGTATTTATCGACGACATCCTAGTGTATTCGCGATCTAGTGAGCAGCATGAGGGAAATTTGCGAGAGGTCCTTGAGGTACTAAGGTCGGAGATGCTATATGCAAAGTTCTCCAAATGTGACTTCTGGTTGCGGGAGGTCCAATTTCTTGGACATGTTGTTAATCAGGCAGGGATATTGGTCGATCCGGCCAAGGTGGAGGCTGTGATGAGTTGGGAGGTACCGAAGTCACCTTCTGAGATCAGGAGTTTCCTTGGGTTGGCGGGGTACTATCGGAGGTTTATTAAGGACTTCTCCAAGATCGCAGTGCCGCTCACCAGATTGACCCGGAAGGGTGTTGCATTCTCATGGGGACCCGAGCAACAGACGTCCTTCGAGACACTTCGCCAGAGATTGTGCGAAGCCCCCGTGTTAGCTCTCCCGGAAGGGATGGAAGATTTTGTCGTATATTGCGACACATCGATTTTGGGACTGGGTGCAGTGTTGATGCAGAGAGGTCATGTGATAGCTTATGCATCGAGGCAGCTAAAGCTTCATGAGGCGAGATATCCCACGCACGATTTAGAGTTAGGGGCAGTAGTGTTCGCTCTCAAGATTTGGCGTCACTACCTATATGGGGTTCGATGTACGATATACACGGACCATAAGAGTTTGAAGTATTTGATGGATCAGCCCAACCTAAATATGCGTCAGAGGAGGTGGTTGGATGTGGTCAAGGATTATGATTGTGAAATCCTGTACCACCCGGGCAAGGCTAATGTGGTAGCCGATGCATTGAGCCACAGGGCGGAGAGCACTCCATTGCGAGATGTATGTCTGAGACTGACGGTGATGACTCCGGTATTGGATGCTATTCGTGGGGTACAGGCCGAGGCTGTGAGATCCGATATGCAGAAGAAAGAGCGAGTCGTTGGGTTAATTTCAGAGTTCGTTAAGGATGGTCGAGGACTTCTGACGTTTCAAGGTCGGATTTGGGTACCGTTCGTGGGCGGTACGCGTGCTACTTTGATGGAAGAGGCTCACAGATTGAAATTCTCGATCCATCCCAGTGCTACGAAAATGTATTTGGACTTGAGGAAGGAATACTGGTCGCCCTGTATGAAGAGAGACGTCGCCTGGTTCGTTGAGAGGTGCTTGACCTGCCGTAGAGTTAAGGCCGAGCACCAGAAACCGCATGGCAAGTTGCAGCCTTTGGAGATTCCTGAGTGGAAGTGGGAACAGATTACTATGGATTTCATCACCAAATTACCGAGAACTGCCAGGGGAGTCGATGCAATTTGGGTGATTGTGGATAGGTTGACGAAGAGTGCACACTTCCTTGCCATCAGCGAGAGTTCATCAGCAGAGAAGTTGGCGGAGATATACGTGAGGGAAGTAGTATCTCGGCATCGAGTGCCGATCTCGATTGTTTCGGACCGTGATGTACGCTTCACTTCCAGGTTCTGGAAGAAATTCCATGAGGAGCTGGGTACTAAACTGCATTTTAGTACCGCATACCATCCCCAAACAGACGGTCAAAGCGAGCGGACGATTCAGACACTGGAGGACATGCTTCGAGCGTGTGTGTTAGATTTCGGGGGTAGCTGGGATGTGTATTTACCCTTGGCAGAGTTTTCCTACAACAAAAACCATCACTCGAGCATTTGTATGCCACCTTTTGAGTTGTTGTATGGTAGGAGGTGTCGGACCCCCATTTGCTGGGGAGAGGTGGGACAGAGAGTGATGGGCAGTACAGAGATCGTACTTCAGACGACAGAGCAGATTCAGTAGGTTAGACAAAGGTTATTGACCGCCCAGAGCCGACAGAAGAGTTATGCGGACAGACGCCGGTCCGAGCTTGAATTTCAGGTTGGCGACTTCGTTCTCCTGAAGGTTTCTCCTTGGAAAGGAGTGATCCGGTTCAGGAAGAGGGGCAAGTTGGGGCCCCGGTTTATAGGTCCATTTCGTGTGATTGCAAGGGTAGGCCGGGTAGCCTATCGGTTGGAGTTGCCAGCAGAGTTGGGACAGATCCACAATACTTTTCATGTATCGCAGTTGAGGAAGTGTATAGCCGATGAATCGGCGGTGGTTCCATTAGAGGATATTCAGGTGGATGCGAGCCTGAATTACGCCGAGAGACCAGTGGCCATCAGGGATCGGAAGATCAAGGTTCTGAGGAACAAGGAGGTACCTCTGGTGTTGGTTCAGTGGCAACACCGGAAAGGATCGGAGATGACTTGGGAGCCGGAGCGTGAGATGCGGGAGCAGCATCCGGAGTTATTTGTAGAGTGAGACTTTGAGGGCGAAGTCTAGTCCTAGTGGGGGAGAGTTGTAACAGCCCGGAATTTCAGGTATTGTTATAATTATGTTTTTGGGGTGTTTTAAGAGGGGACTCGGCGAGTTGGAGCCAGACTCGCCGAGTAGGACCACAGACTTGGTCGCAGGTTCGCGACTGTACTCGACGAGTCCAGATATGGACTCGGCGAGTCTGCGCTGTTCAGCGGAAACCCTAGCCGTTTGGTTTTGGAACGTATAAAATGGACTTATAGGCCGTCATTGTCCGTTTTAGCCTACTGAGAAGAACCCTAAACCGATTGTGCGCATCTGGAGCAAGGATTGAAGATCATTGTTGAGTTTGGAAGAGTTGTTGTGCAAGGAAGAGAAGGGCTTTGCTAAAGGAACAGCAAGAGAATCACATTCTGAGGTTTGGGGACGCAGAGAACACGTTATTCAGGTAATAAATCGAATTACACTCTTCCATGTTGATGTGTATATGGATTTAGGGTTTATGGAACCCTTTTGGTGGCTAGATTGAATGTACCTTAGTCCCCAAACGATTGGAACCCTGTATTGGGACCTTTAGAGGTCCAGAATGTCCCATGCCTGTGCATTTCGGGAATTAAGAGAGGTTTTGGATTGGAATCCTTATTCCTTAAGTCAAAATGTAAATTATAAGTCTTGGGGTGTAGCATGAGCACCTAAATGAAGGCCTTACGTGATGGACCAGCTTAGGAGGACCAGATCTATGAATGGTCGGGACAATACTAATCTTAGGAAGCAGTTTGATCGACTGCATGGCATGGACTCGCCGAGTCCAATGAACAGACTCGGCGAGTAGCTTGGAGAATAACTGGGACTCGTCGAGCTGTTCTTCAGACTCGGCGAGTGGAGTCGGGGTGGCCCCGCGATTCTTCCACGAGGAACTCGTTGAGTCAAGAAGGATACTCAACGAGTAGAAAGGGAACATTAGGGAATTGGTGAAGACGTCTAGACTCGCCGAGTCGCCATAGCACTCACCGAGTCCGGTCAAGTTGACCGTTGACCGTTGACCAGAGTTGACCTACATGTGATTTCTTAAGGGAAGTTGTCTTGAATGATAAAAGTGTTAATAAGGGATATATGATATTATAGGGAGTCTGTAGCTCGGCGGATCGAGTACGAGTGATTTCAGGAGTTGCTAGCTTTCCATATTCACGAGGTGAGTCTTCTCACTATACTATACCCGGAAGGGTTTGACTGTGTGACCGGAAGGTCGGATATGATATGTGATATATGTTCCATATGTGGTAAGTTAATTATTAAATGTGCTGTGTATGTTTTATGGGCCGGAAGGCAATATGTTATGGGCCGGAAGGCAATATGTTATGGGCCGGAAGGCGAATATGTTATGGGCTGGAAGGCGATTATGTTACGGGCCGGAAGGCGTTGTGTTGTGGACCGAAAGGTCAGGGCCTGGAAAGGCGTATATGTGTAAGTAGTATACTGGGGAACTCACTAAGCATTTATGCTTACAGTTGTTATGTATGTGTTTCAGGTACTAGCGAGGACCGTGGGAAGGCGCCGACGTGATGCGTACACACTGTTCGATATTTTGAGATCTTGGGGATTTTATGATTGTGTTTTGACCTAAAACTTGGAATAATTATATTTAGTTTGAATAAAGTCACTTTATTTGAAATGGAAAATTTGTTTGAAAATTTGCGTTGTTACAGTTCGAGTACCATACATCGGAGCAAATGGATGATTGATGTTATGGTTCGAGTACCATACATCGGAGCAGATTGAGGAGTGCAGTTATGGTTCGAGTGCCATACATCGAAGTGGATGGAGGAGTGATGTTATGGTTCGAGTACCATACATCGGAGCAGATGGAGGAATGATGCTATGGGTCATGTACCACACACTAGAGCATATTAAGAAGAGATGTCATGGGATGAGTACCATGGTTCGTAGTGAATGATGCTCGTGGTTCTTTGGTTATCCGATCATGATTGATGAGGTAGAGATTGGACGCTATGGGCTTTAGGCAATCCCTACAAATCAGGGATATACCAACTGACTAATAGACGAAAACTATGGAAACTAGATAAGTACCAAATCTGTTACAAAAAATTCTGAATATGAAACTATACACTTAGTAATTAATACGCTGACGCTGACACTGAGTCATACGCTGATGCTGAGTGATCAGTCTCAAACATCATCATATTATAAGGTTCGACCTTACAATCTCCCCCAATATGATGATGTTCAAAACTAGCTAGACTAGAACACCCCTGGACAAAAATTCTTCATACTCTGCTTCAGCTTCTACTTTCACTAGCCAGTAAGGACTATCTAGCAGCTCCTGTCTTCTATTTAGTAACTCTATGGCAATCAGTATATGAAACTCTCTAGAGAGATCTTGATGACTCATGCACATTTGTCTTAAACCAACAAGAAGATCTGTTGGAGCCCTTGGAATTTCTGTAGTATGCTGAAAACACATTTTTCCGTTCTAATCAAGATAAAACATTCCATGTTCAGGAACAGAGATGAACTTATGTTGAACTGGCTCAACACCAATAGGAAGAGAGTTGTTTATTTCTTCAGCACTAAAATTTAGAACCAATACATCTTCACCATCAACTTGAAATCTAGTTTTTCTGATTCTTGGAACTGAGGAACTTGGGCCTTGCTGCTGAGGACGCTCTGTAGGAGCAAGATCAAGACGCTGAACTTTCTTGATCAGTAAGTGAAGAGCACAGGTCAGTTCTGAAGAAAGAGCTGAAGTTTTCTTGGATGCCAACTCGAGAAGTTCCATCCATTCAGAGTATCCGTATCTAATCATCTAGTCTCTCTTTATAACTTCAGTGTATGGATGTTGAGGACCTTGATGAGTGATCAGCAAAGTTAGGATTTTCTCGTCACGAGGTTTTGAGGTTTTAACTTTGATGATCTTGTCATTGCTTATTCTTCGTTTGAAAACATTTTGAAACCTTTTGCGATCAATTCTGTCAAGAACACTATCAGTCCTTGACTTACTGCTACTAGAAGGAGGTTGTGAAGATTCAATTTTGGACTGATATTCTAGAAACCTTTGCATTTGAGCTTTAAAGGATCCCATTGTCTGAAGTTTGTGCTGAATGAGAGATTCATCAGCTTGAGCAATATTCTTTAGAAGTTGAGCTTTGTTGGCTTCATCAAGGATTTGCTTAACTTGATCAGGGGTCATATTCCATTCAGCTACCAGATTTGATATGCTAACAATGGAATTATGTTTATTGCTAGGAGGAGAAGTATCAGCATGTGAATCAGATGATTCAGTATTTGCTTCCTTTTGCTTTCGACATAAAGGAACAGGATCCTCACTAACTACATCTGAGTTTTCACCTTGAACTGGCACAGTGGGATCTATGAAGTTCATGTCCAGCATCTGACACTCATCATCATGTTCACATTCTTCAGTAGGCTTTTCAGTTTCTGCTAGTCTCTTAGACTCGTGCTCAGGCTGTGGTGGCTCGGTTCTATCAACAGAATCAGTTTCTGCCCCTTTTTGACCATCATCATCATTTGGGCCAGGGGAAGGAGTTGACAGAATAACTCTCTTCTGTTGGTTTACATCAGCCTCAATACGTAGAAGACACCGACTCATATCTCGAGTCAGTGTAAGAAGCTCATTAAACGTTGAGGCTGGAATTTGAATGAGCTGAGTACCTGGAATTTCTTGTGATCAATGCTGCTCCCCCTGACATGGTTGCTCCACCTGACCAGATGACTCCCCATGAGCTGAATGAACCCTTTCAGTGACAGAAATAGTATTATGAGAAAGTTGAGGGGAGATATGACCACCTTCTTGTATTTCAACTTGTATTTCAGCATGAACTTCATCGTTAACAGCATCTCCTTCGTCAGTGTCAGCGTTTAGTGAAGGAACGGTATATGGATTTGCGATCCATTCTTGCATCCGATCAGAGATGCCGATGCCATTGGCCAGTGGATCATCCGGATACATTCGTACTGACATGCGTGTGCATTGGATGGGGTTTCCAACGTGTGAGTAATAGGCTTTAGCATGAAATTTATCCAGGACAAGAGCAATCCAGCGTGGAAACGGAACATGATCAACTCTTACATTGGCCCAAAGAAGTTGGACAAGCTGATCGAAGAAGAAAGCCCCATAATCAACACATTTGTTGAGGAGAAGTGAACATACCACTTGTTGCTCAAAAGAGCTCAATTGATCACCACTGCGAGATTTGTGACCTACACACTTACAAAGTGCCTCGGTGAAGAACTTCCATCCAGGAGTCATACATTGATGTAGAATGAGAGCTAGTCGAGCACCAGCCTTGGAGTGATCATAGCCCAGTTGGTCAAAGAGGCGTCGACAGCGTTCAATAGTTGGAAGCTCAGAGAATGGTTCAAAAATTGGTAACCTGAGTGCAGTACGGAGGAGATCAGCGTTGATGAAAACTGAGCGACAGCCACAGCCAATAGTGCCGGAGATGATGTTGTTTTCATTATTGACTGTTGCGGTGTAATAGAACTCACATACTTGTTCGGGAAAGAACTCTGATGGAACCTCACTGATAGCATATCGAAGTCTGCAAGATACTAGAAAATTGCCAAAATCATCAATTCCAAGACCGCGATGAACATCTGGTATATCAGGGTTGAAGACGAAATTTGTGGCTTTGATGTATATGGGAAGAGGAGGAGAGTTTGGAGCTGGGATGACTCTTCTTGAGGTGGAGGAGAAAGTAAATAGTGATGCCGCCATTGAAGAGAGTTTGGATTTTAGGGTGTTGAAGAAAAGAGAAGGAAAATTGAATTGTGGGAGGAAAGTTTAGGAGAGAGGTGGTGAATGAGGTTTAAATATGGGATTAAACGGTTTTTAAAAAGGTAATGATTATCTTTTTCGAAAATAACTGTGTATCTTAACAAACTGTCAAATCCGAAAAAATAGCCGTTGAAAATAATCCGTTGTAATAAAGAGGAAACGACAATCAGTGTTTGCGTAAGCGCTGAGATCAGTGACACTAAAAGTTACATGCTGAAAGATAATTTGTCATCAATTCAAGGTTGCAACTTGCTTGTTTAGGGTTAGCAAGGTGGTTGGTGCGTGTGATAGATACTGGGTTAATTATCTAACCATCGGCACAGAGTGTTGAGTCTTTATCAGTGAGTGGTGGTTCTTACTGAATCATTAGACATTGAGTGAGAAGAAGGTGAAGAGAGGATTGTTGCGTGTGATAGACCTTGGTGTTTTAGTTTAACCATCGACAAAGACTGTTAGACTCTCATCAGCATGTCTTTTGTCACACTGAATCACAAAATCAGTGTGAGATTGGTAAGAAGGGATAATTGCGTGCCATAGATCTTGGTGTTTTGTCTAACCATCGGCAAAGAGTTTCAAGTTGTTATCAGTGTATGGTTTAATACAGTGAATCATTTGACTTTAGTTTAGAAGATTTCTAGAAGAGATAGAGATAAGAGATCATACAAGGTACTCAGCATGGAAAACATCATCAGCACATCATCATCAGCAAAAAAAAAATACATCAGTTTATAAGACAATAGCAAACATTAGTAAATTTTTTTTTAATCCAGAGTGATCATTCCAAGTTCTCCAGTAATGTGAGCAGTAGTTTGAGTATCCAGGGACTTGGTGAAAATATCAGCTAGTTAATCTGAAGTCTTGACATGTTCTAGAACAACCTTGCCCTTCTCAACATTGTCTCTGATGAAGTGATGTCTGATCTCGATATACTTTGTCTTTGAGTTCTGAACAGGATTTTGTGTGATCTGAATGGCACTAGTGTTATCATAGTATATAGGAGTCCTTGTGAATTTAAGCCCATAGTCTAAAAGCTAATTTTGAATCCATAAGAGCTGAGCACAACATCTCCCAACTGCAACATACTCAGCTTCTGCAGTGGAGATAGCTACTGAGGTTTGCTTCTTGCTAGACCAACTCATTAGTCGATTTCCAAGGAAATAACATCCACCTGACGTGCTCTTCTTGTCTAAGTTGCATCCTGTATAGTCGGAATCAGTGTATCCAAAGAGTTCAAGTGCTGAGTCACGAGGGTACCACAATGCCAAATTCTGAGTGCCCTTTAAGTATCAAAAAATGCATTTAACTGCAATGAGATGAGACTCCTTGGGATTAGCTTGAAATCTAGCACATATAATGGTTCCAAACATGATATCAGGGCGACTTGCAGTGAGGTAGAGAAGAGATCCAATCATTCCTCGATAAAGAGAGTGATCAACATCAGTGCCGGTGGGATCATCGTGTAGCTTATCAGTCTTGGACACCGGAGTAGAGATCGGTTTGCAGTTGCTGAGAGAGTACTTAACAAGCATGTCAACAATATACTTACTTTGACAAATTGAGATACCTGATTTTTGTTGCTGAACCTCAAGACCTAAGAAAAAGGTCATCTTCCCCATCATGCTCATCTCGAACCTTTGAGACAAGATCTCAGCGAATTCCTTGCTCAACTTCTCATTTGGCGAGCCAAAGATGATATCATCGACATAGATTTGAGCAAGAATCATGTCTGAGCCTTTGTTTTTGATGAAGAGTGTATTATCAATTGCTCCTCTTCTGTAGCCATTTTCAACAAGATATGATGTCAGTGTCTCATACCAGGCCCTGGGAGCTTGCTTCAGCCCATATACAGCTTTATCCAGTTTGTACACATAGTCAGGGTGCTCTTTGTCTTCAAAGCCTGGGGGCTGTTTGAGAAACACTTCTTCTTCTAACACACCATGAAGAAATGTTGTTTTGACATCCATCTGGTAGAAAATGAAGTTCATGTATGAAGCATATGCAAGGAACAATCTGATTGCTTCAATGCGAGCAACTGGAGCAAAAGTCTTCCCGTAACAAGTCTTGCTTTGTTACGAGTAATAACACCATCTTTATCAACCTTGTTTTGATAGACCCAGCGTGTTCTTGTGATGGTCTTTCCTGATGGTTTGGGAACAAGAGTCCAAACCTTATGCCTTTTGAACTCATTCAGCTCGTCTTGCATGGCTTTAATCCAGTCAGCGTGTTGAAGTTCTGAGTGTATCTTGCCAGGTAAGATCATTGAAACAAAGTTAACATACATGCAAAAATTATTAGATACACGAGATCTGGTTTGGATACCATCATGAAGATTTCCAATAATTTGATCAACAGGGTGATCTCGATGTTCTGGAGCTAATTCAAATGAGTTTGACACTGAAGAGTTATCAATGAAAGGAACATCAGTTACAGTTGAGTCTTCAGATTCAAGGGTTTCATCAGCAACTGACAAAAAAGTTGTCGTGCTGACTGCAATGCCTTGATTGACAGGACTTGGGTCTGGAACGATGGGATAAGGAATGACAGCTTCTTCTTCAGTATGTGAGACTTCATCAAATGGACAGGAGAGAAGCTCTTGAAAAATAGAAGGAGAATGAGCTACTTTTTCATCAGTGTAGTATTCTTCATCAAACTTTACATGAATGGATTCCTCAATGCATTGCCTGTTCACATGAAAAACACGAAAAGCCTTTGAAATAGATGAATATCCAACAAAAATACCTTTGTCAGCCTAAGGCTCAAATTTTGATATGGGGTCGCGCTGATTAAGAATATAAGAAATGAATCCAAACACGTTAAAGAAGGATACGTCTGACTTTCGACCTTTCAGCATCTCATATGGTGTCTTCTTGTGAACCCTGTGAATTAGAGAGCGATTCTGAGTATAACATTTGTATTAACAGCTTCAGCCCAAAACGACATAGGAAGACCAGCATGAATCATTAAGGTCCTTCCTGCCTCAATCAGTTTTCGATTTCTTCGTTCAGCAACTCCATTTTGTTGAGGCGTGCGAAGAGCTGAAAAGTTCTGCCCAATAACTTTAAAATCACAAAAGTCTTCAAGAGTCGAATTCCGGAACTCAGTGCCATGATCACTCCTTAGCTGCTTAACATTGAGACATATCGTTTTGTTGAATCAGTGAGATAATTTCCTGTGCAGCTTGACCTTTCTTCTTCAAGAAAGCCACCCACATAAATCGGGTAAACTCATCCAAAACCACCAGCGTATACTTATTTCCTCCTTGGGAATGAACATGAATAGGTCCAAACAAGTCCATGTGTAGTAAATAAAGAGGAACAGATATTCTAGAACATGACTTGGGTTTGAATGATGACTTAGTTTGCTTTCCTTGTTCACATGCTGAGCACATCTTGTCTTTGACAAAGCTGAATTTTGGGAGACCTCTAACTAGATCTTGATTGGATATTTTAGATAGATTCTTAAAGTTCAAGTGAGAGAACCTTTTGTGCCAAATCCAGCTGAGATTGGTTTGAGACTTGGTAAAGAAACATTGCATCAGTGCCTTTTCACTTGAGAACTTGTCAAGAACATATATATCATCTTTTCTACTTGCTGAGAGTACAATGTTCTTGTCAGTGTTGATGACTCTTCCTTTGTTCTTTGTAAAATGAACTTCATAATCAGCATCACACAATTGGCTAATTGAGATAAGATTGTGTTTGAGACCCTTCACATATGAAACATTCTGAAACACCACATTATTGCACTTGATCTTCCCATATCCTTTAGTAAACCCCTTTCCATTGTCTCCGTATGTTACTGCAGGACCAGTTTTCTTGACATAGTCTTACAGGAGAGACTTGGATCCTGTAATATGTCTTGAGCAACCGCTGTCTAAGTACCAAAGATGCTCTTGACCCTGCAGTGTTGAGAAACTAGTTAGAACACACTGACCCATTGTAAGATGGGTCATTCACAAAGTTATTTGAAAATATATTATAACACTCTTTAGGAAGACAGTTCAAAGAATTTGATTTAAGAGTCCATCTTTCATTTCTAACTTTGATGTTGTCAGCTTTTAACGATGTTTTATCAAACTTGCATTCACTAATATTGTGAGAGGTGTCACCACATCTGTAACAAAATCTAGTACCAAAGTTTTTCTTGGTGAGCAGATTTCTAGATTTAACACATTTGGATTTGAAAGATTCACCAAGTGAACTTTGAGTCCTTTTATTTGACATTGAATTACAACTGAATTCAGTGTCAGAAGAACTATGATCAGTGATGGATAAGGAGCTGACATCAATATCAGATTTAGACTTATGCACTGAAACACTGCAATCATGATAATGTTTAAGATGTTCATGAACAACATGAAACACTCCATTTGAGATAGGAAATGCGATAATATTTTCAGTGAGAGGAGTTGGTCTCTCAAGATGTGCAGGGTAAGAAGTAGGATCAATTCTGGTAATTTTAGTATTACACTCAATAACACCATTAGAATTAGTAACACAGTATTCACCAATGAGACTCTGATTAACAAAAGTGTTGCTGATAAATTTGTTTTTGAAACTATCTTTCAATTCATTCATGGAATAAAATTCAGATTCTTTTTCTTGAGATTTAAAAACTTTTTTAGCTTCAGCAAAATTTCCCCCAAGGATTTTCACACATGAATGAGGTATTTGAGCAGAAATGACATAATTAGCATTTTTGTGAGATTTAGCCCAGAGTTTTAGCACATTTTGTTCTTTGTTCAAGAGGTCTTTAACTTTATCGATTTCAGTAGATAGCGAGGAATTTGATAAACTAGTAACTCTTAGATTTTCCTGAGTAGTGTCAATAATGTTATTTTTCAAGGATAGTTCAGTTTTAAGAAGATCAATTTGATTATGCATATCTCTTATGATTTGATTCTTCTTAGAATTAAGAACACCCAAATACTCAAACATATTTATTTTTTCATTCATTGAATAGGAAACAAAATATTGAACCTGATACATTGAAGGGGAATCAGTGTTGTGCTTTCTGGAGTTTTCAACTGCATCAGACATATCAACATCAAACGAATTGTTGCTGACTTCACATTCATCAGTATCTTCTATCTTAGCCATCATGCATTTAACTTCATCATCTGATGACTCCTCATCAGTCTTCCATTTTTCTTATTCAGCGACAAGAACTTTATGTTCCAAGTTCTCTGCTTTCAGATTGTTAACCAACTTATTGTACTTCTTCTTCCAGTATTCCTCCGAGCTTTGGGTTCTTCTTTGCTTGCATTCTTTTGCAAAATGATCAGTGTTACCACAGTTAAAGCACTGAGCTTTGCCTTTCTTTTCGGTAACATGTTTCTTGATGGCATCTAACTTTTTAGAAGATTTCCCATCCATCCTCTTCTGAAACTTTGAGAAATTACGGCCTAATTTCTCAAAAGTCTTCACAATGAAAGCAGCACTAGCATCTACCTTTTCCATATCATCAGTCTCACTTTTAGAAGAATCAGTGTCTGAATGGTTTTCAGTGTTTGACTCTGACACTTGCTTTTTGTTTGAAAATAATGACACTGATGACTCACGCTGAGCATCCTTCATCAGCTCCTTTCTTTGGAGCTTGGATTCCTCATAGTATCGAAGGTTTCCATAGAGACTTTGTAAATCCATGGTACTGATCTTCTCACTATTTTTCAGCACATCAACACGATTCTCCCAACCTGCACCCAGAGAATCCAAAAACTTCTGCACTAGAACAGTTTGATGCTTTAATTGATCTAGTCTCTGCAGATCATTAACAAGAGTATTAAACCTGTTGAAGGTTTGAGTCAGGGTTTCACCTTTCTTTGCAAAGAAATGTTCATACCTTCTATTTAGATCATTTATCTAAGTGGGCTTGACTTCCTCAGTGCCTTCAAAAGACACAGTCAGCGTGTCCATCATTTCTTTTGCTGATATGCAGTTCTGAACTAGCCCAAAGACATTATATGGAAAAGCATAGCTGATTGCATCCCGAGCACGTACATCTAGACCATTCTTTCTTTTATCATATGTTGTCCATTTCTCCCTAGGTGTCTTCTTCATGCACCCTCAGGAGCACTGTTTTTCAAGGGCTGATACATCAGAACATATGGACCATCATTGACGATATCCAACATGTCTTCATCTACAGAATCCAATGCATAGAGAGCTTTGATTTTCCACATAGCAAAATTGGTTTCATCAAATGGAGGAATTTTAGTAGAAGAATGATTTGATGAATTTAAAGAAGAAGACGATGAAGTCGTTTGTTTGATAAGAGAGCACTGCTCTGATACCAATTGGAAGTTCCTAAGATCAAACAAATTATCAAACAATGACTATAAACCAGAACAACGAGGATTCACGAAGATAAACTTTCACTAAGAACGATAATCTCACAAAGAGATTATCGAATGCACAAAGCGGCTATTAGGGTTTGTGAAAGATGCTCTTTTACAAACTTATACAAAAGACTATATAGAACTAATCTAGGCAATCCCTACAAATCAGGGATATACCAACTGACTAATAGAAGAAAACTATGGAAACTAGATAAGTACCAAATTTGTTACAAAAATTCTGAATACGAAACTACACATTGAGCAATTAATACGCTGACGCTGATGTTGAGTCATCAGTCTCAAACATCATCATATTATAAGGATCAACCTTACAGGACCATTATTGAGTTCGAAGAGACATCCCTTGAGAGGGAGGTCGAGAGCCTCTCAGAGTATTTTGGTAAGGAGCCAGAGGGAGGGGAGAATTTCGGTCTGAGTTGATCAATCAGACGTCACCTTTTATGACCTGGGTGGTGCTATTTATGTTCGTGTACGAAACATAAGAGGCTTGATGTTTAAGTTTTGGATTGGGGGGGGGGGGGGGGGTAAACCCTGCAGGTTGTCATTGAGGATGATTTTCCATCAGAGTATCAGGTAGCATGTGTGCCGCGAGGTAGTAATTTACAATGAGCAGATCGTCAGTTGGGACTAAGATAGTCGAGGACCACGTTACACCTATTTGAGTATAGTAGGGCGTATTGTAGAGGTATCAGTTGGGAGTCCAGTCGAGTTTATTAGTGCAGTGGTTTTTCTATCTATGTTGGGTATGAATATGGGAGTGGATCCTTGTTCTTGGAAAGATCCATGTGATGGAACTTCGGTTGATGAGTCAAGGTGGGTGAGTATGATGATTTCGTGGTGCAGTCTATGAGTCAGTGATGTCATTGGATAGTTGAGTTGTTTGGTTTTGGATTGGTACGAGACTTGGAACGACTAGAGGTAGTCGTGACGAGAAGTTCTTGAGGATTTCATCTGAGGTTCAGAGTATATGAGATCGATTGATTTCCTTAAAGGGGATTATCGGGCGTTGCGTAGCACTTTCCAGGGGTAGGTACGCTATTGCTGGTGAAAATAGTTTGTGAGATTGTTGATGTGTCAGATAGTGATGGTTCGAACCCTAAGTGGGGGAGAACCGGGTGGTTTATCGAGAGAACCAGAGATTTGTGCAAGAGCGGTTAGGGGATTGGATACAGAAACCTGCGACTTGAATTCATGAGATCAGGGTCACTGGTGATCAAGAAAAGGTGCAGAGCGAGATAATGCATGTGGTATATGTCTGAGAAAAGGATGGGTGTCTCCATGGCGGGTAATCAATGGTCAGGAATCTGGTGGTGGTCAGAGTCGTTTCAAGCGGAAGACTCGTAATGATGGTATGGGCAGTTGAGAACTTCTGGGTTGAAATATGGGTAGAAGATTGTTGAGTAGCCAACTCCCGGGCAAGGATGTGTATTCTTGCTTGGATTTTAAGCAGTAGTGGAAAGGGTTTCGGAGGATCATCAGTGTGTTCTGAAGAGTTAGCGCCTTCCTTGTATTCCAATTGAGTGTTTGGATGCACAGAAGTTACGCATTGAGTGAAATAGTAAATTATTATGGGATTCAGAGGAAATGTATTGATGTATGTGTATGGTGCTGGGAGTGAGGGAATAAGTGGTAGAGGCTGGACATTGTGATGCTCTGTTATGGTGTTCCGTGTGTAACATCCCGGAATAGCAAGAGTAGAGTTGAAGGGCTAAAAGAGTAAATCTTGAAGGGCGACTCGGCGAGTCCATGGATGGACTCGGCGAGTAGGGTCGCGACTTTGATCGCGTGTCAAGTGGCCTATTCGGCGAGTCCAAAGATGGACTCGGCGAGTAGGTGCTGAGTTGAGAAAACCCTAAATCCATGGAATGAGCCCTATTTAAAGAACATTACACCCTCTCCCCAGCCTCTTTGATCCCCCTTGAAGTCCAGAAACCCTAGAAAGCGTGATTGTGGAAGATTGGAGTCCATTTGGAGCTTGGGGAGGTGTTTGTTGAAGAAATCTTGAAGGAGATGAGGCTTGGATCAAAGGGCTTTGTTTTGATTCGGATCTCTTGTTGTTGGAGGCTTCATTTTGAGGTAATATCTCGTTCTTGGGCTGTGTTATTCTAGATTCTTCATTTTGGGGTTGTGTGGGAAGCTTAGATTTGTAGCATCTTGAGTTTGAAGGATAGATTTGAGGTTGCTACCTCAGATCTAGAGTGGAGAAGGTCTTAAGAGCATTAAAGTCCCTGTTCTTGCGTTGTTGATGGAGCTATCTTGTCCCAAACCCCAAACCCTAGAGTAAAAATTCCTAGATCTTCTTGGATTCACATAAAGATTTCCACTTTACGTGATGGATGGCCTTAGGAGAAGTAGATCTATCATTTGGATCATCTGCATGGCTTGGAAAGCTTCTGTATGGATTCAGACCCGGTGGTACTCGGCGGGTCACATGGGTGGACTCGACGAGTTGCTTGAAGATGAGCTGGAACTCGACGAGTTGGATGAACAACTCGGCGAGTAGGTTGAAGATATCCTTAGACTCGGCGAGTCTGTTCTTGGACTTGGCGAGTCTTGTCGAAGAGTCCCAATATTTTTCTGGTTGAGTCGAGAATCGGTGAGTCAAGGGATGACTCAGTGAGTTGGGTGCGAGTGAACTTAAAGTTGTTGGACTCGGCGAGTCTCGGGGTGACTCGGCGAGTTGTGCCGCGAAGCGAAGGAGGTTCTGTGTATGAGGACTCGGCGAGTCATTGGGTTGACTCGCCGAGTAGAGTCAGTCAGGGGTAGACTTTGACTTTAACTTTGACCAAGGGTTAACCAGTTGTCTTCCAGGGGTATTTTGGTAATTAAGGGTATTTATTGAGTTGAGTGTTTTGGTGTTCAGTGGAGGAGTTCGTGTCGGAGTTTGGCGCAGCAGGACCTTATCCTTTCAGCCGGCAGTTTCGAGGTGAGTTATCCTCACTATATCAATAGGGTCTAAGGCACCAAGGCCGGCCCTTTTATCGGATTGAGATCCGGGTATCTTTTGTTATGTTATTGCTTTGATATGTTTGCATCCTTGTAGTTAGGATGGTATTCGTCAGAGACCTGGTTAAGGTCGGTATCCTGGTATGTAGGGTGAGGCTATGCTAGTGACCGGTTAGGTCGGTATCCTGTTAGAGTATGTTGTGATATTTGATCTGCTAGATCGGTTGCCTGAATATGAATTGCTATGTGATTGTTTGTTTATGTGCACATGGTTGTTTGGACTGGAGTTGGGTTGAGGCGGGTCCTGCTTCGTGCTGTAGGCCAAGATACCCAGGGCGGACCGGTTATTCCGAAGGCCCAGTAAGCGGTCCAGATAGGCTGTAGGCCCCACGAGGGCGGACTAGACGTGTCGAGGCTCGGAGAATGGACCAGGCCGACTGAAGGCCCGATGCGGGTGGACCAGTCATACTGTAGACTCAGAGAGTGGACCAGGTGAGTTGAAGGCCCAGTGCGGGCGGACCAACCACACTGTAGACTCGAGGGACATGATTGGACACGGAGAGTGGACCAGGTGGACTAAAGGCCCGATATGGCGGATCAGTCCCACAGTAGACCCGATATGCATGGCTGTTCTGTGATTTATTATGAGATAGCATGTTATGTGTATGGTATATGTGGTTGGTATTTTGGGGGTATCTCACTAAGCTTTCGGGCTTATAGTTGTGGTTTAATGTTTTTCATGTTCTTCAGGAGGCTGTGGCAAGGCGAAGGTGTGATCGTACCGCTCCTCATGATTTTTTAGTAATGTGATTCTGGGAATACTCTAAATGATTTATATTGAAAACCTTTTTGTAATAATTTAATGAAATCGGGTTGTTTTTGAAAAATTTAAATTGGTTGGATTTTTCGGTCGTTACACCATGGTTTCCGCGTATAGCGTCCTGATTTCGGAGTTATTTAGAGTCTTGGGTTTAAGACGACTAGTGATGTATCATGTATCTATGGTTCCAGTGGGAGCCCTTCGTGTATTGTCATCAAGAGGGATTATTTAAGGAAGTGGATCTCTAAATAGGTAGGTTTTGTGTTATGCCGGTTGCCGCCAGAGTCTGTAATGCATATCGGGGCAAGCGTGTGTGTAACTATCTTTGATAGTCTTCGGTGCAGGAGTAGTGAACATAATGTGGCATTGTAATGAGAATGAGAGTATAGGGTGAAGCTACGGGGAGCCGTAGTATTCACCAGTCAGAGGGAGTTGTGATGCTATGGGGAGCCATAGTACTCACAAGTCAGAGAGAGAGAGAGACAGAGAGAGAGATTCGTGATGCTATGCGGAGCCATAGTATTCACTAGTAAGAGGGTGTTGTGATGCAATGGGGAGCCGTAGTACTCACAAGTCAGAGGGAGGGAGTCGTGGTACTACGGGGAGCCGTAGTACTCACTAGTTCGTTGGCGTTGTGATACTACGGGGAGTCGTATTATAACTAGTCAGAGGCTGTCGTAATGTTGCGGGAAGCCATAGTACCCACTAGACGGCAAGAGAGTATGATGATGGATTGTTCTCCGATAAGTGCATGATGCAGAAGAGTTCTAGGCTTGAGTAGCCCTAGTGTTGAGTTTATGGAGCCTAGTGGTTAAACCGGTGCGAGTTTGGGGTCTCCGTCTCTTTCAGGAGGGTCAGCGAGGTGCGCGGGAGAATATACACAGCAGACGCCAGAGGTTAGAGTTGAGTCGATCTTCGATTGGATTGTATTTTTTTTAAGGGAAAGAGAATTTTGTGACTTGCGTGTCACTACGCCGTGATAGTGGTCACGGGGAGGAAGTTAGTGAGACATTTTGGATCGTGTTATGTGTGACCTTCGGGGGTTCAACTGTGGGGCCAAAAGCTGACCTGGTGCTCAGTATCGAAGATGAATATGAGAAATGAGCTAGAGTTTGCCATAGGTGATGTCCGTGGACACTTCGGAGCGCGTGAACGATTCAGACGCTTGAGGATATTCTTCGGGCATGTATATTAGATTTCGGGGGGGGGGGGGGGGGGGGGGGAATTGTGGCCCGTATTTGCCCTTGGCAGAGTTTTCCTACAACAATAGCCATCATTAGTGCATTAGTATGCCACCCTTTGAGCTGTTGTAGGGAAGGAGGTATCGGACCCCATTTGCTGGGGAGAGGTAGGGCAACGTGTGACGGGAAGTACAGAGATCGTGCTTCAGAGGTCAGAGCAGATACAGCAGGTCAGGCAGAGGTTGTTGACCGCTCAGAGTCGCTAGAAGAGTTATGGGGACAGGCGCCGGTCCGAGCTCGAATTTTTGGTCGGTGACTTTGTACTCCTGAAGGTCTCTCCTTGGAAAGGAGTGATTCGATTCAGGAAGAGGGGTAAGTTGGGGCCCCGATATATCGGTCCTTTTCGAGTGATCGCAAGGGTTGGCAGGGTAGCCTACCGGTTGGAGCTACCTGTAGAGCTAGGTCAAACCCACGATACTTTCCACGTGTCGCAATGGCGGAAGTGCGTAGGCGACGAGTCAGCAGTAGTGCCACTAGAGGATATTCAGGTGGATGCGAGCCTGAATTATGCTGAAAGACCAGTGGCGATCAGAGATTGAAAGATTAAGGTCCTGAGGAATAAAGAGGTGCCACTGGTGCAAGTCCAGTGGCAGCATCGGAAAGGGGTCAGAGTTAACTTGGGAGCCGGAGCGTGAGATGCGTGAACAGCATCCGGAGCTATTTCAGGGATGAGACTTCGAGGGTGAAGTCAGATTCAAGTGGGGGAGAATTGTAACATCCGGAATTTCAGGTATTACATTTATTCATTTTATTTTGAGTTTTGTGGAAGAACTCGGCGAGTTGGTGCGTAGACTTGCCGAGTAGAGATGCGATTTCTCATCCGGATTAATGACCAGACTCGACCATTCGCATTGGTGGACTCGGCGAGTCCGCGCTGTTTAATGAAGCCCTAATTTCTCGTGTTTGGGGCCTATTTAAAGGGCCTTATGGTCGTCATTTGTGCTCACCAGTCCCTAGAGCGAAACCCTAGTGAGCTTGAGCATTTGGTGTGAGAGAAGGAGCCATTGTTAACCTTGGTGGTGTTGTTTAGCAAGGGAAAGGAAGCTATAGCCAAGAGGAAGCAAGAGGGTTAACTTCCTGAAGATCTGAGGTCCAGAACATCACGTTTGAGGTACCATTTTCGAACCCTTTTCTGTTGAGGTGATGTTCATGTTGATTTAAGGCTTATTGAGCCCTTTTGTGGCTAGATCTAGTACTCCTTTGGTCCCTTAAGCGAGTTAGGTTTTGGATCTGGACCCTTGGAGGTCCAGAGTGTCCCTTTGTCCAAGCTTTTTATGAATCCATGGAGGTTTTGGTTTGGGATCTTTGTGCTTGAGGTCAAAACAACATTTATGAGTTATTAAGTGTGATATGAGCGCCAAGACATGAACTTTACGTGATAAATAAGCTTGGAAGGACTGGATCTATGAGTTAGTGGAACAGATCTGACCTCAGAAGGTCGTTTGGGGTTGTGCATGGAATGCACTCACCGAGTCCATTGGCAAACTCGACGAGTTGGTGCGGGTTGTTCAGGGATTTCGAACAAGGGGTTGAGTAACGGAGTTGGGTGAGTGACTCGGTGAGTCGGAAGGGACTCAGAAGAATCGGGTCCCCCTAGAGACTCCGCGAGTCCACGCTAGACTCGGCATGTTGGGTTGACTGTTGACCATTGACCAGAGACCGGTGTTGACTTGATAGGGTTAGTCAACCTTAGTTTGGAACGTGCTAATTAGAGATGTATTGTGTTATAGGAGGATTATAGCTCGGGAGATCGAGCACTAGTGATTTCAGGTATTTACGAGTTACCAAGATACGCGAGGAGAGTCTTCTCACTATACTTTACCTTGAGTAGGCAAAAAGATTTATGTGATACAGTGTTTTATATCTATTGTTGTTGTACTGCATTCTTCTATGTGATTTATGTTGTGCATGCATGCGGAGTTAGAACCTGAGGGTACACATAGTTTAGGTGCACGGATCCATAGAGTTATAGCCTCGAGTGGTTAATATGTGTTATGTGTGGTATTTTGGGGAACTCACTAAGCTTCGTGCTTACAGTGTTTTCTGTTATGTGTTTCAGGTTTCTCTCAGGATTACGGGACGGCACAAGTTTGATTGTACACACCAACGAAGGAGTGATGTTTTGAGGATCCTGTCTTATTATGCAAGTGAAAATGGAGTTATGTTTTGTAATTTGATTATGAATGAGATTTTAAGAAAAGTGTTTTTAAGAATTAAATCATTATATTTAAATGAAAAATTGTTTTGAAATTTACGGTGTTACAAGTTGGTATCAAAGCCTTGGTTTGAGGGATTCGGATGCACCTTCGGGTATATCTGGACTCAAACTGAGGAAGTAAGAAAAGTTTCCAAAGAAATAATTTTCTAAAGCAAATAAGAGTTCAAAGAGAAAGCGAGAAACAACAGTGTGTACAATCAGTCAGAGCCCGAACGGTGATTTCCCAAAATACCATTGCTTTTGTGCTATGAGATATTTATGATACACTTTCTGAGATATTATTGCATGCTAGAGACAAGCTAATTATTTCATATCTTAGGACTAGAGTAGCCTGATTTGTGATGCCTTAGCCTAGGAATTGCTGTTATATGCGATGTGCTTTTGAGTATATGATGAGTAAGAATATTTAGTTGGAATCCTTTAGGAGGATTTGAGTAGAGGAGTAATCTAGGGGAGATACCTAGATGAGTACCGTGGTACTTAGCGAAAGAATAGTTAGAACCCGTGAGGGGAAGAGTTGCAGAGTTCGGTGGTACTTTCGAGGATGAGAAGAGCAAGCGGAGTTATCACCCAGAGTGAGTCCTATGTATTCTACGATGCTCGAATGCTGCTTGCTTCGTGCTTTATAGAACTCTCGATGTTAGGAGTCAGCTACCAAGCGAATATGACGATATTCAGGAGGTAGATGGTTGGCATCATTAGGAGCTCTTCAGCAGTTGATGGCAGAGAAATGTGGGAATCTAGGAAGAGCCTAGGGAGTAACCTTAACCAGATGAGTGTGCTGGCAGAACAGAGAATTTCGCTTGGGAGCAAGCACGTGCTACGGAATTGGTGAACGAGAAGTTCGAGCAGCTACTTAGGAGCTCCGGGATAGGCCGTGTGGTAAGTATGGGTAGATGTGGTAGGTAGTATGGGCCCGTACTACTGAAAGCAGAGGACCCATACTTGATACAGGGAGTATTCTGAATGTTCTAATGAGCGAAATGAGGAGTGATATTATGGTTCGAGTACCATACATCAGAGCAGATGGAGGAGTGATGTTATGGTTCGAGTACCATACATCGGAGTAGATGGAGGAGTGATGTTATGGTTCGAGTACCATACATCGGAGCAAATGGAAGAGTGATGTTATGGTTCGTGTACCATACATCGGAGCGGATCGAGGAGTGAAGTTATGGTTCGAGTACCATACATCGGAGCCGATGGAGGAGTGATGTTATGGTTTGAGTACCATACTTCGGAGCAGATGGAGGAATGATGCTATGGTTCATGTACCATCCACTGGAGCATATTGAGAAGAGATGTCATCGGATGAGTACCATGGTTCGTAGTGAATGATGCTCATGGTTCTTCGGTTATCCGATCATGATTGATGAGGTAGAGATTGGATGCTAGGGGCTTTAGGCCAGTGGACCATGATTGAGTTCGAAGAAATGTCCCTTGAGAGGGAGGTCAAGAGCCTTTCAGAGTATTTTGGTAAGGAGCCAGAGGGAGAGGAGAATTTCGGTCTGAGTTGAGCAATCAGTCGATAGAGGAGACGTCACCTTCTATGACCTGGGTGGTGCTATTTATGTTCCTATACGAAACATGAGAGCCATAATGTTTAAGTTTTGGGTTGGGGGGGTAAACCCTGCAGGTTTTCATTAAGGATGATTTTCCATCAGAGTATCAGGTAGCATGTGTGCCACGAGGTAGTAATTTACAATAAGCAGATCGTCAGCTGGGACTGATATAGTCAAGGACCATGTTACACCTATTTGAGTATAGTAGGGCGTATTGTAGAGGTATCAATGGGGAGTCCAGTCGAGTTTATCAGTGCAGTGGTTTTTCTATCTATGTTGGGTATTGAATATGGGAGTGGGTCCCTGTTCTTGGGAAGATCCATGTGATGGAACGTCGGTTCATGAGTCGAGGTGGGGGAGTATGATGATTTCGTGGTCCAGTCTATGAGTCAGTGATGTTATTGGACAGTTGAGTTGTTTGGTTTTAGATTGGTACGAGACTTAGAACGACTAGAGGTAGTCATGACGAGAAGTTCTTGAGGATTTCATCTGAGGTTTAGAGTATATGAGATCGATTGATTTCCTTAAAGGGGATTATCGGGCGTTGCGTAGCACTTTCAATGGGCAGGTACGCAATTGCTAGCGAAAATAGTTTGTGAGATTGTTGATGTGTCAGATAGTGATGGTTCGAACCCTAAGTAAGGGAGAACCGGGTGGTTTATCTAGAGAACCAAAGATTTGTGCAAGAGCGGTTAGGGGATTGGATACAGAAACCTGCGGCTTGAATTCATGAGATCAGGGTCATTGGTGATCAAGAAAAGGTGAAGGGATAGATAATGCATGTGGTATATATCTGAGAAAAGGATGGGTGTCTCCACGACTGATGGTCAATGGTCAGGAATCTGGTGGTGGTCAGAGTCGTTTCAAGCGGAAGACTCGTAATGATGGTATGGGCAGTTGAGAACTTCTGGGTTGAACTATGGGTAGAAGATTGTTGAGTAGCCAACTCCCGGGATGGGATGTGTATTCTTGCTTGGATTTTAAGCAGTAGTGGAAAGGGTTTCGGAGGATCATCAGTGTGTTATGAAGAGTTAGCGCCTTCCTTGTATTCCAATCAGGGGATCTGCACTTTCGGCCATAGAGGGCCTCAAATGGAGCAGCCTTTATGCTCGTATGATAACTGTTGTTGTAGGAAAATTCGACAAGGGGTGAATGAGTATCCCATGCTTTCCTAAATTCGATCACACAGGCTCGCAACATATCTCCCAAGGTTTGGATAGTTCTCTCTCTTTTCCTGTCGGTCTGTGGATGGTAAGCTATACTCATGTCCAGCCTAGTTCCTAAGGAACTTTGTAGCGACTACCAGAACCGCGAAGTGAATCTACTATCTCTGTCCGAGATAATGAATAAGGGAACACCGTGCAGTCTTACAATCTCCATAATGTAAGTCCTTGTAAGCTTCTCCATCTTTTCTGTTTCTTTGATCGGCAGGAAGTGTGCAGATTTGGTCAATCTGTCGATGATGACCCATATGGTATCAAGTCCACCCGTTGTCTTGGGCAACTTGGTTATCAAATCCATAGTTATCCACTCCCACTTCCATTCCGGTATTTCCGGCTGTTATAGTAGACCAGAGGGTTTCTAGTATTCGACCTTGACCTTAGCGCAAGTAAGCCATTTACTCACGAAGGTAGCGATTTCTGATTTCATGTTGGGCCACCAGTATAACTTTTTTAGATCCAGATACATCTTATCTGAACCCGGGTGCATGGAATAATGAGTGTTGTGCGCATCGTTCTTGACCAAGTCTCTAAAACCACCTAGTTTCAGGGTCCAGATCCGGTCCATGAAATAATAAGCTCCGCCACTCTTAACCTCCAAGTTCTTATCCATCCCTCTCAGGGATTCACCCGCCACATTTTCAGGCTTCAAAGCGTCGAGTTGAGCAGCCTTAAATTGTGTGAACAAGTGTGAATGGATAGTCATAGTCAATGATTTGACTCTACGACCAGAATATTCTTTCCGACTTAGGGCGTCATCTACTACATTGGCTTTACCCGGATGATAATGAATTTCACATTCGTAGTCACTGAGTAGCTCGACCTACCGTTGTTGTCTCATGGCTCCTTCTGCTCGAAAATGTGTTGCAGGATTTTATGGTCTGTAATGATCGTGCTCTTCGTACCGTACAAGTAATGTCTCCAGATCTTCAGAGCAAAACAACTGCTCCAAGTTCAAGATCGTGGGTCGTGTAATTTACCTCATGTGTCTTCAGCTGTCTCGAGGTATAAGCGATGACCTTACCTCGCTGCATCAGAACACATCCGAGCCCTTGATTCGATGCATCGCAATAGACTACAAAGTCTTTTATCCCTTCAGGGAGGGATAGTACTAGTGCGGTGCACAAGGCTCGTTGGAGCGTTTGGAACGCTCTCTCCTACTTCTCTTCCCAGTCAAAGGCAACGCCCTTCTGGGTCAGTGTTGTAAGAGGTTTCGCTATGCGGGAGAAGTTCTGAATGAACCTGCGGTAGTAGCCAGCAAAGCCTAGAAATTGACGAATTTCTATAGGCGTCTTCGGTGCTGACCAGTTCTCAATGGCTTGGATTTTGAAAGGGTCCATGTGTATTACCTCCTCGCTAACCACGTGCCCTAAAAATTTGACTCATCGAATCCAAAATTCACATTTCGAGAACTTCGCGTAGAGCTTCTCCGAACGTAATGTTTTGAGGACTTTTTGCAGATGTTGACCATGCTCCTCCTTACTACGAGAGTAGATAATTATGTCATCGATGAAGACGATGACGAACAGATCCAAGTAAGGATGACACACCCGATTCATTAAGTCCATGAATACTGCGGGCTTTGTCAATCCGAACGGCATCACTACAAACTCGTACTGTCCATAACGAGTTCGGAAGGCTGTCTTTGGAATATCCTCCCTTAGCACTCGTAGTTGGTGATATCCGGATCTCAAGTTGATTTTTGAAAAGAATTTCGCCCCTTGAAGTTGGTCAAACAAATCGTCGATCCGAGGCAAAGGATAACGATTTTTGACGGTCAGCTTGTTGAGCTCCCTGTAGTCGATACACATACGAAACGATCCGTCTTTCTTCTTGACGAACAAGACTGGAGCTCCCCAGGGTGAGAAGCTTGGTCTTATAAATCCCTGGCTGAGCAGTTCATTATGTTGACCGGATAGTTCTTGCATCTCTGTAGGTGCTAGACGATAGGGCGATTTGGCTATGGGGGTAGCCCCTGGAACTAAGTCGATTCGGAACTCGACTTGACGTTGCAGAGGTAATCCCGGGAGTTCTTCTGGAAAGATATAGGGAAAGTCGCATACTACTGGAATGTTCTGAATGTCTTTCATTTCTTGGCTCACATCGACCACATGAGCAAGGAATGCTTGAAATTCCTTCCGTAAGAATTTCTAAGCTTAAATGCTCGAGATGATACGAAGGTTCGTGTCGGGTTTGTCGCCGTATACTATTAGGGTTTCGCCAGACGGTAGATTTAGGCAAACCGCTATTTTGTAATACATGATGTCGGCACGATGAGAACTTAACCAATCCATGCCGATAATGACGTCGAAACTTTTAATTGAGACCGGCATGAGATCGAGTGAAAATGAATGGTTATCCAATGTTAGGGTACACCTTATGAATATACTGTTAGTGCTATCTGTCTTGCCATTAGCCATTTCTACAGTGAACGGTTCTTTAAGTGCTTGTGATTTTTGCTTAAGTAATTGAGAAAATTTTTGGTTCACGAAACTTCTCTCCGCTCCACTATCAAATGGTATGCATGCATAAGCGTTATCGAGGAGAAACGTACCAGTGACCACTGTGGGGTTGGCAACCGCTTCCTCGTGGGCTATGGCCAAAACTCTTGCCGCTCCACCGTCAAACCCTGCCTTCGGGCAGTTCCTTTTGTAGTGGCCTACCTCGCCACATCCGTAGCAAGCTTGGCCCACTCCTGCACCGGGGACTTGGTTGATTGGCTTCTTCGGGGCTTTACAGAAATGGGTAGTGTGCCCCTTCTTGTTGCAGTTCATACACTGCATTTCCCGACAGGCGCCGACGTGATGGAAGTTGCATTTGTTGCACTTGGACAAACTTCCAGAATACTGTTTTACCGAAGCAGCAGTGGCAGGTGCTATCGCAGCATGCACTGCCACAACCTGCTGCTTTTTGGTAGCCTTAGCTTTCTTCTTGTCATCCCACAACTTCCGCTTGGAGTTAGCGGCTCTTGCAGCATCTGAGATAGCCAGGATAGTTGTTGCGGCCGGGGTACGAACCCCATGGTCTATGAGCCGTTGTGCCAATCGCTTGGCACTATCAAATGTAGTGGGGTGTGATGCCAATACGTTTCCATGGTGTGGCGGCACCAGCCCCCATATGTACCTCTCGATCTTCTTTCCCTCAGTATGAACCATGTTGGGACAGAGGGCCACCAGTTCGCAGAATCTGGCGGTATAGGCAGTTACGTTGGAGCCCTTCATGGTTAGGCTCCATAGTTCTTCCTCCAGCTACTAGATCTCACCCCTCGGGCATTACTCCTCAATCATGAGGTCTTTCAAGGTATCCCAGCCCATAGCATTAGCCACTATAAGAGATAGTGACTTAACATGGCTATTCCACCATGTTAGGGCTTTAGTTTCGAAGGTGCAAGCAGTGTACTTGACCTTGCTCTCCTCGGGACAAGAGAGCAGATTTCGAAAACCGATTCGGTTTTCTTGAACCATTACAAGAGGGAAATGACTCCACCAGTCCCTTTGAGGGACAATGGCTTGCAGTTCGTGAAGTCCTTATAGGAGCACTCCCTCGAGCGCAGGAGCTTCAATGTGAACAGACTGAATAGGGGTTCCTCCTCCAGTGGAACCAGATGAATGGTATCGAGCCATGGCTGTAGCCACAGCCGCAGCTACGGCAACATTTAGAGCTGTCGTGTCGAACTGAGTAGTAGGTGGTTGAGGAGGTGGAGGAGGTGGTGTTTCGTTATTAAGGTCTCTCCTTGGATTTCTACGAGGCGGCATCTTTGATCTATAAGTTTATGAAGATGAAAGCATTAATAATAATTCAATGGAAGAATTTATAAGAATGACTCATGGACTAACTCCTCATAGCCCAACAATACGATTGAATGTAGATCTAGAACTAATAGATGATCACATTTGGATAATAATTCCCATAAGATTAGGTACTTGTCAATATTACTGGGATTACAAATGTAACAAGTTTGGGAAAAATGACCTATAGTAAGAGGCCTTACATCAACCAAAATGGAAAATTTTTGACAGAATTAGACCAAACCAAGACCTAACGGGCCTATGATTTACAAGGATAGGGAATTAGACAAAAGTTTTACATAACTAGGTTATATCCAAAAGAGAGAAATTGATGAGAATCTATTGGCAACGAGAACTACCAGAATGAGTTCTTGATCCTGACAGGAGACGTTCTATGTCCCTCATGCGCCTATCATCTCTTGCTTGTTGAGCTCGAAGTTCTCTGACTTCAGCTCTGGTTTCAGTGAGTTCTCTCCGAAGAGTTGCATTGTGAACCAAAACCCTTTTGTTAGCAGACTCTAGTTGGCGAATGCGGACAGTGTTAACGCTAGAGTTGGCGTCAATCTCCAAGACTCGATTGATAGTTGATTGACCCAGTATAGTGTTCCGAGAAATCCTACGAACCATGATAGGTAGGACCCTGTCAGCAAAACCTCCTTCAGTGAGGTTGTAGAAACTTCTGTCTCCATTGTAGGGAATGGGTTGACCCTGTTCCTGGCTCCATGTATTCAAGTTCGTTGCCCATAGAGGTGTGGGTCCTTGAAACGCGGGTTGGGGGTTGTTATTCGGGGCTTGAGCTACTTGAGGTAGGTTGTTGACTTCGGGCTCGGAGTCAGATCCATCCGAGGAGCCTTCTACTTGATGATCATCCAAAGGGATTTGATGCTCATCATCGGACTTTGCTTCAAACCATCCAACATTGCCGTTGGGTGGAAAATATGGGTCGTCATGAGGATGGAATCCAGCCATGATATCTATGTGAGAAAAGGGATAAGGAAATAATTAATAGGCGGACTAAGTAGATAATTATAAGGTGATGTTTATCAGTTACTCCAATACTTGTCTAGGCATACCAGTTATACGTGTTCCGGAACATGATAGACCTTCGAATAAGTGATCCTAACTCTAAGCCCACAACCCAACGAGGATAGGAAATAAAGCAAAGATTCACAGATTCTTAGTCTATGACACCCTAGGTACATATAACCTTAGTGTATCCACTGGACAACCATTGATATACTAATAAAGACCTTTAGTTATCAGATAAGTAGTTATAGTAACACAAAATACTCCTATAGTATTTTAAGTTTAATGTTATGTTCTATTATTCTTGTTGTGGTAGTGTTGGTAAGTTTTTAGACTTGTTGCAACCTTACAACCATCCTTAGGCACATGCTAGTCACTCCTCGGATAATGTAGTTGATCAGGCTACATCTTCCCAGGGTTGACCATATGTCTCTAAGTCTACTTGTGCTATCCAACAATCGTAATACTTTTGTTTTGTCCTAGTGACACTGATTTTAGTATGAATGCAGGTATGTATACTTAGTTAAATATTTTATTATTTAAAAATATAAACTCTTTATCAGAGTAATTTAATCCTGCTTGTGTTTATAGCTCGTATATCTTTTATGGGTTGATACACTTAATTCACTATAAACAATGCTCTGATACCAATCTGTCACACCCCAAAACCTGAATGGCAGAATCGTTCAGGGGTGGAGGACGTCATGTACAGTATCACAACAATGAATAGTAGTAAACAAGAAACAACATCATCCATTGCATTAATAATATAATTTCATACATGTGTGTTCTGTCAAAGTTATAGACACCAAAAATATACATATCAAAATAAAGATGAGTCTTGAACGAACTCCATCTTCTCAAAAGCCCGGCACCTGTACCTGTCTAGTGGTGACCTGAGAATAAAAGTTATTTTGAAAGCAAGTATCAGCTTAATACTGGTGAGATCATAAGTATACTAATGTTTGTGTTTGTATGAAAGCATTTGTAAGATGTAATGTATAAGTTTTGTAAAGTTTGTATTTGTTTGAACTATCCTAGAAAACCCTATGTTTCCTACTAAATGTAGCCTTCTACCAAGGCATCTAGTAATTGTGTGTGTGTCTCTTGTAAGAGGGTGTATTTTCCAAAATCCGACTATCATTAACCAAAAATATAGTTTTTACATTACCGTGTATCATGTGAATATTCACGAAGTGAATGTAATAGGAAAATATTATAGTACTGTAGTGTTGTATTAAGTAACTAATGCTATACTAACTACCTTAAACCAATTTTTATTTAAAGTACCATGTGATCGGCATGTACCCTGCTACCGAATCAATAGTAAAACGACGATGTAAGACGCTGTAAGAAATGACATTTGGCACCCGTAGACTTGCAAGTCCCACTATAGCGAGCAACAAGGTGTAGGATAGTCAATCCAGTATAGATCTATACGCGAACTCATACGCTCCCCAATTAAGGAGATTCTGGATACAAAAACAGTCATGGCAGGTGGTGCCATGACCCATTTAATGGCTCACATAACTGAATGTAATGTATATGTAATGTATGTGCTAGCTGTATTGTGTGTTCTTTCTCTGTCTAGCCTGTATGTTTATTTCTCATCACTATGTATTATGTTTGTTTCTCATCACTATAATTTACGACTCATGTAGGAACTGACTCTTTGTATGATTCATTGCTCTACTATTAGTATTAGTAAAACCCTAAACTACGCCTATTGTAGTTTACTAGTAATATAACTTGTACGTATGAACATGGGAGTATACCCTTGCCACCCAAGGGTACTGAATGAACTAGAAGAACCTTTATGACTATATATGTACACATGATATATAATTAATATTTAAATGACCTTCGGATGGGTACTCGATATCCCACCAGACCACATCTCAAGCGCGAAAAGAAAATAGGGTGGATAGACCTTCCTAATCCTTTTAAACATTTCTTATATAACTATACATACATAGACTTGCAATTGATAATATAAAAGTATAAAAGAAGTTTCATAAAATCATTTGATATGTAAAAGAGTTTTTAAGACAATTTGAAGTAAAACAGTTTGAACGTAAGAGATTCACTTGTCGATAGTTATTAATCACATGTGATTGAGATAATAACTATCGTAACTTTACTTGTATTCCCCCCCCCCCCCCCCCATTAAAGTATTTATAAACATTTGAAAACATTTAATAGGTTAATTTAGGGGTATAAACTCACCTGTTGTGAGTGGTCCGGATGAAGTCTTAAACACCCTCTATGATCCTAGTTAACATATAATATCACATATATGTATACCATTAGTCTTTAAACAACTAATAAACATAGTTAAGACACTCTAGGACATGCTAAACACCTTACACAAGTGTTATAAGTCTCAAGGGTTGCATCTAAGTGTTGTAGGGAAGGGCTAGTGTGTTTGGTGTTCGAGGAACACTCCTAAAATGAGTTAACTCCCTAAAGACCAACACCCCTTGAGTTTACGGTCGTAAACTCTTGAGTTTACGACAGTAAACTCCTAACCTTTTGACCATTTGTTGCTTTGAATACTTCTAAGCCAATCCAAGCATTCCTACTTCATGATTAAGCCTTAGGAAGTGTTGTGTGGCATCAAAACAGTCCTAAATGGTGTTTACGGTCTAAGGACCATTTCTACATGAGTTTACTACCTTAAAATCATGAGTTTACTACCTTAAACTCATGAGTTTAATACCTTAAACTCATAAGTTTATGGTATTTGGGTTTTTCAAGTTCTTAGCTCAATCATAGCAATAGTCTAGGGTAGATTTAGACATAAGGAATAACCATGGGACTTTTATGGGACATTTATACACTTTTTGGGGTTATTATGGTTTTGGGATATCCCCAAGCCGTAAGCACATAAAAATGTAAGGTTTTGGGTGCTTTTTGTGTGATAAACTCATCAAGGATGAATCAAGACAAGTCCCTAAGGCATTGTGAAGCATCTAGGCACCCTAAGGCACCACTTTGCACCTAATCTTGGTGTTTACGGTTTTGGGACCTCCCAAACCGTGAACACCTTTATCTTGGTGTTCCTGGGACTTTTCATTGATGCTAACATGTAATACAAGCTTAATAAGACTCAAGGATGGAAGTAGTTACTATAAGGGAGCTTGAATTGAGCTTAAAGTCCAAGAACACTTAGTATGTGTTCTTGGTGTTTTTGGAAATGTAATCAAAACAGAAAAATTGATGGATGAAAAGGTGTACAATCACTAGATTAAGTGTTATATCAACTTGAAATGGCTAGAACAATTACAAGTTTGAAGATTTGAATTAAATCTTGGATGATACTTGAGAGTGTTTTTGAGTTTACTCTTTTTCGTGATTGGGGAGTAAACATAAAATGACTAGTTTGAGGAGTAAACTCATGCTTAAAGCATAAGTTCACGATTTCTGGAAGATTTTTCGGCCCTAACATAAAAGTTTGGCTGTGAACTTCTATGACACGAGGTGTTTGCGGTTTAGCAATTTCAAGATCCAAGACGACACTTCCTTTCACCCGTTCGTTTAAAGAATAATATTAAAATAATCAAATGAACTTTAAATTTGCTAAAAATAAGTAATAAAGTAATTGACTTATAAATTGAAGTGATTGACGTTTAGGGTTTGACCGATTGAAAATTTCGGGTTGTCACAAAGATCATCACTCATCTGGTAAGCTACTCTTTAAGCATAATGATTAACTTCATTTTATGATAATCTCCACTCCTTAACACACCATTTTATGATCCATGCCCTTAGATCCATCTTAAGTTCGAAAAACTACACTCAAGAAACTTCTCGGGCCAAGATCCTCATCATTCTTCATCAAAAACCTAAATCTTCAAACCAATGTGAGTTCATACCCCCTATTTTTGGTTTTTACTATGTTTTGGGGAGAATACAAGCTGTTTTTTGAAGATCTATGAGTATATGCATGATTTTATATGTTTTCTTGATATATGTGTGCTTATGTTATAAACTTCATAAACTTGGAAATATGCTAAGATATGATGATATTTGTAGAACATAAAACTCATTACAACTTATTATGCAAAGAAAAGGTTTAAAACATTTCAAAGTTGTTTAAAACTAAGAAAAATGCACAAGAGGGCCAAAAATGACAAAATAATCAAAAATAAGGTTATTATATGTGACTCACGATTTTAAGAGGACCAAAAAGGATTTATTTTTGAAAAATATGAATCTTTATAGAAATTGTGATTTTAAAAGGGCTAAAAGTGTAAATTTTCAGAAATTGGCTTCATTTTGGGCCTTCACAGTTTTTAGGCTAAATCTATAAATTTTGGGCTTTTGTGGACTTAAATGTCATTTTGAACAAAGTTGAGCCAGAAATGAAATGCTTCGGTTAAAAAGGGCTAAAAATGTAATTTTATTAAATCTTTGGTCAAAAAGGTAAATTATCAACAATTGGACCGAAAACAACAATTTTCATAAAATTGAGGCCAAAAGTGATATTTTGACAAAAGTGGAGTTAAAGATGTTATTTCACGTAAATCAAGCCCTTAAAAGTAAACTTATGGATTTAAAGGATCAAACATGTATTTTTACTAAAAGTAGGCCTTTTATGTCAATTTGATAAATAGCTAAACGTAACAATCAACATAACAACAACGGATCAAATACGTTAATTATATGCTTATTAGGCATGGAATATAATTTACATGTTTAGTGGGCCTTAGTTGTCCACTTTCATGTTTATTGGGTCTCGAATATACCTTACATGTTTATTCGCGTAAATTCGATTAAGGATCTAGTGAGAGACTTCGTTTGGCACCAACTGAGTGTACAAACGTAGCCTGTAGTTATAACCAGAGTCTCCTAGAGAGAGAGAGAGAGAGAGAGTTTGTGTATATGTCCGTAGGGGGTGACACCCCACACATGAGCTATTCGGTATAGTTAGACTAGGCTAGTATAGGGTGACAAACCTTACCTTAAACAAGTCGGCGTCTGACAGACGTCATGACAGGTGAAATTGTCATTATCAAGTATGGTTATAACGACTCACTTAGAGGAATAAACACCATTATAAAATTTACGGGAAACAATCTTTTATGGAAAACACAATAACCTACACACACTGGTACTCAACCTCGGGTGTTGAGATTCCAACATTTCATAAACAGAAAATATCGGGTTGTCCGGGGTCGTTCTCTTTATATTCTCATAAACATTAACACACATGCATTAATACAAGATCGGACACACACATTTCAAACCGTCTTTCAGAAAATATCGGATTTTTTGGTGTTTACAAAGTAATACAAAACATTTCTCTTAAACATGCTTATGAACACACCAACATTATATATGTTGACCTTTTTAAATTAACTTGCATTCTCAGGAAATCGTTGAGTAGGTTGGTCGGCAAGAATACTTGAATATTTTGTTATGTTTTGTTTTCATCATACTTTGGATATTTTGGCATGTAATATTGAAATACAATATTTTATGTAAACCAATGACAGTTGTAATATTACATGTGTGATGATGATGATGATGTTACGTTTCAATTATATACATTGTGATGATACTACATGTCACACCCCCGAACCAGACGGCGGAAACGTCTGAGGGCTTGTGTGACTTAAACTAAATGTCATCACAATGATTATACATGAATCATAACATAAACATCACCATGCATCAATACATTACAACTGATATTGTTCACATCAAGTACATTGTTTAATCATTACATATCCATAATATAAATTGTTTGATAGTTATTCCAAAAGCGTAACATCCGAACATACTCGGTGTTACTCCTTGACTTACCTATTACTTGAGAATACAAGTTATTTTGAAAACAGTCAACATATGAAATGTTGGTGAGTTCATAAGTATTGTTGTCCTGAAAATGTTTGTATACTTTATAAAACCCAGAAAATCCTATATTTTTTGAAAAAAACAATTGTTCATACCAAAGTGTGAAGATCCATCGGTTTATGCATGAATGATTTCAAAGCGTATATAAATGAAAAGTTTTGCATTATAGTTATTTAAAAATACAAATGAATGATGTTGATTTCCTCGAAAAATCCGATGTATTCCGATAAAGAAAAAAAATATAATTGTTTCAAATTGTTATACCACCACGACGAATGATTTTGAATTTTCCCTGATTACTCGGATAGTGTTAGATTTGTTTAATTGTGAGTCGTTATAACCATACATGATAATAACTAGTTCGTCTGTCTTGTCATTCTAACGAACGTCGGAATTGATCTTAAGATTTTGTCACCCTAGACTAGCCGAGTCTAACTGTAGCGAGCAGCTAAGATGTGGGGGAGTCACCCCCGTATAGATCTATACACAAACTCTCACTCTCCCTCCAAGAGACTTTGATTATAACTACAGACGACTATAGAGCTGCCGCCTGCTATTACTCACTAAATCTAACATGAATTTGATTACCATTGATTAACGACTTGCATATGTTTACCGAATTGAAGGTAGGCCTAATAAACGAGGATAAGAGGATTACAAGGTCCTACTAATCCGACGTATTATTTATGACTATTGGGTATACGAAGGACACGTTGGCTCATTTCGCATTTGATTTACTCGGACCTTACTAGCAATGCTAATGGGCCACTAAGGCCTGATAGCATTTAAAAGCCATTGAGGGTCCCTTAAAAATAAAATTGGGTCATAGAATGCCCAATAACATTTATTATTATCCATTTGGCCCAAAAATCATGTTAATGGGTCATAAAGGCCCAAAAAGCATGATTGGAACTTTCAAGCCCAAAGATTTGAATGTTTACTTGTTTTAGGTATAGTGTAATTGTTGGAAAGTTTGATTGGGTAATTGTTAATTTCGCACCGAAACGAGGCCGGTCGGTTATTTATAACGATCTTTGAAATTATATGTATTTTCATCTTTCCATTTTTATGATTTATGGTTTGGTATTTTTACTTTTAACTCAAATATCTTAAAAATAAAATAATTGACTACAAAAAAAAAAAAACATTGGTTTGAACCCTTTCAGCCCTTCTTTGGCAAAATTGACAATTTTAGTCCTTTAAAAAAAAGAGACATTATGGGCACTTAAATCATTTTCTTGACATTCTTGATCCCTAGACTTATTTAGATGATGTTTTTGGTTCAAAATTTACTCTTTGGCAGTTTCAGCTCCTCCAGAAAAGAATCTTTCAGTTTAAGCCCAAACTTTTTGCAACTTTTACAATTTTGGCACAAAATCCAAAAAGTTTACAATTTTGATCCTTGTTTGGAAAATACATCATTTTAACCGCTGAATTTGTTTTATTCACCCTTTTACCCTCTTTTTTGAGAAGTTTATCATTTCAACCACTTGGATGTTGTAATTTTCGCAAGTTTTGGCTTATTGGGCCGAAAAGCCCAAATTTTGGCCCATTAAGCCATAAATTTTATTTCTAACCTTTAAAAGAGTATGATATTCATAAAAACACTTATTTTTACTGTTTTGACTCTTTTAATCCTTGAGAAAACCGTGAATAGCAATTTTTCAACCCAACTTTTGTTTGTTTGACAATTTTAGCCCAAAAGTGAGTTTTATGTTGCAATATGTATACTTAAATCTTAGAGGGTAATTTTTCTTGACTTGTCTTAGTGTAATACATCTTAGAACATGTTTATATTCCTCTTAAAGCCATAGATGTCGGATTTCTATTCTTTTTGTTACACATTTACCTCATAAACACATGAAATCACACATAACATACACATATACATAGATCTACATATTTTACTTGTATTTTCCCCCATAAAACATATGAAAACCGAAAATAGAGGGGTATGAACTCACCTTTTCTTGTGGATCTCGGTTTTGAAGAAGAAATGAATGAAGTTTGATGCTATTTTCGGCCCTAACAAGCTTTCTTGGGTTGATTTCGAACTTAAGAAGCTTCTAAGGAGTAGATCATGAAAAACTTACTTAGAATGAGTGATCTAACATGAAAATGAAGTTATACAACTTAACTGTGGTAGGACTTACCAAGAATTGATGATTTTCGATGATGAAACTCTTCTTGAAGATGTGCAAATTTTCGAAAATTAAAGAGGAAATGTAGAGTGTTCTTGTGAGTGTTTGAGAAAATTTGGAAGAGTGTAGGTGTGTGTGTGTGTGTGTGTGATGGTCTCAGTCGAAATAAGAGAAGAGAGGGGAAGAGAGAGATGAGTGCATGGGAACATGAGATTGGTCTTGGATGTATGTTGGACCATGCATGTTTATTTGCTATATAATAGGAAGGTGGCACATAAAATTCAACCCTTATTATTCTCTTTTTTTTTTGTTTTGTTTTGTTTTTTATTTGTTTTCCTCTTGGGCCTAGAAAGAAAGACAAGAGAGATGGAATAGGCATTTAATGCTTGGGTCCAATAACAGGAGGCCCATTTTGATGGTTTTCAGCCTATTGGGCCTTTAGAGGTGTTTACGGCCCAAATCTAACATAAAGGAATAGATTTGAATCCATTAAAGCTAATTAGATTTGTTGTGGCCCGATAAGGCCCATTAAAGATAAACTACTCCATTTTAGGCTTATAAGGCCCAAAAGGTTAACTTTCATGGAAGTGGGTCCAATTAGAGCCCATATAAGAGTTTTAAGCCCAAAATAGTCAAATTTGGAAGCTTATTGGCCGATTAGGCCGAATAAGGAAATCCTAGTCCATAATGGACTTAAACCGAGATTTCTAGGGTTTCCAATTCTTTGTTGACTATTTGAAGTGCTTGTATATAGTGTTTGATGGGGATTTTGTTGTTATTGAATAAGCATCATACATGCTTTCACATTTTTTGTTCACAAATGCTATCATTGTTGTTGTTATAAAGCATCAAAATTCCTAGTTGTGACACTACAAGAATGAAGTCACCTAAGCCCCCAGACATTTCCGCCGTCTGGTTCAGGGGTGTGACGGATTGCTATTAGAGCTTTGTTTATAGTGAACTGGCATATCTAATCATACAAGATATGCAACTATAAATACAATGAGACTAAACTACCCTCAACAAAATTATTAAAATACATAACTATGTACATATTAATACTATAACTCTAAAAGCTTCTGGAGGAAACTGAACACCGTGGTTAAACCCGGATAGTTATCTAGTCGTATTGGGGATAAATAGATCCTGATCAACTATATTTATTCAAAATACGGCTAACATGTGCTTGGGAGTGATCATGGTGGGCAGTGAATCTAGAAAGTTACCAACCTTGTATCCAAAAAGTTTCTAAGAAACTAAAACATAAACAAATACTATTAAAATAATTGGAATTATAACTACATGCATGTTCCTTACACACACTTCTCACCCCCTCAGTTTCTCATGCAGTCATCATGGAAGAATTCCAACAAGGTATCCTTTACTATCAGGCCCCGGTGGCCAACAGGTTGATTGAAGGAGAACCTATTATGGGTATGGAGGCAGATCCAGGTTTAGGACCTGAGGAATATGTAGAGACCGACTATGAGTCTGGGGAACCTGATGAGGATATAGAGGAAGTAAGGGACATTAATGAAGTCCCCAACGAGCCTCCCACTTCAGAGGTGATGTAGGACCACCCCATAACACCAAAGGATCCCATTGATCGTACTCACTCCTTAGAGGAAGAGGTTGCCACCATTCGACAACAAATTTTAGTAGCAGAAGCCTGAGCCATACGAGCAAAGCGTGAGAGGGATGAGGTCACTAGGGAGATGAGCGAGATGGCTGACCTCGTGGCACGACATGTTGGCATATTATTTCACCACCAAACCCTTCCTGCCGTGTCACACCCCCGAACCAGACGGCGGAAACGTCCGGGGGCTATTGTGACTCAATTGAATACCATCACAATGAATATACATGAAACATAACATCATACATCACCAAGCATTGGAATAATACAACTGGTGGTGTTTACATCCGTTACATTGTTTCAAAATATTACATTCCAAAATACATTGTTCATTGTTACTTAAACAACCGTAAAACAATCATAGAGTACAGTCCTTTCTTCACTTATCTGTTACCTGAGAATACAAGTATTTTGGAAAACATCAACATATGAAATGTTGGTGAGTTCATAAGTAATGTTTAAAATCCAATGTTTGTAATGTTTTGAAAACCACCAGAAAATCCGATATTTTCTGAAAAATAGTATAGCGTAAAAATATGTGAAGATCCGTGAGTATGCTTGTTTGAATTCTATAGATGTAAGCGTAAGAGTTGTGAAATTCGGCATGTAGTTCGTAAGTGTACTAATTGAAAACCCTAGGAAAACCCGACGTTTTCCTCTCACTTTACTTTACTTAGTTTGTGTGTTGTTATTTCGTTACATTAGAGGTGTTCAATGAGCTCCGGAGGCATTGAGTATACAGAGGGTGGTGAATTGTTGTAACGTACGTTAATGAAAACGTCCAGTTGTCAACCGTACTAGCGATCCCTTAGGCGTCACTCGCACTTATTCACACAACTCAATCCTCCCGGACTTGTGTAGTCCCACGACCAAGGAGAAAAAGTGAAGGTGCGAAACCCTCGGTATTTCCCTACATCGTTCAAGACCATTGCAATTGCGAAGGGCCCGAAACCCATCCCGCAATCGTGAGTTCCCTACATCGTTCATTCTAGGCCCAATATGGCCCAAAATGTTAAAATAAAATAATCTGGGTCCAATTAGAGCCCATGATAGTCAAATTGGAAGCTTATTGGTCCATTTGGGTCCAATAAGGAAGTCCTAGTCCAAAATGGACTTAAACGAGGACTTCTAGGGTTTCCAATTGGTTGTTGACTATTTGTAGCACTTGCATGATGTATTTGATTGAAGTTTTTGATGTCATTAAATAAGCATCACACATGCTTTTAAGTTTTTGATTCAACCTTTACTTGAGTGTAGTGATTACAAGACACAGAATTTCTAGTTGTGACATCATCCCCCCGTTAGAGGGAATTTCGTCCCGAAATTCTGTTTGAAAGCTAGATTTGAGAATGCTAGAATAGGTGAGGGTACTTTTGCTTCATTTGGTCTTCGCGTTCCCACGTGAATTCTGGCCCACGCTTTGCGTTCCACCGTACTTTCACGATCGGGATGCGACTTTGCTTAGTACGCTTCACCTCCCTGTCCATGATTTCGATTGGTTCCTCAACGAACAGGAGATTCTCATTGATTTCGATTTCGTCAAGAGGAATGACGAGTGTTTCATCATAGATACTTCTTCAGATTAGAGACATGAAACACGGGGTGTACATCGTTTAGCTCTGCGGGTAGTTGCAGTCTATATGCTACCGGACCTATTCAGGCGACGATTTCGAAAGGTCCAATGTATCGTGGGTTTCCTTCATAACAACATCTCTAAACCCTCCAAGTTTAGGGACCCAAATACGGTTCATGAAATAGTATAATCCATTCTCCTTTGCCTCCAGGTTCTTTTCCATTCCGCGCAATGCTTCGCTTGCTCTATTTTTCGTCCTCATGGCCTCTGACTGGACTACTGCAATTTGAGTGGCCAGGTGAGATTGAATGGTTATGGAGAGAGTTTTCGTACGACGATTAGAGTACTCCTTCCGGCTTAATGCGTCAGCTACCACGTTGGCCTTGCCTGGGTGGTACTTAATCTCACACTCATAATCGTTTAGCAATTCAACCCATCTTCGTTGCCTCATGTTCAGCTCCTTTTGGTTCAAGATGTGTTGGAGACTCTTGTGATCCGTGAAGACGGTGCACTTCGTACCGTAAAGGTAATGCCTCCAAATCTTTAGGGCAAAGACTACAGCTCCCAACTCTAGGTCATGGGTCGTATATTTTACTTCATGCATCTTTAGTTGACGGGATGCGTAGGCTATCACTCTCCCACGTTGCATGAGAATGCAACCTAAGCCCTGATTTGACGCGTCGCAGTAGACTACAAAATCTTCCGTTCCTTCAGGAAGAGATAGTACAGGTGCGCTACAGAGAGCTTGTTTCAAGGTCCGAAACGCAATCTCTTGTTTGTCTGTCCATTCAAATGGTACGCCCTTTTGCCTAAGCGAGGTAAGTGGCTTTGCGATCTTAGAGAAGTTTTGAATGAATCTCCTATAGTAGCCTGCTAGACCCAAGAATTGACGAATTTCTGTGGGCGTTGTCGGGACTGCCCATCCTTCTACAGCTTTGACCTTAGAGGGATCCACATGGATTCCATCTTGGCTGACTATATGACCTAGGAAGTTCACACTTCGCAGCCAGAACTCACACTTGGAGAGTTTGGCGTAAAGCTTTTCTGATCACAGAGTTTCTAGGACTTGTCGAAGATGTTGGCCATGCTCTTCCTTGCTTCGAGAATAGACGAGGATGTCATCGATAAAAACAATGACAAAGTTGTCGAGGAACGGTCGGCAGATTCGATTCATTAGGTCCATAAATGCGGCAGGGGCATTCGTTAAACCGAAGGGCATTACGACAAATTCATAATGTCCGTAGCGAGTTCGGAAAGCGGTTTTTGGAATATCCTCTTCTCGGACTTTGAGTTGGTGGTATCCGGACCGTAGATCTATTTTAGAAAAATAACTAGCTCCTTGGAGCTGGTCAACTAGGTCATCGATTCGTGGGCGTGGGTAGCGGTTCTTGATTGTGAGTTTATTTAATTCTCTGTGATCGATGCACATTCTAAAAGATCCGTCCTTCTTTTTGACAAAGAGCACCGGAGCTCCACATGGCGAGTAACTAGGTCGAATAAATCCCTTGTCCAAGAGTTCGCTGAGTTGGCTGGATAATTCCTGCATCTCGGCAGGAGCTAGCCGGTAGGGTAATTTAGCGAGAGGAGTTGCTCCTGGAATGAGGTCGATTCGAAACTCAACCTGTCTCTCTGGGGGTACTCCCGGAAGATCTTCAGGAAACACGTTTGGAAATTCACACGCTACGGGAATGTCTCGAACGTTAATCTCCTCCTTGGTTTTATCCACCAGGTGAGCCAGGAACGCCAGATTGTTCCTTAGTAGATATTTCTGTGCCTTGATGCACGAAACGAGGCGAAGGTTCATGCTAGATTTGTCCCCGTAAATCACTAGGGTTTCGTGATTTGGGAGACGAAGATGAATGGCCTTCTCGTGGCACATAATTTCAGCATGGTGGGGGCTTAACCAGTCCATGCCGATGATCACATCGAAACTCCTAATTGATACTGGCATTAGATCTATTCGGATGACGTGTTGATTAAGAGTTAGGGTACATCCGGTGTAGACTTCCCCAGTAAATTCGGTTTTCCCATTGGCCATTTCCACCGTATAGGTTTCATTTAGCTTTTGGGGCAATTGTTTTAATAAATGCTTAAACTTATTGCTTACGAAACTTCGCTCCGCTCCGGTGTCAAATAAGATGCATGCATAAGTGTGGTTTAAGGGAAATGTACCGGTAACAACAGAGGGGTCCTGAATAGCCTCACCCTGACCCATGGTCAACATCCTTCCTGTTCCTCCGTTTCTTAAATTGTTGTTGTTAGGGCAGTCTTAGCGGATGTGTCCAGTCCTCCCACACCCGAAGCAGGTGTGGCTAGGCCCTGCGTTATTGCCGTCGGCATTATTGTTGTTGTTGCTGCGATGGTTGTTGTTGTTGGTTCCCTGATTTTGGTTCTGGGGAGGGTAAGTCCTGCAGTACCTTGCAGTATATCCCTTTCGGTTGCAACTGGTGCACTGAAAATTCTTGCATTCCCCATTGTGATGGAAACCGCACTTGTTGCATTTGGGAAGATTACCGGAATAGGGTCTGGAAGCATTTGAAGTGGCTGAGGTTGGAGCATGTGGTGCGGCTGGAACCGGCGCAGTAACAACATTAACCACCACTGTCTGCTGCTTCTTGGAGGTGTCGGGGCCCTGGCGCCCCTTCCTCTTATTGTTCTTTCCCTTCTTGCCATCACCATCCTTCGTCTTCTCAGTCTCCACTGGCTTCTCTCCCTTCTTGTTGTTATGGTCATACAGCTTCTTTGCCAATCTTTTTGCACTGTCAAATGTTTCGGGGTTTGCAGCTATCACATTCCCTTGAATTGTTGATGTTAGTCCCCAGATGAATCGCTCAATCTTCTTTCCTTCCGAGGTGATCATACCCGGGCACAACAGAGATAGTTTGCTAAATCTCGATATGTAGGCATCGATATTCGCATTCTGCACAGTGAGGTTCCATAGCTCTTGCTCCATCTTCTGTATTTCACATCGTGGGCAGTACTCAGCCATTAACATTTCTTTCATCTCTGCCCACGGCATAGAGTTGGCTACAGGGAGCGTCATGGATTCTACATGTCCGTTCCACCAGGTGAGCGCTTGATCTACAAGAGTGCAGGCTGCGAACTTTACTTTCATCTGCTCAGGACAATCGCATATCTCGAATACCGATTCCACCTTCTCGATCCAGTGCTTCAGAGTGATCACCCCTCCAGTGCCGTTAAAAGTTTGTGGTTTGGCGTTTGTGAAGTCCTTGTAGGTACATGTCTTGGTGGGTCCTTGATTCATTCCGTTGTTCGAACTTCCGGCTCCTTGCCCATTGACTCCTCCATTGTTCCCTTGATGAATTTGCGCAATCGCTGCAGTGACTGTTGCAGATACAGCTGCCTGGAATGCGGTTGAGTCGACTTCAGGTGGGGTTGGTCCTGGGTTTCCGCGAGTAGGTCGGAGAGGCATCTTTCTGTGACAAAACGGAAAGATGTTGAGGGTATGTGGTTTCTTTGAGGTCGTGATCCTACTGACTAGGTGCATGGTGCGAACTTAAACACTACTACTATTGACCATTCAATCATAATTTCTCAACACATAGTAATTCGTAATATCGTAACAAAACACGTAAAACTTTATTAATATTATCCGCATTTGATACATGAAAATTTTGCTCGTAAGAGCATACATGAGTGACACTGATTCGACAGCATAACGGCTCTATGAGTAGTGTAGTCACTTAAACATAGAGTCGGAGTACATAGCATAGTTCCTAACGGCCTACTAAGATAAGTCTATCCCTAACCGCGATGAGCTGCGTCCGGAGGTGGTGCCGAGGATGTGGATGCTCCCTGAAGACGAGCCACCAAGCGTTCTGTGTCCCGAAGTCGAGACTCCCACCGAACCTGCCTCATGTGAAACTCTCGAAGGACGTCACGCGTCTCCTGCTCCGCACGCTCGACCCTCGTCCTCAACTGGCGCACCTGATCAGCAGTGTCCTGGGCAAGGTCGCCCGTATTCCGTAACTGTTTCACCATGACTGGAAGGGCTCGATCAGCCGGTCCTCCGTCTCTCAGGTCAAAGAACTCGCATGACATGCCGTACGGGGGTCGCTGTCCCTGTTGTCTGCTCCATCTCCAAAGATCAATACCCCAGGGAGGTGTAGGACCAGTGGGGCCTACACGATAGGCAGGCACCCTGATCGGGTAAGGGGGTTGATGACTTCGGACTCCGCATCCGAATCACCCCCTTCACTATCATCATTATCCTCCTCGAGGCTTCCTTCATCTTCCTCTGATTCGACAGGCTCACCCTCAACTTCGGCCTCCGGTTCTCCGTCAGATTCCTCTTCGGGGTCTTCCTCGGGCTCCTCCTCAGGCTCTTCTTCGGGCTCCTCCTCTAGCCATCCGTTGTTCCCCTGGTTAGGGAAGTAAGGATCTCCGGGGTGATGAAAACCAGCCATGCGGTCTGCGAGAGTGTGTAATTATGCTAACGTTATTCCTAGGGTGCTACAATTATCGCATAGATCAAGTAGGCGTTCTCTTTTTAGTGGTAGAAGGGTATAGTTTTAGGTTCCCTAGCTATCCCGATCTCATCAGGACGTGTGTTAGTTATACTTTGGAGAGAGTGTAGTTGATCAGGCTACATCCACTCCTTGGTACCACTAAGAACAGTCCTGAATTTAACCGAGATACTAGTATTATTTTTGTTTGGTTCGGCGTTATGCTCCTATTCCTAATGAAAGCAAGGGTGTTTTATTTACTTGTTTTGTTCAGAGTTATGTTAGTCCCTCTTTTTGGTTTATAGTTGCATATCAATGTGTGGCTAGATATGCTAGTTCACTATAAACAAAGCTCTAATACCAACCTGTCACACCCCCGAACCAGACGGCGGAAACGTCCGGGGGCTATTGTGACTCAATTGAATACCATCACAATGAATATACATGAAACATAACATCATACATCACCAAGCATTGGAATAATACAACTGGTGGCGTTTACATCCGTTACATTGTTTCAAAATATTACATTCCAAAATACATTGTTCATTGTTACTTAAACAACCGCAAAACAATCATAGAGTACAGTCCTTTCTTCACTTATCTGTTACCTGAGAATACAAGTATTTTGGAAAACGTCAACATATGAAATGTTGGTAAGTTCATAAGTAATGTTTAAAATCCAATGTTTGTAATGTTTTGAAAACCACCAGAAAATCCGATATTTTCTGAAAAATAGTATAGCGTAAAAATATGTGAATAGATGTAAGCGTAAGAGTTGTGAAATTCGGCATGTAGTTCGTAAGTGTACTAGTTGAAAACCCTAGGAAAACCCGACGTTTTCCTATCACTTTACTTTACTTAGTTTGTGTGTTGTTATTTCGTTACGTTAGAGGTGTTCGTTGAGCTCCGGAGGCATTAAGTATACAGAGGGTGGTGAATTGTTGTAACGTACGTTAATGAAAACGTCCAGTTGTCAACCGTACTAGCAATCCCTTAGGCGTCACTCGCACTTATTCACACAACTCAATCCTCCCGGACTTGTGTAGTCCCACGACCGAGGAGAAAAAGTGAAGGTGCGAAACCCTCGGTATTTCACTACGTCGTTCAAGACCATTGCAATTGCGAAGGGCCCGAAACCCATCCCGCAATCGTGAGTTCCCGACTTTACTAGCAGCACCGAAGGACCCTTGGGGACCAGCAGCACGTTTGCCATTGAAAGTCCTTTTACACGCGGTTGAGTCGTATTAGACCCGACTACATGTAAGCAAGTATCCTTTGGGCCTAAAGATCATGTCATCGGGCTAGCTAGGCTCAACAAGCATGATTTGCAACTTTTGGGCCTAAGGAGTGTACGTTGACGTATTGAGTAATTCCACGAGAGTATAGACTTCCGAGAGTTCCATATGTGTATTGAGCGTTGTAGTGTTAGTAGTTTTGGGTTTATTATTGATTCGAGACCGAATCAATTCGTTTGATAACGATTGTTGGTGACATTGTGTATTGTAATTCATCGAGAGTCGTAGTGTCAGTCTTTGTTCACAACGAGTGTATTGAATTATCATTGAAAATTTTCTGTTTATAACCCCTCTTTATTTTGTAAATTTACTCTTTCACCCCTTTAGGTAAATTAATTTCCGGTTTAGCCCTTAAACTATTTTTCTTGACATTTTAACACCAAAAATTATTGAAATTAATATTTTTCAGCATATTTTTCGTTGAAAACAGTTTAAGTCCCTGAAATTGAAGTTTTCTCGGTTATAACCCTCCTTTTTCGCAGTTTTTACAATTTTGGCCCCAATTGGAAAAATTTTGCAACTTTGGTCCTTTTTAAATTTGAAAAGCATTTTAAACCTTTGAAAAGTACTTGTAACACTAGTAGTCCACTGTTTTACAGAAAAGCACAGTTTTGGCCCTCCAAAACAGAAAATTTCGCATAATGGACCCTACTGGGCCGAAATTGTCATTTTTAGCCCATTAAGCTTGACATTTATGTTTTTAATCCTCCAAAGAGTATATTTTCAGAAAATACATTATGGAAACTGTTTTGACTCATCTCACCCATCAGATTTCGAAATATTTCATTTTAGGCCCTTCAACTTTGTATTTTTAACATTTTATGTCAAAAAAAATGAGTTTTTAGCCCAAAGTAAGTGTTGTCAAGCCATTTGGCTATTTTTTCTTGGTATACTTTGCATGTAGTAGTATATTTTATGCTAGTATAAAATATATCTCGGTTTTTAGTGATTCATAACTAGATCTAGCATCATAATCATACAAAACATACATATAAGCATAGAAATCATCCAAAGCATACACATAATGATGGATCTACACCTTTGCTTGTATTCTCCCCCACAAAAACTTATAAAAACCAAAAATAAGGGGGTATGAAGCTCACCTTTGGATGTTGATTCGGTTTTTGAAGAAAGAATGGAAGAAAGCTTGGTGATTTTTGACCCTAGCACCCTTGATGAAGCTTTCGAGTTTATGGAGTTTTCTAGGATGCAAGATCACGATTTTTGCATGGATTAGGAAGAGGTTTTTGATAGAACAAAGAATATAAGTCATAGATCCAAGCAAAACCTTACCTTAGATGAAGAGTTTGTGGAAATATCCTCTTGAAAGCCTCCTAATTTTTCGAGATTTTTGTGTGGAGAGGAAGGAGGAATTTTTAAGTAATCTAGAGAGAGTTTGTGAGGTGTGTGTGTGTGTGTTACTCACGGCCGAACAAGAAGAGGGAAGGAGAGAGATAGAGTTGCATGGAGAAATGAGATGGCATGGAGGTTTGGAGGGTAATGCATGGATAACCACCATATAATAAAGAGGTGGCATGCATTAGTCAACCTTCCTCTTCTCCTCTTGGATTTGGGCCTTGGGCCGAGAATTTGGATGGAAAAGGAGAGATTTGGGCTTTAAAGCCCTCAAGCCCATATAGAAGTTAAGTTGGATGAGTTTTGATCTAAAAGAAATATAATATGATCTTCACACTTGGTTGGGCTAGTTTAAGTTAATCATGATTCAAAACTTTTAATTTATTTCATTCTAGGCCCAATATGGCCCAAAATGTTAAAATAAAATAATCTGGGTCCAATTAGAGCCCATGATAGTCAAATTGGAAGCTTATTGGTCCATTTGGGTCCAATAAGGAAGTCCTAGTCCAAAATGGACTTAAACGAGGACTTCTAGGGTTTCCAATTGGTTGTTGACTATTTGTAGCACTTGCATGATGTATTTGATTGAAGTTTTTGATGTCATTAAATAAGCATCACACATGCTTTTAAGTTTTTGATTCAACCTTTACTTGAGTGTAGTGATTACAAGACACAGAATTTCTAATTGTGACACGCCGTGACTAGGATCGACTTCATCTACTATCGCTACTGTTATGATTTCCTTTTATATACTAATCTATGTATTATCAACTTCATGATTAAGTGATTACACTACTCATCGAGTCGTCACGCTGTCGGATTCTATTCATGTATTGTACGCCTCATATAGGCAAAATTTCATGTACTAAAAGCTTTTTACTAATGAAAGCAGTTATATATATTTTATCGTGATGTTGTTATCAGTTATGTGTGCTATTAATTTATTTCATGTTAATTGTATGCATCCATTTACAAGCAAAACCGAATCACCAAAACTTCTCATATAGGCAAATTTTCATGTACCAAAAGCTTTTTACTAATGAAAGCAGTTATATATATTTTATCGTGATGTTGTTATCAGTTATGTGTGCTATTAATTTATTTCATGTTAATTGTATGCATCCATTTACAAGCACAACCGAATCACCAAAATGTCTCTATAAGTAAGGAATCTCAAAACTAAAATACACTAAATACTCATCATCTTTCTGTTCCATGATAGAAAGATGCCTCAAAGACCGAATTGGGGAAACAACACAGCACCAACACCACCATAGGTAAACTCGGTTGCGTTCCAGACAGCAGTGTCAGTTGTGCTCACCGCAACAATGGCACAGATTCACAACGGGAATAACGGTGGAGGTAATGGGCAAGGAGCTGGAAGTTTAAATTAGGGGATGAATCAAGGACCTACAAAGGTATGTACCTACAAAGATTTAATGAATGCCAAGCCTCGAACCTTCAAAGGAAAGGGAGGCGTGATAACCCTAAGGCCGTGGATAGATAAAGTTGAATTGTTATTCGAGATCTACGGATGTCCAGAAGAGTGCAAGGTGAGGTTTGTAGCTTGCGTATTTGTCGACCAAGTGCTTTCCTAGTGGAATGGTCATGTGGAGGCCATGATACTTCCAGTGGCAAATGCTATGCCATGGGAGGAGCTAAAAGAAATGCTAATAGTGGAGTATTGTCCAAGAGGGGAGATCCAGAAAATGGAACAAGAATTGTGGAATCTCACAATTCAAAACTCTGACATTGATACTTACATCTTGAAGTTTAATGAGTTGTCACTCCTGTGCCCATACATGATCATGCCCGAAGGGAAGAAGATTGAAAGATTCATTTAGGGATTAACCTCTCCAATTCAAGGAAATGTAATAGCTGCAAACCCAGAAACATCCGACAATGCTAAAAGGCTAGCCAAGAAGTTGTACAACCATGGTAACAAGAAGGGTGACAAAGCTGGAGAAACTGAAGGCAAGAAAGAAGGAAAGGATAACAAGAAGAACAAAGACAACAAATGAAATAGGCAAAAAAGACAAGAGATCGACGAAAAAGCAGTAAATTGTAGCAGTCCATGCTACTACTGCTCAGGTCGCTTCAACACCACATGCTCCAGCCTCAACTACATCAACTACTACCAGGCAATACTCGGGAACCCTGACCACGTGTAACAAGTGCAACTACCATCACTATGGAGAATGCAGAGATATGCAGTGTACAAGTTGCAACCGTAAGGGCCATACTGCTCGATATTGCAGATCTCAGCCCCAACAGAACCAACAACCAAATAACAACAACAACAACAACAATAACAACAACAAAAATAACAACAAGAATAATGCTAGGGCTAGTCACACTTGTTATGGATGTGGAGAACCGGTCATTTCAGACGCAATTGCCCCAAGGCTAACAACTAAGGGGAAGGAGGACTAGGAAGGGTCCTGACGTTGGGTCAAGGTGAGGCAATTCAAGACCCGACGGTTGTTACTGCTACGTTCCCAGTTAACAACACTTTCACATGCATCTTATTCAATAACGGAGCCGAGCGGAGCTTCGTTAGTAACAAATTCAAACACTAACTAAGCCAACAACCCCAGAAGTTAAACGAAGCCTTCACGGTGGAAATGTCTAATGGGAAAACCGAAACAATCAGAGATGTTTTACGTAGGGTGCACATTAACACTAAACAACCATTCATTTCAAATAAATTTGATGCCAGTAAATGTTAGGAGTTTTGATGTGATAATCGGCATGGATTGGTTAAACCCCCACCGTGCTAATATTATGTGTCACGAGAAGGCCGTTCGCCTTCACCTCCCTAATCGAAAAACCCTAATAATCTATCGGTCAAATTCGGTCAAACTAGGACACAGGGTCAAAATTGTCGTAAAAAGAGAAAAAAAATCAACAATTTCAAAATTAATATGAATAATACACTTAATGATTTATTATTTAACACACACATGTGATTATTACTACATATATATATCTTAAATTTTTAGTAATTATTCACGAAGGGAGACATTTATGTGTATTTCAGTTTTTATGTATTCACATGTATCTAATTTTGTTATATATTTGCATCAAATTATGATTTTAACTTATGATTTTGACATATATAGTTTTCCTAAAAATATTTCTACATGAATTACCGAATCCGGGTACTCCTCGAGTACTGCTAAGTACCCGCTACTCGGTAGTCGGCCGAGTGGGTACCAAGTAGCGAGTTCTACGACCTTGACTGTATATATTATATATGATGTATGTTTAAGTGTATATGAAAAGTAGAATGTTATAATGATATGTTGGTATTTTTTTTATTTTGGTAATATTGGAAAGTACAATACTATTATGAGATGTTGGTAATATATTTTGTTTTCTTTATAGTTGGAAATGTTGCAAACAATAATAAATGACCCGTCTTGTTCTGCTATACTGGAAGAGTGCACTTATTGCCGCCACCAAATAATAACAAAGGAAATGATGAGAGTGATGAGGACGAGTAGCAACCTTTTTAGGATTTTATAAAATGTTTTATTTGGAAGAATATTTTGGATACATTGTACTTTGTTTGGAAGAATATTTTGGATTGGTTGTGTATGGATTAATATTTTGGGTTAATATTTCTATAAAATTATTGCAGCTTTTATAAATGTTGTATTGTCTTTTATAATTTTAATGTTAAATAAACTAAAAAAATTAAAATTATTTTAGCGACGACACGAACCTATTAGCAGCGACGAAACACTACCAGTGACACATAGCTATTAGTGGCCACAAACCAATAGCGACGAGACTTTAGCGGCCACCTTTTTGCAGCGACATGTTGTTGTTAATAACTTTAGCGGCGACAAGCCCTATCTTTCGCGGCGACCCCCGTCACCGTTGATATCTTCGTTTCTTATAGTGCTAATAGATAAAATAACTATAAATATATAAATATATAAAAAGAGAGATTAAAACCGATAATTAAAATTTGATTCTCATATTTGGAAAAATGAATAGTATACTCTGATAGTAATTTTCATATCTTCAAATATATATGAGAGAAAAAATGAGGTAAAATTTCTGAAGATTGGAGAAAAATAAAAATAAAAATAACATTTAGGAGTGGGTTGAAGAAGTTTTTAAAAGTTAATTTAGTCCGATAATGGTACATGTATATTAAAAAGAGTACAAAAATGATATATAAAGAACTCATATTTTATAAAAATAAAAGACCGGAAAAAACTGAAATTAAAGAAAAATAAATAAATGGATATTAAAAAGAATACTTAAAAATATATGAAGATTGGTAAAAACACTAGTTTATATATTATTTAAACTAGGTTTTTCTCAATAACCTATTTTGATAAAAATTCTATTTTTTAGATAAATTGTTTCAAATATCCGTGACATGTTTTCGGGCAATCGTCCAATCTATATGCATGCAGATCTTGGGTATCCCCGTCTACTACACAGTCAGCGGAGTTTCCAGTGCATTAATGGTCACTGCAAAATACTGCAAAACATGATAAATCCGTTAAATTATGATTTTATTTTAAAAATCATTTACTAATTAATTTGATCAGATTCAAATCATTTTATTATTTATTTAAAAAGCAAGTTTTATAAACAATATTTTAAAATTTAACAATATTCTGTTTATTTTAACGGTCACATATATGGTAAATTCGTAAAAGTAGATTTTAAAAAAAAAAAAACACAAAATCGTGCCTTCAAACAAAATTAGGTATTTATTTCAATGTTTGGAGAAAAGTGTTTGAAACTTTTAATGCAAAAGCATCCAAGACGGATAATAATTTTGTCAATATCTGGACACGTTTCTTACGCTTCAGATCATCTTCTTGCCTATATAAACAGATCTTCGGCATCTCCGCCTACATACTCATCAACATAGTTTCTTATTCATCAACCATCAACCATCAACATGCCTTCAACCATGCCCTCTTCCGCCGTTTCTCAAACTCCAAATCTTCAAACCCTTTTGGAATCCGCTAAGCCTTTCCTTCGTGAAGAATTCGAGAAAATCGATAAGAGGCTTCCTTCCCTAATTGGCATGTTATGCTCCGCCGGTGCAGGAGAGTGTTACCACCGCACAGGAAGCTTCCTCGACCACCTCCGCAATGTTTACCGCATTATCAAGCTATGGAATGCACCGGATTCCGTCGCACTGTGCGCTCTTTTCCACTCCGTTTACTCAAACTCCTACAGCGACATCCTTCTTTTCAACCCTGAAACCGACCGCGACTCCGTCCGCGGCCTTATCGGAGACGCTGCTGAGAGATTGGCTCACTTGTTCTGCATTATTCACCGCCAGTCTCTCATCCACAAAAACATCATGTGTCAGTTCACTGAGTCAGAACTTCGAGAATACCTTGACGCTTCTGAGGTTTCCCTGAGGAACGCAAAGGAAAACGGTGTGTTCAATGGTGAAGAGAAATGGCGTAAGAAGCTTCAAACACTTATCCCAGCCAACGGTCTGATCGGGAAGCATTACGAAACAGGCGAACTGGTCCCAGTTTCACGAAGAATGATCGGAATTTTTCTTCTGATGACAGTAGCCGATATCAGCGAACAATATTTCGGTTTTCAGGATGTTTTATACGATAACTTTAACGGGCGTCTTGAGCTAACAGGAGACAGCTTCGACACATTGTATCCAGGAAACGGTAAACCAGGTTTATGGATGAATGCAGCATCAAGAATGGCTGCAGTTTACACTTTGCTAGTGCGAGAAGAAGAAATTTTTCTTCAAGAAAACAAAAGGGATGATGGTGGGATTGATAAAGCAAGAGATGAAGATATCGAGCTTGTGATCCCATCAGTTTTCGACAATTGCACCAAGGTTCTGGACGCAAGTGAGCAGATCGAGGCAATGGATTTGTACTGGGATGCGGTTTACTACGATGGGCATGACAAGGTGAAGAAGGAGAAGGCAGGAGAGATGTTGGTGAAGAGTATTGAGAAGAACCCGTTTGTTGGAGAGCCTCATGTGTTATTGGCTCAGTTTTATTTGAGTCGAGAGAGGTTTGAGGAGGCTGAGATTGAGGCTGAGAAGGGGTTAAGTCTTTTGTTGCAGTGGGGGTGTTCATGGGACAAGAGGGTCTCATGGGAAGGGTGGGTTACTTGGACTAGGGTGTTGTTGAAACAGGCAAAGAAGAAGTCGTGGCCACACACTGCATGGGGTGTCATCAATTTAGGGTATGTCTTGTAGACGATCTATCTATGTACGCTTGTTTGTGCTAGAAGAATAAATGCATCACGGTGAAAAATGAGGGAGTTCCTTAGCTTTCTTCGTGTTTCTTTAGGTATTTTTGTATTAGAAAAAACGTGTAATGGTTACGTTGGATATTCCTATCTATGTGATGCCTTCTGAAATTGTTCTTCCTGTTCGTGTTAAAAAACACCTTTAGTTAAGACTAATTTTGTTAGCACTAGTACTGCTAACCAATTTTACAATTTATCAACATCTAAAACAATCAAAAATAGCTATAATTAAAAATTACTTAGATTCAAAATTGGATTAATTAAAAATATATAATTCAAAATAAGATAATCAAGTTCCTCTTAAAATCCAAAAATTTCATTTTAAAGAATTGTGTTTCCATATTGAAGATAATGCAAATATATAATATTACTTTTCTCTTAATTAAACTCTATTATTTTATGTTAAATGTAGTTATTTATTTATTTTTTCGTTTAACCGTTTGTGTGTAAAACACATTCGTTACCGTTATCATATATTAATAAATATTATTATTAGTAGTAGTATTAGTTTGTGTGTAAAACATATTCGTTATCATTATCATATATTATCATTATCTTAATAAATATTACTATTAGTAGTAGTATTAGTATCATTTTTAATTGTTCATATATAAAGAGATCCATTAATGAAAAAACATAAAAATAAATAATAATAATAATAATAATAATAATAATAATAATAATAATAATAATTAATAAATAAATAAATAAATCTGTCGGTATTCCGTATCTATTTTCCTCCGTCGGTAGTCCGTGGTTTTTCCGTAGCTAATTACCTACGGAATACATACATATTTACTTCCGTCACTATTATGTAGTTATTTTGTATATATCCAGTTACAAAATTAGGGCATCTCATTCCGTAGGTAATTACCTACGAAAATTTTCCATAATATATATATATATATATTTTTTTTTTCTAGGAAAACACATTATTTTCTAGTAGTGTTAAATTCACATGATATATATCATGTCTTGTGCAATACCGACCACGGAGGCCTTCGTGGTTGACGTTGCCATGGTCGTGGTCCATGTACACCACCCAGACCATTCGTGATTGAACGTTTTCGTGGAGGGATGTTATGCCGAAGACGAGAAATAACGTCCAATCATGGCTTCTTGACCGATTGAAGGTTGAATAGCTGTATCAACGATCATTTTTTCATTTTTTTAAAACAATCAATTTACCTATATAAATACTAATATATACAACCTCATTTTTTAATCCGTTCTTCCCTTTCTCTATTACAAAATTACATACATCTTTCTTCACAACCAAAAATTATGGATCCCAATCAAACTACACCCCCCCCCCCAACCCACAAAAAAAAAAAAAAAAAAAAAAAAAAAAACTATCGCAACTGCAAACCTAATAACGCTTTTGTGTAAGATACAACTTCCCACCATTTCCCAACACTACAAGAAATCAATGCATTAGCGGCGACACAATTAGCGGCGACAAAGGCTTTTAGCGGCAACATTATACTATGTCGCCGCTAATTGTGTCGCTGCTAATGTCTTGTTGCCCGAATCCACGTTATCCCCTTCTGGTAAACCTTAGCCGTCCGATCGAGTATATAATCCAACGGTTGGGGCCTCGTTTTCGCACAAAAGAAATACCAGCGACAATTTGTCGTCGCTAAAGCTCGAAAAAAAAAGACGCGGCATAAGTTCCCTCGTTAGTTGTCGCCGCTATTGGCTTGTGTCGCCGCTAAAAGTCGACGCAAATAACAACCATTTTCTACTTTCACAGCTTTCATTTTTCTGTGTTTTTATCCATTCTCTTCGAAGATTTGTGCTCAATCGAGTTTCCCAGAGGCTAGAAGACATACCGACGACGCCTATAGACCACCGGAAACTCCCCACTTCCACATCTCCGATGATTTAACTGTGACATTAATTCCGACACTGTTGTTGTCGATTTCCTCTATGGTTTGTGTTTTCGTTCCTCTTTTCTTCTCTTCCTTATCTTTTAATGTCGATTTCTACTTGTATTTGTGATTAGTTGCACAAAATTGTTTCTTTTCTCTTTTGACCATAATTCCAAACCTAATTGTTTTTTTTTGTTGGTTTTTATTGTCTTAAGTTACACCACCACCACCAAGAACTGTTGCAACATCGAAGACTACCACCACCAATTGAAAGAGAGCAAAATTTTGGGAACCACAGGTGCATTTTTTGTAATTTGTTATATATGTGTGTGTTTTGTGTATATATATGTGTATTTCATATATGTGTGTGAAATATGTTATATGTATGTGTATGAAAATTATGTGTATTTCATCTATGTGCATGTATAAAATGTACATATACATGTGTATAATGTATGTATGTATGCATTTGTATGCAATTTGGATTGTGTTTATGTTGTTTTATGTGTATAAAAAGTATATATATGTATATAATGTATGCATGTATGTATTTATAAACAATTTGGAGTGTGTTGATGGTTGTTTTATGTTTATAAAAAGTGTGCATATATGTGTATAATGTATGTATGTGTGTATTTGTATGCAATTTGGAGTGTGTTGATGGTTGTTTTATGTGTATAAAAAGTATGTATATATGTGTATAATGTATGTATGTGTGTATTTGTATGCAATTTAGAGTGTATTTGTATACAATGTGTAAACTACAATGTTATAATGGAAAAAAAACAAAAAACAAGTAGGATGTTATTATTGAAAATGTTATTTAAAGTAAACTACTATGATAGTTCCTACGTAATATGTATTTGTAAATAAATTGGTAATTATTAGTTTGTTGGTTTGTTAGTTTGATTGTTGGTTTAATTTAGAAGGTTAATGTAGTTAGTTGGTTTGTTAATTTAATAGCTTGTTGATATATAGATAAATTAGTAATCGGTAGTTTTCTTATCATTTGGTAGTTTTTAGGTTGGTTTAAGTTAATATGTTAAATTACAATTTTATATGTTGTTATTTACTATGTAGTTGGAGAATCTTATACCAATGTCCAACAATTCGGAGAATACTATGGAACTTATAGGAGGGAACGAGGGTGGCGGTGATGACGACACGTAGTGTTAGTTTTATCTTTTATTAGAGATTGTAGTACGAAAAAAATTTATAAGAATTTTGTTATTTATTTTGGTGTATGTATGGTATTATAAAACTTGGATGTTATGTATCGTTTTTCTGCATTTAACGTATCGGTTTTTCTGCAGTTAGCGTTATTATGTATCGGTTTTTTGACAACTGGAAATGGCTGCTTTAAAAAAAAAAAAATTTAAAAAGCCGGCAACACTCTTAGCGGCGACATTATCATTAGCGGCGACACGTATCATTAGCGGCAACATTATCATTAGCGGCGACTTTTTGAGCAATAGCGACAAAGCAGTAGCGGCGACGTGTTGCCGACAAAGGTATTAGCGACGACTTTTGTGAGCAATAGCGGCGATTTTTGTCGCCGGTAATACCCTTTTTTCTTGTAGTGTAACCATAGAATCACCTCAAAGTAGTTTTGTGAATTTGCTCCAAACCGGTTCCCCTATTCAAATTACAAAACTTTTCAAACAATAGTTCCAAACTTTAATTTCTCGCCTTATCAACAACAATTTCATTCGAGTTTCGTATACCAACAACTTTTCCACAACAATCACAACCACCACCTTCAAAACCCTCTTTTTTGCCGTATTTTGTGTTGGAAACACAACCTTCACCACCACTACCACTCCAACAAAAAAAGGAAATAAATCGTCCAAACCAATACAACCGATAGGGTTCCATGGACAAAAGAGAAAGAAGAGAAGCTAGCGGAGGTGTGGGTATCAAGTTCCCAAGACCCGGTTGAAGGAGATAGTAAAACATTTAATTGATTTTCGGAGAATGTAAGAAGTGTATTCTACGAGTTAATGGGAAGTGAAAGTCGAAATCCCAATCAAATTAACTCGAAGTGGCGCGATTTGAGGTTAAAATATACCGAATTTGGAGGAATTTACAACAACCTACTAAAAAATGGGTTAAAACATGGCTTAAATTAAAGGGGATCCAAAATGAAAAGTGCAAATTGAAGGAACTTCACAAACCTGTTTTGGTTCAAAGTATTCAATACACCCCGATTGCAACTTCCCAACAATCAGACGAGCACACACATATAGATATCAATGGTGATCCGATAGATCATGAAGACAAGCAACCTGTTCGTCGGCCAGTTGGTAGAAATAAAACAAAAAGCGGGTTCATAAACTTCGGGTTCTAGCATTTTCGATCATTTTGGAGACAAATTAGATCGATATATCCAAAGAGAAGAGACCAAGACAGAGATGATGAGCCGGGTGAGAAAGAAAATGCTAGAAGCACAAACATCATTTTAAGTGGCACAAACGACGCTTCAAAAAAAAACTGATATGGATATATTGAAGATGAAAGCGGCCGATCTCGAAGGCGATGATTTTGAGATATTTCACGCAATAAAATAAATCCGTTCGAACCCAATATAAGAATAGGGGATAGTCTATTAGTTATGTTTGGCATATTAAAAATTTTTGAACCTTGCGTTTTAAAAAAAAAATCATGTAGTTTTTTTTAATGTATTGTGGTATTTAATTCAATGAAAAAACAAGTTTAAATTATATGTTTTTTTTTTAAATGTAATTTTAAATTAAAAAAATTTAAAAATGATTTGAGTGGTGTATTAGTGGTAGAATGTGGTGATAAGATGACAAGCAGTACTATAGTGGTTAATACTCGCTAAAAGTTTGAAAAACTTGAATTAAGGAAAGTAATTAAGAAATTCAATTTAGAAAAAATAAAGATTTTAAAGTATTAAATTCATATGTATAAATTAATTTACATTTCTTAAACTAAACATCAATATTAATTAATTTACATTAATAGTGTAAACATGTAATATAAACATAAGGTATGAACATAAATATTTTATTTAAAATTGATAATTTTTTATTACATAATAACCAATAATAAATCTAATAATTATTCCCCTAAGAAATCATTTGGAATAAAATACGATTGATCATCGCCGCTTTGCGCGAGCGTGTATATATATATATATATATATATATATATATATATATATATATATATATATATATATATATATATATATATATATATATATATATATATATATATGTTTGTGTTTGTATGTAGCACCGATAGATTTGGATCAGTCAATTTACATATAAGAAGCGTTAAAAATTATTTTTTGATAGAATATTATTTAGGATAAATAATCTAAACCAAAGTTATAGTATATGTGACAAGGATCTCGTATATACAAAAAAACGTTGAAATCTAAGATAGTATGAAGAAGTTAGGCTTCTTTCAAGTTTTGCGATTAAACCTCAAAACTCTACACATCGTAAAAAATGATTTTTTGATAAATTACTTTATAGACTAAGAGATCTAAAAAAAGTCATTGTTGTCGTTAAATTGAGAGCGTGTATATAAACAACGTCCAAATCTGACTTCGTGATAGGAGTTATGATTTTTCGAAGTTTCAGTGCAGCAGTGCGGGTATGGAAATCAAAATTCTAATCGGTTGATTTTTAGCCAAAACAATCTAAACGAGAAATGAATATCTTGTGAATATGAACTCGTCGATAAAAAGACAGTCGATCGGGAACGGAGTTTGTATGTAGAAGTTATGAATTCCACATTGTCTTTAACAATCTAAACCAGTTTAAATATGAATTTTTGTTAAAGTAAGAATTAGATGTTGAGACCTTAATGAAAGTTGTAGAGCTTGTCGAGAGAATTTTGAGGATATAAAGAATATCGAAAACGAAGCTCGTATGTGAGAGTTATGGTTATTCGAAGATTTCAGGAAAATACCTGATGCGATGACGTGGCGGCACTGGAGTGCACCACGTGGTAAATCGGCCACCCGCTCCTCCAAGAGACGCAACGACGTAGCTGCACTAGATCGTGACAAGTGGCACCACCATGTGGCAACATGTGACACGTTTTAGAAGAAGCATGGGTGGATGAATCTGAGTACTGTAACGCCATAAAATTTCAACAAATTTTCACATTTTAAAAACAATTCAATTCACGATATTATAAAACACATTGTTCTTATATTCCACATAAGTTAAAATCCCAAGATCATAACATATCAATAGAACTTCGCGCATGTGTGTGTACAGATCATGTCGGCGCCTTCCTACGATCTTTACTAGTACCTGAAACACATAACACATAACACAAAACACGATAAGCACGAAGCTTAGTGAGTTCACCAAAATACCACACATAACATATACTAGTCACTCGAGGCTATAACTCTACGGTCCCTTGGGCCCTAACTCTGTGGACCCTCTGGTCCTAGCTTTGTGAACCTTCCGGTTCTAACTCTTATATACTCTGATATACACACGGCATAAATCACATAGAAATAATGTAGTGCAACACATCACATAAATAACATACAATAGCTCTGTCACATAACTCTAATTACCACTCAAGGTAAAGCATAGTGAGAGGACTCACATCGGATGTCTCCGTAATACTCGCCCGCGTAACACTGATCTAGACTCTGCCTAAACACATAAACGATCATCTCAATTAATAACGACTCTCCAGGCTAGACTAAATCCTCATGCGTCCTCTAAGAAGGCTAAAATACCATTTTACCCTTCAAACAGTCCACAAGTCCAATTGTTGACCAAACCCTAAAAGTCAACAAAAGTCAACGGTCAACCCTCTAGGTGAGTTCAGTCATGAACTCAAGTCCTCAAAATCCCTAATAACTCACTGAGTCACTTCCCCAACTCAGCAAGTCACCAACTGAGTGATTCATGGGGAAAAACTATCCTACTCACCGAGTCTGTTCTTGGCCTCGGCGAGTTCATGCCATGCTCAAACTCAAATGACCTCCTGAGGTAAGATCTGTTCCTCCAATCCATAGATCTAGCCTTACGAACCACTATAATCACGTAAAGGTCTGACCTTTACACTCATGCAATGACCAAAATGCTTCCTTGGGTGAAATAACCCCTAAAACGGCAACCTAGGGCCATATCTCTAATGAAGTAGCAAAAAGCAATGAGAATGGGACTCTCTGGACCTCTTAAAGTCCAGATCTAAGAAGAACACCACCTTGGGACCTCACATACTTCGAATCCAATCCAAAGAATGCACAAGAAAACCCTAGATTCAACTAGAACACCAAATACACAAGTTTGAGCACATATTAGTACCTCTAGTAGCCTCCTCTGATGAAGGGATGATAGATCTAAGCTCCTCAACCTTCCTTGTTTTACCTCTTTCCTTCTTTCTTGCAAAAACACACTTAGAATGATGAAATAACCCTCCTCTTTCACTACAAGCCTTCTCTCTGCTCTCTAGGGTTTCTCAAGGGTCTGATAGCCACAAATGGTGGCTAAAAGATCCTTAAATAGGGCTCAGGCCCTGGAGAAGTAGGGTTTCATTAAACAGCATGGACTCGCCAAGTCCACGATTGGACTCGCCGAGTCCGCCATTAAATCAGTCCGACCATGCGCGATCCTACTCGACGAGTCTGAGCACCTACTCGCAGAGTCCCTCTCTAAAACTCAATATAAATGCATAAAATAAGATACCTAGGAATCCGGATGTTACAAGTACCACACGTGACGAGCAACCGTAGGAGCCAATAAGCTTCGTGTGTGCAACACACACAATAAAGGTGCACGACGTGCCATCCTGTATGCTTATAAATAGCTGCGAAATGAGTCCATTTTACCTCACCATTCATTTTAGCTCTCCCTCAAACCTGTCTAGCCATTGAGTCCAATTTTTTTTAGGTTCTTTTGGGTATTTATTAAGGTGTTGAGGGGTAAAGGTGTCCGGCTAATATAAGCTTTCAGTTTTAGAGTTTTGTCTGAGCATTTTCCTAGTTTTTGCTAAAACTTATGTAAATTAAGCTACACTCTTTTGCTTTTAGTGTAACTTTTATTTATAGTCATAAGTCATTATTATGAACCTATAAATATGATTTATCGGTGCTTCCATGTCATAATATTATATGATCCAGTTAAGGGAGACATATCTAGAATGGTCACGTTGGCTTGGTTGTTGGATTTTAGAAAAGCTATATGCCGGAATGGTCCTGCCCCTCGATTGTCCTGCCTGGCCGATCCTTACTTCATAGAATTATCAGTATTCATTAGGTTCAATAACAAATCTAAACTACCATTAATCGTCAAAGAATGATTAGACTAAGACTTAGTGATATTCATACCTAGGTCACGTCAGAGGAAAAAGATAAAATGCCAAGGCGAAGTTCTGCTTAAGTTTCGAGGCATCCAACTTTATCAAGTGAGTGCATGGTACCCTTTGTGAGCATGATTTTTAATATAAGTATTAATTAAAGAATTAAATATCTGATAAAGAGTTTATATGTGATATACATGCTTATTGCCTAGAATATGTGTTAAGAACATATTTGATAATATATGATATGTGAACCATGTATGGTTCTATATGTGTTAAGATATATATATACTAGTATCGAATCCGCGCGATGCGGCGACGACGATTTGTTTCATTCCGGCGATTAGTTTCTGAACGAAAGTTAGTGTCATTTTGGTGATCGTCAAATGTTTCTTTTCGATTTGTTTCATTCCGACGATTTGTTCCTTTAGCCGATCAACTGTCTCTAGACGGGCAGGAAATAATAATTTCCGTCTATTACTTTTTATCTGGCAGCGGACGACGATTACGTTCATTTAATGAATAATGTTGAGATGATAAATTACCATTTTATTTGTTTCATTTCGAATTGAAAAGGTAAATTATATTATATAAAAATATAAAATTATTGAACTATGTTTAAAATATATAATGTTACCTTTTTTGCAAGACTATACATGATCGTGTGAAAAGTTAAAAATTAATTATTATTATTATTATTTTCATTCTTTTGTGTTTTGTACCCATGTGATACAAGTGTGCCAAATAATTTCTTTCATATATTAGTTTTTTTTCGTAGGATTTTTTTTGAATACTTTATTTTCTACAATTAGTTTTACATGTACGATGCAACAGATGATGAATAGTTTCATTCCGACAATTAGGTTTTTTTCACAGATGACGAATGGCTTGCTTTCGAAAAGCTATTCGACTTATATCAATGGTCTCTATTGTTCTTTTTTCGTAAATGTTTTTTTTTTTTTGTCGACTTCGTGTTTTTTGTGTTTAATTTGAGCCAAACTCACTTAATTTTACTAATCATCGTTAAATTTAACTAAAACTTTATCACCCAGTACTTCAAATTTTAAGTAACTAAAACTCAATTATATCAGTCAACAAGGTACCCATACGATGCATCGACGCCATATAGTTCTTTTCAGTAGACAATTTTCATCCGGTGGTTAGTTTCATTTTCGTGGTTTCAACCTTTTGGCATATTGTTTTGTATCGGATAGCTCCTTTCGGCGAATAATTTCTAGCTAGGTAGGTAATTACAAGGGTCGAATAGTTTCACATCTCTCATCATCTATTGCTCTGATTTATATTTCACTATGTGGCGATAGAAAATTATTATGTTGGTGATTAGTTTTGTTTCGAAAATAGTTTTTTTTTCCTGTAATTAGTTTTGTTTCGGAAATAATTTTTTTTTGTTGTAATTAATCTATTTATTATTATTTTCCAAACTTTTTGTCAAAAAAATTAGAAATTGATTTATAGCTATTTCAAAATTTGTATTTATAGAATTTTATGGTTAATTCCATTTTGTATTATATAATTGGTCTTTTTGTTAATATCTTATAAGAAAATTTGATTATTGTCCTATTATTTTAATTGCATAGTCAAATTTTTTTTAATTACCCTATTATCCTTTACAACAAATTTTATAATTTATTTTTATAAAATTGTTTGTTAGCAGATTAAAAACATGATTTACATGTAGTCTCTAATTTCAACAAAACCAAAAACAAAAAATTTATAATAGTAGTTTGTTCATATACAAATGAAAATAAATAAACATAAACTAATAATATTAAAGCATGCTATATATATATATATATATATATATATATATATATATATATATATATATATATATATATATATATATATATATATATATATATACTAGCCGTTTACCTGCGAAAAGTGGCAGGCGACAAATAGTTTGTTTCGACAATTAATTTTTTTTTTCAATGGAGAATGGTTATTTTCAATTCAATCATTAGTTTGTTTTAGAAAACATGTCATATTAAAAATAAAGAAAATTCATGAAATGATCAAATTATAGGGTGTTCAGTATTTATTTGGATGAAAATAAGATCTGGTCAAAACCTTGGAAGAGAAGATTTATAGGAGTTTGTTTAAATTTTGATATTATTTTATTAGTGATTACTTGTACAATTAGCTTAATGATTTGAACGTCTTAAAAAAATATTATTATTTTATTCAATCTACTTTTAGAAATAGTGGGATTTGTTTTATAAGATAGTATATATATATATATATATATATATATATATATATATATATATATATATATATATATATATATATATAATAGAAATTTTATGATATCGTTTATTTTGCAATCATTATCTAGCATTTGATTAATTTAAATATGTGTATAATATATGTTTGTTTGAATGATATAAATTTTCAAATAAAATTCATATTTCTATTCAAATAGAAATTGTTTATTTTATAAGATTGGCTCATATATATAATCTGTAGATGTATTTCTTATTAACCTAACCCTAACATTATTTCAGCCTCCTCTTAATATTAGCCGCATCCATCTAATTACCAGTTATGCAGTTCATCCCCTCCGCCGCCTCCATTTCTACACCACAACCGACTTCTCCATTACCGAATGCACACCTCCGACCCCTCAATAAACGACGCCATGGCTACAAATGCGACTCGATTACACAATCATTTACTCTACCTACATCTTCCGTTGCAACTACTCCCTTTTACAAGAAACAGTTGCCTCTAACTTCTCTAATATGATGCCAACACTACAACTGCCTCTCTTCTACTTATGACTACCTGTAGAACCCATTTCGATCTTCAGTGAAACTATATTCTAAAGGAAACCAAAACAATAGTGCAAAAGAATTGTTTTTTTTTTCAACTGATGTCTCAGTGATATGTGGATCGAAAGGGGTTGATAGCCATTTCTATATTTTTATTTTGCAGTCACTGATCCGAGAGTATGGATTAAACATAGACATTTGTTCCTGATCCGAAAGTATGGATTAGATATAGTCGTTTATTCCTGATCCGAGAGTATGGATTAGTTAAAGCCTTTCATTTATGAATACGAGAGTATAGATTAGTTAAAGACATTCATTTTGGACGACACACCCTCGCAAATTGGCCCTGCTTGCCACAATTGTGGCACCCACTTGCGGATTGACAAACACCCGGTCACGGATCGACAAACACCGTCGTGCACCTTCTTGATTAAATAGTTGTTCTTTAGTCACATTAATTATATGTTATTAAATTCATATAATCTCATATGATTAAATACACAAGAACAATTACTAATTTGAGAATGTGAAAATTAATATTGTGCACATAAATCATATACGACTAAGGTCCCGTTTGATATTTGTTGTCTGCAAATGTTTTCTAACCGAGAAAGAAACCATGCTCTTTGATTTTACATTTGACTGACTATGTTGAATGATGAAAAATGACTATATTATTATGTTGTCATATAGTGTGATCACACCCGACCTAGATGGTGGGCAACACGGGTGGTCGTCCAGGGCCCATGTTTGTAAGTGGCCCAAAATTCCTAGAATATATGGTATATATAGAAAGATAAAAAAAATAAACTTATCCATTGTATTTGAAAGAGAAAAAAAATTAACTTATCTAAAAATATTAGGAGAAATATTTTTCTTTAAATTAGTCGTGTTTGTAATGTTATTGTCATATTCATCTTTTTCAATATCAATAATGATTTCTATTATGATGTGTCTATTTTTTTTATTTAATTTTTATTATATTTACGACTTTGGGGACCATATTTTCTTTTTGCATTGGGCCCACTATATCTTTCTATCAGCCTTAACTGTGATGGATGAAGTTGCTGAATATATATATATATATATATATATATATATATATATATATATACATATATAAAGAGAGAGAGAGAGAGAGAGAGTTAGGTTCAAATGTTTTTAATATCTATTGTGTGCTTGTAGGATTGATTTTAGACCAATGATTTTTGTTATTTTAAGAAAGTAATTAATACATATTAAATGTTGAAAGTTTAATTAATATTCATTATATCTTTAACATGTACTATGTATTAATCACTTTCTTAAAATAACTAAAATGATTGGTCCACAATCAATCCTACATACACACAATAGATAGTTAAAACACAATAACTTATATATATATATATATATATATATATATATATATATATATATATATATATATATATATATATGTATATTGAAGGGTTTTAGGTAAAACAAATAAACTAGAAAACAATTCCTAAGTTCACATGCAACCTACTTTGGATCTATGTTTTATCTATTGAACATACAACTTTGAATTGCAAAACAAGAACCCTAGAGGAGAGAGGCTATAATCGAAATCTACAAACTAGGGTTTAGTAATTACATACCTTTCAATTGTTATAGTAAACAATTGATGATTCCCTTGATCTTGATCTTGATCTTCTTGGAAGCTTAGCACCACAAGTGTAATGCCTCTAATGGAATCACACCCAAACTAGCAAGAAGGAAATTAGAGGAGAGAGGGAAGAGGGAGTATGCAAAATTTCGGCCCTTAGGGTTTCTTCCAAAGAAAAGAGTGACCAAAACATGAACCAGGAGGCTCCTTATATAGCTGAGGGATCTAGGGTTTAGGAAAACCCTAGTTATCCTTTGCTTAGGGCCTAAGCAAACCCAAGGGCCTTATCCAAGCCCCTATGGACGAAATTATTAGGGTTTCCCCTAAAGATTTCGTCCACCCTTATCCAAGGGGGTTCTAGAGCCTTCCACTCAACTATTAGATAATTGCAAACTAGTCCCTGCACCTTATAATTAATTCTTTTAACCCCGAAATTAATTATAATTAATTTATGGCTAACAACTAATTAAACCAAATGATTTCTTATTAATATATTAATCTTTTAACATATTAATAGATTCATTTATAATAATTTATTAATCTTATAATAAATTAATATCTCTCCTTTCATAATTTCCTTGTCCGGTTGCTAGGTTTGAGGGCAACCCAAAAGAACTGTGCTGCTATCAATTCAAGTACATACCAATTATAATTATGGGCTTAGACACCTAATCCAACATATATATATATATATATATATATATATATATATATATATATATATATATATATATATATATATATATCTTCTCTTCTAATAAAAGACTCTTAAAGATGCCACGTGTTTTATTTCTACGTCTCTGTTTTGCCAAGTGGCATCTTCTTATAAACCCATCGATATAATTCCCGCCTATTTCATTCTCCATAATTTGTTCCTACAAATCTGGACCAGCAACAACTATTGCGTGATTTTTGTTCCAGCTATTTACACAGGGATTCAAAATTTGAAATTTAAATACCCCATCTTCCATATCTCTACCATATGTTCATCTAATTCAGGTATCTCACTGAGCTTTTTATTCACCTACTTGATGGTAGAAACATAATCAAATGGGAAGAGCTTACTTCGCCATCTTTGCTTTTTTTTTTTTTTTCTCTAGAAGCCCTAGACATCACCACTAATTGTCTTTCTAAGGGAATAAGAACCGTCATACTTTCTTCTTGCATGATGAAATCAACAAAGGTTAGTCAGATATATATATTTTTTTCTATTTGAGCCCTAAAAGGTTCATATTTTCTACTGATGGTTGTTTTTTTTCTCTAACGCTTTATACAGGTATAGTGTACTCTCTTTCTCCTTTGCTTTACATCTCACTCTTTCCAATTTTCCCTTGTAAGTGGTATCATCGTCTTCCTTACCTCCCCCATCTAAATTAACCATGTTTTCTCACACTGATATTGAAGTTTCAATATATCTATCGTCTTCTTTTTTTGCTTTTTAGTGATTGGATCGTATATTTCTCCTCAATAATTGTTTATTTTCGAATTAGAGATCCTCGATTGCTACCCCACCGGTAGTAGATTGAAGAAAAATTAAGGTGATCGACATTATTTTTGGATTTCCCAAATGGGATTGTTCTTGAATTTTTTTTTCATGGTATTTTGGGGGGATTTTGGGTTTATGGTATAAAGGGTGTTCTTTGGCAAGTGATTGTAGGATCTCTATTTCATCTATTCGATCATCTCATTAATCGGTCAACACAAGCTCATCTTTTTGGTAATCTTTTTATCTATTATGGTCACTGCTGTTAATACTTCCCATTGTTGTTGGTGGTTGTAGACGTGTTTCTGGAAACACCCACTTTGTATCGAAGCTCACGTTGGCTCTAAATATGTTTTTCATCTCTGTCTTTTCATTGTGGTGATTGTCAGTAGTTTTTAGTTTTATGAAAATTATATTCGAGGTTTTCCATTGAAATTGGTTAGTAAAGATGAAAGTATTAACTCTAAAATCGAATCAATTGCATATATGTTTTTTATTAAATTTGTATATATTAGAGATTTAGGCTTTTAAAGGGATTACTTGAACTCTGGAATCTTAAATCCTTCTTGTATTCGTACCAAGTGAGTATCTAAGGCTCTTAGTAAGAGATTACTTAGAGGGTTATTATGGTATTTATTGTTATATTCTTTTACTCACAAAGTGTTTATGCAGGAACAAAATAAGTGAAATAAGATGTGGTCTAGACTTACATATTCAAGACAGGCATGCATTTTCATATTTATGTACTCTGTTAATTTATTACATTCTTCATAATCACTTGGAAAAATGTGAAATTATATACGGTTTCTTATAGGGTTCTTGGTCTGGTCCTTTACATTCTATATCAGATGCACAAAAATCTTTAGCCACTCTAGGTTCATCATATGGAGGCAGGAATCTAACATTTAAATGCGTTCATTGATGATCCTCTGTTTACAAAGGTGCTCAAGGTTTTAAATGGCATGTAAATTAGGATAACTAATTATAACATTGTCACCTAATGAGGAAATTGTAGTACATATCCGAACTCGAACACTAAATTAGTTCTATACGAGTATGTACTTGATATGATTATTTAATTTTATGAATAGTTAATATGTTAAACATGATTAAAGAAGCAATATTACCACTGTAATAATATAAATAATTTTAATTTTTTTTTTATCAATTTTTAACCTTATTGGTGTTTTTTAATTTTGTTATTCCTACTGGGAAATATCCTTATAAAAATCTTTAGTGTCGATTATATCGTTTTTAATTTTGTTTTTTTCTATTATGGCATTCAACTTCCATGTTAATGTCAATTGTATCGTTTTACTTTTCATTTTCTTTTTTCAATTATAGCATTCAGATTTAATGTTAATGTCGATTATTGTCAATTTTTGTCAAATATAGCATTTAACTTTCATGTTAGTGTTGATTATAACATTTTACTTTAATTTCTTTCAATTATAACATTCAACTTTCATTTTAATGTCAATTATATCATTTTACTTTCATTTTGTTTCGATTATAGCATTCAACATTCATGTTAATGTTGATTATAAGGTTATACTTTCTTCTATGTGTAAATTTTATAAATCTTATTGTTATTTTGAGCAACTATTCTTCTTTTGTAATCTAGAAATGGCAAAAGATTTATCTTTCGCTATTAATTAAACGAGTCCTTTGTTGAATAGGGGGCTTTGTATGCTACTTGAATGAAGAGATGGTTGTTAATGATAAGTTGATAACCCTTGGGTTGTTATTGCTATGATATACTTCCATAAAACGAGTATGCACTTGAACACAATTATTATATAGAATCTTGCATGCATCATTTTTAATAAGTACAACTATTGATATGCTTGAAATGTTTTGATTTTTTATGAAAGAGATGGAAAGTGGCAAATTCTATGATTGTATATATGATGTTGATGTTGGTTTGCATTATAAAATTCTTTTAGCTGAAAGATGGGTACCAGAACATAATATATATTGCACATAATTAAGGTATGTTGCTATTATCATGGTATGTGAGCAACATCCATTCGATATGCCTTTTTCAAAAGACAACATTAGTAATAATAATGATCTTGATGCAAATATTGGAAGTATTGGAAGACGCATTGCAGTAAGGTTCCATATAGCTAGGAGCATACCAAGTATCTATTTAACTAGAGATATGTGTAGTTGCCAACAAAACTTTTGGTAGTTGGTTGGGTTAGACAAACTTTTATGTTGTTTTTAGATGATAGCTTTATGTGGGCATTACATTTGAAGATATCATTAGCCGGATTGAATGAATTGTTTTTTTGATTGTCAGAAATGTTAAGCAAAATTGGTAGTTTCTACTAAGCGTTTTATTTTTAGGGTAATTTAATACATGATTTTCATTGTTAATTGGATTATACTTCAAAGTCTTTAAAATGATAATTTTAACATGTTATCTACCGGTATATTATGACATTATATTGGTATGTTTAATTAAAATTTGCTTATTTTTATTTTGTAATCAACGTATCTTAGTTGGCGATTATTCTTGCTGTTTTTTGTATAATAGTTAATACATCTACAATGATTTTGAACGTACTTATCTCTATATCATTATATTTATTTATTATACATCTTGGTGTCCCAAACCTTCACAGGTTTGAGTTTTTAACATGTTTTGGTTGACATTAAATAAAATTCAATGACAACCAGAATCGTAAAAATGAAAACCAGAACCGGAACCACTTAAGTCGGTTCCGATTTCGGAATCGACGGTTCCAAGGCGGTTCCAGTTCCGAAAGTTGGCACCCAGTTCCGGTGTTCATCTCTAGAAATTGCTACATCTGCTTTAGCAATACTCATTATCATATTTTGGTGTCCCTATAAGTTGTAATAAAAGGACTATGATAAGTTGTTTATATTCAATTCATTACTATAGTTGATTAATAATTATGATTTTTTATTATAAAAATTTATGTTTTTGTGTAACTGTAGTTTCCACGGGTTATAACGTAGTACTTCTAATAAAAAAGTCTACTTTATGACACGTGTTATGTTCTTATCACCCGGTTTGACACGAGGCGTCTTCTCTTTGTTCGATTTTTTTATTTTCCCACTCAATGATAATCAATGCCATTAAAATGATATTCAATGCTATTACAACTAATAGAATCAACTTTTTTATTTCAATCCACATTAATTGTATTTGAATCCCGTTGAGTGAGGACCTTCCAACTACCAAGTCTATAAATCAGGAACAATATCTCGCTCTCTCCTTCATCGTTTCATCGCTTCATCCCTAAATCACAACTCTGTATCCTCTAAATTCTTATGCTCTCTTTTGGAAACAAAATCAACTATGATATTGTTTCAAAATTTAAAATATCCAAATCCTTAAGCGTTAGAAGATAATATTCCGGCTCGCTGCTCAACGACATTGAGTGCTTTCTTTTTGAAGGTAGTGTATCGGTGGAAAACACTTCCTCGACTCACATATCTTGTGCATATGCTTTTTCTCTTTTCCTTAATTTTGTTATAAATTGTGCTGATGAATGCGACCTGAATTTCGTTTTTGTTAGAAATTTCAGAATATTGGTAGCTAATTCTATGAGTTCTACGTACATCTAGAAACGAGAAGTAGTAGATTATGAATGGTAGTATTTTGATTTTTAAGACCCGATTTAATCCCACTATGAGCAATAGCTTGTCTAGGATTACAATTTCATGGATGACTGAGAACACTTAATTTGAGGTGAGACACGGTTAAAACATTACGATTCCATTTATGGAATCTGAATTGTAGTTTGAGTAAAAAAGGTTGAATTTTATAATTGAGTGTTCTTCCCTCTCAAAAATTATAAAAGTAAGTACAGATATGATTTTGATAGTACGTAATTGTCCTTATGAATTTGATTTAATAGTAATCTTCATGATAATGTGTTCGCTTTATCTCAATATCATAAATAGTGAAGGAGAACATAAGTACCCTGCTTCGAGCTATGTTATGAATTGTACATGTAATTCTTACTTTGTACATTCAAACCTTGATATTTACATTATAGAAACCTGTTTGATTTTGTCATGTAGATGCATGCACATGAAATTCTAATGAGTAGTTTACCCATTACATGCGATGCATGCACATGAAACATTTTAATGCTTGAGCAAAATGTTTATCAAACATAAGGATTCATTCATTATTCCATTCATTATTACAATTTTTAGTATTGGGTTTTCTAATAAATTTAGAATCTAGGTAGCTAAATGCTAATGGTAGGTTATCTTATCTACCTGAGTTAGTATTGCATAAAGAAGTTCTATTGGTCCTCCTTATGGTACAAGGATTGTAGGAGGAAGAATTGTAAAAGAAAGGTATGGTGCTGCTAAACAACAACATACATTTACGGTGAGCAACATTTATAATCTCTGAACACTTTCAAATGTTCTGAGTTTTAACCTCTAATTATTTGTAACTTCTATTTATTATGTTGAGGTTTTATGGAGTAAAAGGGTGAAACCACTTCATAAAATACTCATAAACGACAGAAACCTTTATATATTAAAAACAATAAAACAAGTTGATTTATATATTGCATACCACTTTGCTTTATTCAAACATTTATTTATCATAATGGCTGAAAGTATTTATTATTAATCAGATATGGGAAGATGAAATTGAAAGATATAAAATTTTTCTTAAGATTTTTGATATGTTATTTTTAATAGAAGATTCATATGGTTGGTTTTTAAATCACTACTACACAAGTGATTTAATAATGCGACCCATTTTTTATTTTTGAGGCGGTTGATAGTAAAAACCGCCTCATTAAATGTATAAAACATTAAATAATCCAATAACCGCTTTAAAAAAGTACCGGATAAATTCTGAAAAGTTTTTGTTAAGGCGGTTAAAAATAAATAGCATCAAAAAACAATTTTTTAAGGCGGTTAAAAATAAATAGCATCAAAAAAAGATTTTTTAGTGCTGCTTCATGTAACAGCATCATTAAATAAGGAGTTTTTGATGCTTTTTTTTTATAAAAGAGCATCATTAAATCTTTATCTTTTAATGCTATATTTTAAAAAACGCATCAAATGAAAACACTTTGATTTTTTAGTGCTACTTCATTGTAAAAGCATTATTAAATCTTTATCTTTTGATGCTATATTTTGAAAAAAAAAAAGCATCAAATGAAAACCAGCTATATCCGTCTTTTAGGGTTTCTGTAAACTCTTATACTTCGAACTTTTGGAACATGAAGATTCTCTGCATTTATGAAACATAAACATAAATGCGTATTAACTCAAAATACCCTTATTAATTGTTTTGCTATCTTCACTAAAGGTAATTTTAATTTTATTGTACTTTTGATTTTATTCTAAGTATTTATTTATTAAATGATTGTTTATTGATGTTTTTTTAAATTGATTAGTGTAGACTGTGAACATGTGAAAATTTTCATAACTTGTTTGTTTAGAATCAATATATTTACCTTCTTTGAATGTTTATTTTAATTTTCAGATGAATCGTGATTATTGGATGTACAACACTTCACGTTTTTCTCAATTTTATATAGAGGGTGTTCAAACTTTTATTAGGGTTTGCCGAAGAAAATCGCTTAGAAAAAGGAAGTGGATCGATTTGTTGTCCTTGTAACGTTTGTAAAAACTTTAAAACGTTTAATTGTACCGAAGAAATAGAGTATCATTTGTTGCAAAATGGTTTTGTGCCTAATTACACTTGTTGGTCAAGATATGGAGAAACACTACTTGATTATAGTACATCCTCGACCAATTTACATATTAATAATAGTACATGCAACAAAGATTCATATGTTGTTGATGATGATCACCATTCAAATGATCCCAATGACAATTTCAATGAAATGTTCGATGACATGGAGGCTAATATGGGTGATGTTGAACAAGAAAAATTACATGGCCTATTTGAAGAAGCAGAAACACCGTTATATAGCGGTTGCAAATTTATGAAACTTGATGTTGTATTGAGGTTGATGAACTTAAAGTCGAAAAACGGATGGAGTGATAAAAGTTTCACAAGTCTATTAGTGCTTTTGCATGACATTCTTCCGGAAGACAATGCATTACCCATTTCTACATACCAAGCAAAAAAGCTAATGTGTCCGATGGGATTGGAAGTTGAAAGAATACATGCATGTCCAAATAACTGTATGTTGTATAGAAAGGAGTTCGAGAATAAACATAATTGTGTTTTTTGCGGTGCATCGAGGTATAAACGGAAAAAAGATTTGGATGAAGTTGACGATGATGTGACAAAAAATGGACCACCAGCTAAAATGTTGTGGTATCTCCCTATTATACCGAGACTGAAAAGGTTATTTTCAAACGAAGAAGAAGCAAAGTTACTTTGTTGGCATTCGGAAGAACGTGAAACTGACAGAAAACTAAGACATGTTGCAGATTCACCTCAGTGGAGAAACATTGATAAGAAGTATCCTGAATTTGGAAAAGAGATGAGAAACATACGGTTTGGGCTTAGTTCAGACGGGATCAATCCTTTTGGGAACATAAGCAGTCGTCATAATACGTGGCCGGTTCTTTTGTGCATTTACAATCTTCCACCGTGGTTATGCATGAAACGGAAATACATTATGATGTCGTTGTTGATTCAGGGGCCGAGACAACCTGGTAACGATATTGATGTGTATTTTTCTCCTTTGATTGATGACTTAAAAACTCTTTGGAGTTCGGGTGTAGACGTATATGATGCTTATAAGAAACAACACTTTCAATTGCGGGCCATGATTTTTTGTACTATAAGTGATTTTCCAGCGTATGGTAACTTGTCAGGATACAAAACAAAGGGTAAGAAAGCTTGTCCAGTTTGTGAAGATCAAACAAGCTCGATATGGTTAAAAAATTGCAAAAAAACTATAGACATGGGACATCGAAGATTCCTTCCGAAGAGTCACCGTTTTAGGAAGAAAACTATTGAGTTTGATGGAAGTATCGAGATCAGAATGATGAGGAAACGATTTGATGCATTTTCACGAGTTGCAAGTATAAATGTAGTGTTGGGAAAAAGATTTCGTGTTGATAAAGATGCCCTTTGGAAAAAAAAGTCATTTTTTTTTGAATTGCCTTACTGGAGACATTTGGATGTTAGACATTGTTTAGATGTTATGCATATTGAAAAAAACGTATGTGAGAGCTTGATATGCTTATTATTAGGTATGATGCATAAAACTAGAGAGTTTAATATCCGAAAGGACATGGTCGAGATGGGGATACGTGAAGATCTTGCTCCCGAACAAAGTGCTAACCGTATTTATCTCCCAGCTGCTTGTTATACTACATCCAAAGAAGAAAAAATAAAGTTTTGCAATGTTTACATGATATTAAGGTTCCATCAACTTATTCTGCAAACATTAAAAGATTTGTGTCGATGAAAGACTGTAAATTGTTTGGAATGAAGTCTCACGATTGTCATGTTTTGATGACACATATGATTCCTATCGCAATTCGTGGAATTTTACAAGATGATGTACGACATTCTATCACTAAGCTTTGCTTGTTTTTTAACAACATTCACTCAAAGGTTATTGACATAGAAGATTTGGATAAATGGGAGAAAGACGTTTATGTTACACTTTGTGAATTAGAGATGCACTTTCCACCCTCATTTTTTGATATAATGGTTCACTTGATATCTCACATCGTACAAGAGATTAAGGCTTGTGGTCCCGTATTCTTACGGTACATGTACCCTTTTGAAAGATACATGGGTATCCTAAAAGGTTATGTAAGGAACCGTAATCGACCTGAGGGCAGTATTGTTGAAGGGTATACTTCTGAAGAGGTGATTGAGTTCTGCCAAGGTAATCCTATTAATAATATATTACAGTTATAAACATTTATAATATATTACATATAATATAATAATTTATTTTTTTATAGGCTATATGAAAGATGTCGAAAGTGATGGTGTTCCTAAAACTCGTCATTCAGGTCGACTTGAAGGTAAGGGAGGAGTCGGTTTAAAAGTAACCATGCCAACTTATGAAGAGTTACAAGTTGCACACTTAGTGGTCCTAAAACACATGAAATGTCTTACTCCATACATTGATGAACACATGGACATGTTGAAGTCGAAATACCCGGGCAAGGAACAAATGTGGTACATAAACAATCATAATAAAGAGTTTTCAAGGTGGCTGAAAAATAAGGTAGCAGAAACTAATGTTGATGAAACTGTGAAAAGATTAGGACATGGGCCAGATTGTAGAGTTAAATCTTATGAAGGGTATGACATTAATGGGTATACCTTTTACACGAAAGATCAAGATCAAAAAAGTACAATGCAAAATAGTGGAGTTACAATGATAGCATCAACGACCGAATTCGACAGATGGGATCATGATACTTTGATAAGAATAGCCAAAGATTCTTATTACGGTGTTATACAAAATATTTGGGAGTTGAACTATTTTGACTTCGTTATTCCCGTGTTCAAATGCAAGTGGGTGAATAACCGTACAGGTGTTCAAGTCGACAAAGATGGTTTTACACTTGTCGACCTTACAACTAATGGCTATGCATCTGGACCATTCGTTCTCGCAAAACATGTCACACAAGTTTTCTATGTCAAAGATCCGAGCAAACAAAAAGAGCACATCGTCTTACAAGGTAAACGAGGAATTGTTGGTGTTGATAATGTCGTTGATGAGGAAGAATACGACCACTTTGATGATCTACCACCATTTTCAGTTGGTATTGAACACGATAATTACGATAATGTCGAACGTACAACATTCGTACGATCTAACATTGAAGGGACATATGTTGATTAAGGACATGATTGGGGTTTTTCTTATGCATTTTTTACTATTGCGATTACATGATTTTTGTATGAAATACTATCTATTGATAAGAGTAATTACAATACGGTCCTTATCTTTTGATAATTACAATGTTTCTATATTACTATCCATTAAAATGTATCAGTATGAGTGTAAAACTTTTACTTGCTCTGTTAACAAAATGGACAAATTCACTTTCAGAAAAAGGCAACCTAGTTATACTTTCAAAAACCGCCTCAACAAATAAACCGCCCTAAAATATATACAAAATAGCTTTAAAAAATATTTATAACAGCATCAAAAGATAAACAGCATTAGAAAAACAAAAAACATTAAAAAAATCCTATAACCGCCTCAAAAAACACCAAAAAAATAGAAATAGCATCAAAAAATATAGTAACGCATCAAAAAATTATGGGATTATAATTGATGGCATTAAAAAATAGAAAAAAAGCATCAAAAAAAGTTCAATAAATTACCAAACGAGAGGAACGCGAGGATGAATAAGGAATAATTACCATTAAAAAGAATAAAATGTTCTTTCAATTCATTAAATAAATCAACTTATTTTATCAAATATTAATTACTACCTCACATTAAAATTTAGGAGCTGCCGTTTTTTTAAACTTTTGATCGTGGTTACTACATTAAAAACCCTTAATAGCATCAAAAAACCCTTCAAAAAAGTCCAAGATACCGCTTCAAAAAACCCTCCATAGCCTCCCCAAATTCCACACAAATCGCATCATAAAACCTAAAACCGCCCCAAATCATCTCTTTCCCTCTAAAATTTTAGTTTTAGCTTTCTAAAATTTTCATTGCGCGCCCTCTTCTGTGTTCCATAGCTGAATTCGTAACCCATTCTTTCTGTAAAACATCCATAGTCGACGCCATTCCGACCTCTATTCCGGCCGTCCCCGACGCTTAAATCGCTCCAGAAGTCTCCTCGGTTTCAATAGGTTGGCATTTTCGAGTTTCTTTTTCCAATAAGGTATGTATATATATATATATATCGATTTGTTTTCTTTTTATACCTTAGGAATCTGTAAGAATATGAGAAGAATATGAAAAGATGATGATGAATATTTAGAATATATGATAAGATGAACACGTGACTATAGTATTGATTTTCTTTTTGTCAAAAAGCGCTATTACTTTAGGTTATATTTAGGAATCTTTTAGGAATCTTTAGAATATGAGAACAAACTATATGATGTCGGGAATCTTTAGAATATGTTTAGAATATGAAAAGATGTTTTATTCTGTTTAATAAATGTAATATTTGGCCCACATATATGGGGTCTACCAATTTCATTGGATTTGTAACTTTTATGTGGATTATGTTTTTGTTTTTCTTGCAATATACTATTGTATTGGAATATGTTATACTCTAGTGTTTATCATGTTCTAGTGTTTATCATGGATAAAATTATTTTTAATTTGTATAATGTTGTTAGGTTATAAAAATGGATGAGGTAAGACCAATAACAAAAAAAAGAGGTCAACGTGGTATTGCTGCATTCAAGAAAAATTATCGACCTGAAGAGTATAATGTTAAATTCAATGAGAATAATATCCCAAATGGTGGCATGTCAACCCAATTTATGTCTTGGTTTGGCATGAATGTTCAACATAGGTTTCCGATAGATGAAGATCCGGGTAAAGTTAAAGATAAATATTTTGAAGATTTATGGTTGGAAGCTAAGGTATTATATTTTAATTTATTACAAATATGAATAATTTGTTATTTAGTTATTATGTTTAACATTTTTTGTCTTGAAATTGTAAAAGCAATGGAATATCGAGTCTGATGACATGAAAGATTATATGAAGAGGAGAGCTGTTAAACTTGCATCAAATTTTAAATCAAGGCTAGTTTCAAAATTTGTAAATAATGAATTAGATGCATGTGCTGTATATACCTTTATACCTCGCGATGTTTGGGATAGATTCGTTGCACAAAAAACTACCCCTGAGTTTTTGGTATGTTTTAATTGTTTATTTATTATTATTATTGATAATATTATTAGTATGTTTACAAATAATTAATAAAATTTTGTTGATATGTGTGTAGGCAAAAAGTGCAAAAGCTAAAAAAAATAGTGCTAAAAAGAAATCCCAAAACCACGTAGGACGAGGTGGATGGCCGGGTCTTGAAAAAAAAGCACCTATTATATGGCCTCAACTTGTAGCAAAATATGAGTTTCTAGAAAGCATACAAAATGAAAGGTCTAAGTTGTATTTAATGTCTTTCGCAAAAAAAGACAAAGAAACCAAGATGTATGATCTTCCACAAACGGCAATTGAAAATTTCAAATTTTTGGTAACAATTATGTTTTTTAAATAATGAGACTTTGATTATTTTTAGTAAATAAATGTTACCAAGTACTTTTTTTTATATAGGAACGAGAAGAGAAAAATATGATAGCCGATGGGAGCTATTATCAAAATGAGGAAGACCCGTTAGTTAGGCTTTTGGGGCCCGAGCACGGGGGGCGATCACGGACAGTATCCAATATCATTGGGCCTACCAAGGTTTCGGGTGGATTGTTTAAAAATGTGAAAAAAAGTCGAAAATCGATGCCGCGGGTCGACACGAATCAAACATTCCGTGAATCTAATGGTGTGTCCGATGGACGATTGGTAGAATATCCACCTATTGAGGTAATATATTTATAGTTTTTATATAAACTTATATTAGATTTATAGTTTTTTTTTGTATGATTTGTAGGTTATGACAGCATGTGATTTGCTATTAAAAGTTGCTGATACTGAGTTGAAAGTAGCTTCTGGTATGGCATGACCAACCTCAGAAACGGTTATACATTCAAAACCAATAAATGAAGGTTGTGTTAAAGTTCAAGTTGATGAGATCGTAGAAATATATGAGAACTTGCCTGTGCATGCCGTAACACAAACGGATGAAGTTGAATTTGTTAAACATCTGCTTCATAGCATCGTTCAGTGGCCGAGATATGCATTAAAGGTATATTTCTATTTAAATACAAAAATATATTTTAATATAGTTTTATTTAAATATTGCAATCTATTTAGCTTGTGAACAAAACACCAAGCAAGTCAAATAGTGGTACAAGAATGGGCTCGAATCACTCCTCTCCACAGATACACGTTGATGACACCACAACCTCATTTTATCGTCCACAGGTAGTCATACTCGACCGGTTCACTTTTATAAAATGTTGTTAATTTAGTTTTATTTGTTAATATTATAACAATTTGTTTGTTATTTTAGTTTGAGGAAAACCAATTTCCTTATCATCATCAAATGGATGCTAATGAACCTTTTCAAGGTGGTTTGGTTGATATGGTTAGTCTTAAGAAAACTTGTTTTATGTTTGTTTCTAGATGTTTAATGTTTGTATACAATCATATGTAGTACTAATGTTTTATGTTTGTTTTTAGATATTATCTATGAATCCACAACAAATTGATTTAAATGCACTCGGATCTGGGCCCGGGCCTAGGCTAGAACGTGAACGCAATCCCGATCCTGAACTCGAACCCGATTCCGAACCCGAACCCGAACCCGAACCCGAACCCGAACCCGAACCAGAACCAGAATCCGAACCCGAAATCGAACCATTTACATGCGTAGATGATGCTCTTTATATATCCTTGAGCAAAGTACAACAAAAAAGTCCTAAAATTCAAGCTATTGCTTTTCAAGTAGCAGACTTTTTTAAGAATGCACATGGCACTTATATTTTTTCACCCAGAGGGATGTATCGCAACAAAGTTCGACTTCCCATCCTATATAGCGAGGTGTTACAGTTATTTCTAAGGGGTTGGCTTGATTATAGCATTATACATTGGTTTGCGATGTAAGTTATTATACTTTTAATATGGTATAATAACATTTAGATATAATTAATTTTACTAACATTGTGTAGTATATATAGGTGTTTTTCTAGGTCTCCCAATTCCGAATGCGCTTTTTTTGATCCGTTACGCATTGCAAGATTAGATACGCAAATAAGGTTTACGGCTGTCGCCGAACATATCGAAGAAGTATTTTCGTATCATGAAAGCAAAAAATATTTTATTGCTCCATATTTACAGGGGTATTTTTTTCTTTCCATAATACATACGCATACATATACACACTACATGTATATGCTTACTTGTTCTATATATTTTATTTTTGTAGTGACCATTGGGTTCTTTTAATCCTATGTCCGAATAGCAAATCTGCTTATATTCTGGATTCTTCAAAAAATGATGAAAAGAAATCAGACGAATACATTTTTACTTCTTTGATCAATAGAATTTTCCCAGGACAATTTCATAAGTGGGAAATGGTAAATGTATGTTTTTTGTTGTTTTTTTTTATCAGTTTATTTCAAGTGGTTTGAAATATTTAATTGTGAATTAAATGTAGTGCTATAAACAAAAAGGTAGTTGGGAATGTGGATATATAGTGATTAAACACATGCAAGAGTTTGTTGAGACCATTCAACATGATTTTCAAAATAAAGTAAGTGTCTAGTATATATTTAAAATATCAATTTTTCTATCTAGTTGTATATATATTTATATAATTTGTTTGTTTGTTGCAGTTTTGGAAAAAGAAGATGTTTGCTTCGCCTCATAAACTTGAAGATATGGTCTTAGAATTGATACCGCATTTGATTGAAATGGTGAATGATAGTCGGAAAAGAACTCAGTAAGAATTCATTAGGATGTTTTGTATTTTATTATAACTAAAATTTAAACTATAAATTAATTGTTTTTTGTGTAATGGTGTAGTATTTTGTAATACCTTTTTGTTTATTGGTATTAGTTTTTTTTGCTTCCATTGATGGCAACCAAATTGTGCTATTTAATAGAGCGTTTTTTTTTTTTTTTGGCCTAAGGTGGTTCCATTTTCTAATGATGTTGACTGTAAGCATCAACAATTGATTTATGATATTTTATGTTGCCATTATTCGTATTGCAGCCTCAAAAAATAACTGCATGAAAAAACTAACAGCATCAAAAAATAATTCTATTTAGCATAAAAAAATAACTCTATTTTTTAAGGCTAACAGCATCAAAAAATAACTCTATTTAGCATCAAAAAATAACTCTATTTAGCATCAAAAAATAACTCTATTTTCTAAGGCTATTCAGTAACAGCATCAAAAAATAATTGTGTTTTTCTAATGCTGTTTAACAACCGCCTCAAAAAACAAGCCTAATTCATGAAGCTCTTTTTATAGGGCGGTTTTGTACATTTTCTAAGGCGGTTTAAGAACCGCCTCAATAAACAAGACGATTTTATAATGCTATATTTTTTGAAGCGGTTGAATAACCGCATCAAAAAATAAAATAAACCGCTTTATTAAACATCTTCTGTACTAGTGAATAAATGTTTGACACTTATGGGTATATGAGTTTTGTTTTCATATTCTTTATAAATTGCCTTCAAAACTTTTTCTTATTGTTAATGTTTGTGCTATTAAGATTTAATGTAAAAAAATGTTGATTTTGTATTATCGGTAGAGAAATGTATATGTAGTCGTAAATATTAAGTAAAAGATAAAAAACATTAGTCTTATTTTACTAAAAGGGTTGGCTAAAACCTATTTTATGTTGAGACAATTCTTGTTAATTAATAGCTCTAAAACTTGTAAGAATGGTTAAAAGACAGTATGCTAAGAGACTATAAAGGAGTTTATTACCTAAATGTAATTGGTGGCCACAATCTAATTGTGACATACACATGTTGGTATTTGGTAAGCACAAAAAGCTATAAAATTATGAGTGAAATAGATAAAGAAAGATCTTGTAACCGTTTCCAGAACTCTTATACATTTTCGTTCTGTTTATCTTTTATTTTATAAAATTTGTTATTAGACGTTCATGACATACTAAATGAAATAGGAAAAAATTCGTACAAAGCAATTGTGCTAAAGAAAACAAAAAAATTGAATACATCATATCCAATATGTCTGATTCTAATATAGATGACAGATTCTTAAACACAAATAATTTTAGAAATCAAAGTTCTAATCTTTCTTAACGGTTGTCATCGACGTAACTCAAAGTGTAGATACTTTTAGTTAACCGTTTAAAATTTGTGTTTACACCTATGAAATTTTTAAGCCATTTCTAATAAAAAAATATTTTTATTGAGATAAATTGTATTTGGAACATAATGAACATTGTATACCATTTAAATACTAATATAATATTTTTAAATTTTAAATTTTTGTTTTTATAACTATTTCAAATATAGATTTTGGAGTTGATATATATATATATATATATATATATATATATATATATATATATATATATATATATATATATATATATATATATATAAAAGACGGATATCCAAGGGGTTAGTGGTTCAAAAATGTCATGAACTTGGATCGGTTTAAATGGTTGATGTTCTAAAATTGCAGATTGTTCATTGGTTTTGTTTTGGTTCCAAGAACGGGTAACAAGCTTCTACTCTCTATGCTCAGCCCCAATAAAATGGTGTTCAATAACTTTAACTCATTTAATATTTGCACTCAATAGGTAAACAAACTATCTTTTGTATATACAAACTATCTTTTGTATATTTATTAAGTCATCTTAATGGATTTCAACCAAGTTACGTGTATCTAATCATATTCTTAGGAGGCATTCAATATGTAGAAAATTGTCACTTCCGTGTCCCCAACTTACAATTTTTTATATTTACATCTGTTAAATTTCTTTTGAAATTCGAATGTTATTTTTACTTTGTTGACCGTGTGGTACACGGGTTATAACCTAATATATATATATATATATATATATATATATATATATATATATATATATATATATATATATATATATATATATATATATATATATATATATCTTAAATATTATTAAAAGAGAAACCTTATGACATCATCTTAAATAATCTGAACCATTGATTGTATTTCAATCTTATTTTTTCCACCCATAGATCAAATTGCTGACATCATCTTCCCCATATGGAATGTAATTAATTCCAATAAATGATTTTCAATCATCAATCAATAACTTACATTCGTTGAAATGGAATGTATTTTATCCAATAAAAGCTTTCCATATTTTACATCTTGAATTTTCAGCTATAAAGATTTTAATATGGTCAATTTTAAAAACATATTACTAACAAATCATTTCAATCAAGGTCTCAATATCAACCATTAATATAAATCCGTTTATATTAGTAAACAATTAATATAAAATCTTTTTTTATTAGGAAATCATTAATACCAAAAAATCATATTCAAATTATCACATACATATACGAATCATCATTGAATCCGCGACTCACATTTATTTTCAATCGTTTCTTTTCTTCAAACCTTCTCCCACAACATCGTTAATATTGCTTATAACTTCCATCATCATTCTCTGCTATAAACATTTACTCTTGTGCGCTAGAAGGTCAGCACCTTCTTTCGTTTTTTATATTATTTTTTCGATTATTTTTTGTTCCTATATCAAATGTATGTATTCATATATTTCGATTTTCTTTGTCACAAATTACATGAAATCAGTTAACTACTTTTCTGAAAATTTTCAAATAAACATGAAAAGATATTAGGTACCTTTAACAAAACAAAAATTAACTATCTTGGGAACTGACATTAATTACGAAAATGTTACTTTTATATATTAAAGATAATTATGATTTTTTTTAAATTTTATGTCATAAGAATCCGGTTAATTTTGGCATTATTTTAAAATATCATTGAAATTATTATGATTTTGTATATCATATCAACCTACTTTTTTATCTTTGTATAGTAACAATAAAATTTATTAATTTACACAACAAATATAGATATTTCAAATTTTGTAATATTATTATACCTTACAAAATATAACTCCCTCCAAAATAATTTTTCGTCAGTAATTTCATCCATAATTTCAACAAATTTAAATTTGTATTTTCTTTATATAACTTTTTTTAATGATCCTGGTTTTTTTTTCTCCAAAAGTATATCAAACATTTACGTCTTAGATAATGTTGCCCTATTATAATTATTATTTTTCAAAAGTATATCCGTTTAATGAGGAATTTGATATAATAAAGGAAGTAAATGTTAATTAAAATGAGATATATATTCCATAATTATTAGATGAGTTTATTAAAAAAATTAATATCAAGGTGTAAACATTAAACATTTTTAAAGTGAAATTTCAGAATACATACAAACGATGATGTTGTACAATGAAATATAAAATTGAATAGACTGAAAAAAAAAAAACACTATTAAAGCAGCCAATCTTGAAAATAACATAGTTATGAAAAATTATAAAGTAAGATAAAAATTATAAGATATTAGGAGATTTGTAAAAAGTACATTTAGTAAAAGCATTACGGTTATTAGAAAAAATAAGACCGTTAAGATTAGTGAAAATACAATATATCAACTAAATTATCATAATAGTAATGAAATGTCATTATTTGATATTTCATATAATTGACAGATATATCAAATTACATTGATGATATACTAAAATTATTCAAAGTTGCGCCAAAACAAATGCAAAGTTCTTGCGAACACTAAATAAATATAAACAAACATAAAAGCTAACATTTATATTTATAATCAATTTAAAATAAACCAATCATGACTTAGAAAAGAATCTCCATTGATGATATACTAAAATTAAATATATATATATATATATATATATATATATATATATATATATGTATATATATATATATATATATAACATTTAACATTTTATAAATTATATTGCATAACTTTATTTGAATAAATGAAATAGTTGTCAATATTTAATGCAATAGAAAAAACGGTATATTGGTTGTCAATATATGTTTAAATTAGGTAACATTATTATGCAATGAACGTCTAATTAAAATGCTTATAAGTATATAAATATCATAATTATATGAGATGAGGAAAGTCGTTCAACTAATAAAACAAAAAATGATATCTACAAAGAGATCTTTCAATGATTATATATATATATATATATATATATATATATATATATATATATATATATATATATATATATATATCGTTTTCAATGTATTTTCTACACATTTCAATAATACCAATAACCATATATTTTTTTTATAATCATTATACAATATCTATAAACGATTATATGTTTTTTTATGCGTTTCCCGCGTTTAACGTGGGTTATAATCTAGTATATATATATATATATATATATATATATATATATATATATATATATATATATATATATATATATATATATATCATTACCTATATGTTAAAAAGTTGAAACTATGTCCACATCGATTAGCTGCTTCCTCCACCAATAGAAAAGTTATGGGCGGCCATTCTTAATGGATATGGCGTTCAACAGCTTGGTTGCTTCACACCGCCTGCCCGTCTTCTTGACCTCATGCTTTTCTCATAATGGCGTCTCCTTACTCCACTGTGAGGTTTTCTTCTTTGCATACGTTTCCACCAAAGTTGCTTGCCAGCTCTTGCTTGGTTTTAGGGGCCATGTCAAAATGTGTTGATTTCTCAATAGATTTAGCTTACGCCGCTTTTCCTTTGATACGACACCTCACATATCCTCTGCAATTTATTGGATCGTAACGTGCAACTAACGGAAGCTAAGGAACTGAGTAGGTTTCAATTCATCGGTAAACAGGACCTGAACAACCCACAACCACCCATCCTTAGTTTTTTTATTCTCCAGTTTGGTAAGAGAACTTTGCTTGTTATCCTATGATCCCCTCCTTCAAGTTGAGTCACTAGGCTCCTTCGTCTTCACGATTACACATTTCAAGGGAAGGACACCTGGTCTCCATTCCAGATTTCTTTATTCCCAATCCACCGTCAGATTCATCATTTAACACCACCTCCAATCCACTGCCTTCCTCTGCTGCACCTTCATCCACCTGTGTTTGGTTTCAAGCGGACCAAAATTGTAAAATCACGATTTCTTCTAATTTGGTAACTGGGTTTTTCTTAAATTTGATTCTTGAAAATGTTAATCTCTTAATTGTTGTTTGATTTTCTCGATTTTCTAAGAATGTAAATCTCATCGTGCATATACATATACAAGGTTATTTGGATTGTCTATACGATTCGCAAACTGTGTTTAGAGTCTATCCCTTCCCATTGTTGGGCTTTTTATGGGAATCTTTAGTATTTAAGACAATAAATCAATCACAATTGTTGTTCAACACAATTGTGTTGATATTTCTACTCCACCACAATTGTTGTTTCGCTTCAATTAATCAATCAATTCTCAAATTTTTAGTTATAAAATAGAAGAGATTTATGTAACAGATGGTTTGATTTCTTTCTCAAAAGCTGGTTTTTATCATTGGTGCTGAAGATGGATATGTTTACAAGGAGTCGGAAGTTGTATTTGGTTGATCTGCTCAAGATCACTTTCAACAAGTGTGGGAGAGCTTACTATCTTATGGTTATGGGGGCACATGAGATGGCCTGATGGTGGATTTCTGCAATTTCTGCCCTAATTTATTGTTTGAAGGTATGGCTTTGATTTTCTAATTCTCAAACAATAGTGGAATTTGGGTCTTTCTCTTTCTCTCGAGGAAACCTAATTGATCATCCTGATATCACTTAAAATGGATAACTCCATAAAAGCTTTGGTTTTTCCTTAATCAACCTGTACGAACCATTAAACTATTCTCCAAATGTAATCTTTCTCTCCAAGAACTCTGAATTGGGTAATTGTGTCATCCTTCCGTTAGCTACTTGGCTGCCTGTCTCACCTTCCTACTTGGTTGTTTCCGGTCATCTTTGCCTCAGGCCGAGGCATGACACTTAAAAGGTGGGTTTGTTCATTGCTTACATGTCGGTGTTTCCCCAAAGCAGCTTGCCACCTGGTGCTTCCTTCAAGAAACTTGTTGCTTCATCAGTAGATTTTGGTTACAGTGCCTTTCCTTCATACGACATGTATAATTTTAAGGTATATCGATTCTATACTTTGCGCTATTTATTTATACTCTATCCTTTGGGTCTCTTGCTCTTGACGCCTCGTTATTTTCCATCTTGGGCAGTTGGCATCGCCAACTGCAATAACTATGCAAATTGAGTTTTTGGTCGCTAAAGAAGGCTCAGTAAGGTATTACATTTCTAATTTAGAGTTCTTCATCACACACTCTCAGTCCGTCATGGTATAATCAGAGGCAACTAATGTCTCCCGCTACAATTTTCTTATCGTTCTGATTGGAAATTTTCACCAGGTCATGAATAGTTGATTAGATTATTTTTAATTTATTGTTTTCAAGTTGAAAAAAGTTGTGTAAAAATTCAAATACAAATTGTTATTCAAAGTAGTTAAACATTAATACAAATTTTTAATTTTACTTTTCTCTTTAAAAAATTGATGTTACGTTTTTATTCTTTCTAACCATTTTAGTTTTTTTATAACCGAACATGTGATTTTTGACCCGATAGTGGTGGGAGGAATTAGATTTTCTAAAATAAATTAGGATGGTGATTAGGGATGAGCAAGAGGACCGAACTGGCGGGAACCGGCCCGAACCGGACCGGAACCGGGAACCGGCTTCGGCCAAAATCAAGAACAGAACCGGCCCGACGGTTCTGTCGGTTCCGGTTCTACCGGTTCCTACCGGTTCTTATCGTGTCTTCAAATGTTGGAACCGGTCCTTGAAAAATAGCATCATACGGTTCCGGTTTTTGTCGGTTCTACCGATTCCGGTTATATCGGTTTCGGTTCCTACCGGTTCCCGGTTCCAAAAATCCACAAAAATAACGTCCCGGTCCCGGCCTGACCGGTTCCATCGGGTTCCGGTTCCGGTACCGGTTCCGGCCGGTTCCCCGGTCCATTTGCTCATCCCTAATGGTGATGATGTTGTCTAAAAAGTATATAATCCACTAAAAATAAATTAAAAATTAACTAAAAGAAATTAGTAATCCAATATAGTAATATTTATAAATATATAAATAATATATATTATAAATAATATTTATTAATATATAATAATCCATTTGAAAAGAATTAACCCATAAAAAGGAAATTAAAAAAGAATTATTTATAAGAAATTAATAACACAATAAAATAATATTTATTAGTACATAAATATTATATATTAAAAAAATAATATTTATTAATATATAATAATCCAGTAAAAAAGTAATAATCAATTAAAAAATGAATTAAAAAATTGTTTCAAAGAAATTAATAATCCAAGAAAGAAGAGACGATGTTTGAGGCATAATTGTCTTTCTAGCCCATTAAGTCAGAAATATATAGTTTTGGAGCTTTGTAGGAAAGACATATCTTACCAGAAAAAACCCATTATTTTTTGTGCAAATCAAACAATCTTTCTGGTCCATTCTATTAGAAAGATCAGTTTGGAGCTGGAAAGATGTCTATCAAACGGAGTCTAAATATATCTAATGACATGTGATTAAATACACGAGAATAACTATAGAACTGGTAACATTAAAGCAAATCGTATCCACAAAAATCATATGTAATTAGATGTTGGATTAGTGTCTAAGTTTATAACTATTTTGGTATGTACTTGACCTGATGGTGCATGGTCCTTTTGGGTTACCTTCACCGAAGCAACTTGATAGGGTGAATTATGGAGAGAGAGTGGATTAATTATGATTTATTAATATATTATGAGAATAATATATTAAAGGAGAAATCATATTGTTTAATTAATATTAGTCAATAATTAATTAAGAATTAATTTTGTGGCTAAAAGAGATTAATTAAACATAAGGGACTGGAATTGTAATTATAAGATAATTGCAACTGGGCTATGGATTACCTTATAATATAAGGTTGGATGAATTCTATGAGGAAATCCATTAGAAATCGTCCAAGGCTTATCAAGAAAGGAGTCCATGGGTTGCTTAAGACTTAAGCATCCAAATTAGGGTTTCCATGTTAGATAACCCTAATAGCCTCACTATTTAAGGACCCCTTGGGCACCAAAAACGTGGCCAAATAAATCCCCAGGGTTTCTACACGTTTTTGAGTGTTTCTTCTCTTCTCCACTTCATCCTCTTGCTCTTGGTGTTTGTGAACCATTAAAGGAGTGACATTTGTGACTCTAAGCTTTCTAAAGTCATTACAAGGAGGATTTGAGATTGTTATTGCTACATAACAATCAAGGTAATATCTTAAACCCATTATTATGTTAATATTGATTATCATATGCTAGATTTAGGGTTTAAAGTCTTGGATGAAAAGCATGTACAATAGAGAAACCTAGATCTAAGCATTAGGGTTGCATGAGCACATAGGATGTTCTTATTGATAAAACCCATAAGTGGTATCAGAGCCTTGATTGGTTCTATTGTATTGATGCCTTATGTGTTTGTTCAAACTATAAAATCTATTTTTAGCCCACCTTCCTGATGAACTCGGCGAGTCCCATTGTGGACTCGGTGAGTAGGCTCCTACTCGGCGAGTCCATTAGGGGTACTCGGCGAGTTCGAGCGTATGAAAGAGGGGGTTTCAGGATTTCTTGCTGTTTTACTCATAGATACTTGCCTTATTTGTTTAAGGTCATCAGAATCCGATTTTAAACATATTTATGAGTATATCCTTGATTAAACAAAAGCTAATTACCAATTGATTAGATAATAACTTCCTTATATGATTAAAGTTTGATTATTTGTATTAATTGGGTAACTTATTTTGCAAGAAATTGAAATTAGGTCAAATATAAATAATAATAAAATTAATTGTTTAATTTATATTATTTGTTATTTGATCCTTGTGTTGTGAAAAAGTTTAAAATTTTCCCTTTAGATTTTATAGTTTAAATTTGAACTTAAAAGTTTGGTTTTTGAAATTTAAATAGTTGAAACACTAATGTTTTGAAATGTTTCAAAAAACTTGCCCTCAAGTTTTGAATTTAAAAGTTGATTAAAAGTTAATTTAGAAATGTTAAATTCTAAAACCGTAGTATTGTTTTTGAAAAGTTCATAACACATCCTTATGATTTTATTAATTAATTAAAGTGTATAATTAAAAGAGATTTAACAAATTCATAAAGTTCTAGTTTACAATTTAATTAAATTAAAAGTATAATTATTAAATTTGACCACCTAGTATTTTAAAAGTGTAAAATACACCCTATACTATATATAACATTAAAAGTCTAACATTATATATGTATGAGTAAAAGTCAGTCTTACCGTTAGTAGGCCTCATTCACGAAGCTGGTCTATAAGGGGTGTTTAAGGAAATTGCCTATAAAATGGTGATTGAATGGGTATCCACTCTTACCCACCGCACTCTTGACTAGTGGAGGGTTGTTAGCCGAACGGGTAGGATAGGACATAAACCTTCCATTATAAGTATAATGAAGTACAAAAGTAACTAAATGTTTTACAACTTCCCAATCTTAGTTACTTTAGGAAAAGTGAATTGATGCAATTCCATGAAATTACACTTTGTGCCCTTGCTAAGACGTTAGTGGAGCGTGTGTGGTTAACCGACACACTAAATGGTTCTAAGCAAAGGTATCAAAGGGTGATTCAATATTTGTCATAGTTCGGTGGAGCGTGTGTGGTTAACCGGCACATCGAATAGATGACTGTAACATGTGGGGGAACCATGTAAGTTTGCATGGTTATTCACACCCGCTTTGTGATCCTCGGTATCCCAGTCACAAACTAGAGGGGCATATCGAGATTTAAACACACCATTGAATAAGTTCAATGAATCTCAAGTGAATCTAGGAGTTTTCAAAGCATTTAAAACTTAATCTGTTTTTCGTTTTTCATGGTGGAAAAAATTAGTGAATCGTCATTCACTTACCTTCTAATGTTCTGCAATTTGGGTTACGACATCCCTCTCCTGAGTTGTGGAATATTATGTTGGGTCCCAGCCTTGATATCTCATTTGGGTGATGTATCAAGGACTCAATCAATCAACTAACTTGAATTTATTTTCTCCCATTTTGTAGATGTCAAAGTATGACAACTATGGTCTTCCCAAATCCCGTGGAACAATCATTCCACATGAAGATGATATTCTACGATTCAATCGAGGAACAAGAGATCATGCTTCACTTCCTCCACCTCCTCCAATTATGTGACAACCCGATATTTCAACTCTTTGTAATGGCCTAATAGGTCAAGTATTGTAACCATTTTTGAGTTAATAAAAATTTACGTTGATAATAAAATGTCCAAAAAGTTTCTATTTAACTACATACTATGTTTTATATCATTAAACCGGGATCGTACGTAAAAAGAATGCCCAAACCTGGCTTCGTATATTGAAATTAAGATTTTTCAAATTTCGGCTTAGCAAAAGACAACTAAAAACTCAAATCGGAGATCGAGCGATTTTTGGCCGGAATGACCTAAACGAGAATCGAAGGTCTCGACAATGGTAATTCAGCGGTAAAAAGTCTGGCAAAAACCGACGTCAGATAAAGAAGTTATGAATTTTTAAAGAAATTCCTTAATCACGTCATTTTAATAAATAAATAATAAAAATAATTTCGGAATTTGCCGACAGAATCTAAACGAAAGTTGTAGATCTTAGTCTCACCTACGCGTGGATATAAAGAACGTCGAAAACGGAGTTCGTATGAAGGAGATATGAATTTTTGAAGTTTGATAAATAATTTATATATATTTTTTATTGAAAACTTTGGTATTAACCGAAGTCTGAGTCACGCAAGTACGCCCTGCGTACATGAGTACGCCCAGCGTACTCAAGGCCTTGGCCTCGGATCGTCCACGTCCCCCCTATGCGAGCCTACCCCCCCGTCCCATCCGAAGTCCGAGGCAGTCGAGGACTTGGTCATGCATGACGTACGCGTACGCCCCGTGTACCGAGGCGGTTCCAGCCTCCTATAAATAGGATGCGAGGGTTCCCGGAAAAAATTTCTCATTCTATCTCACTTTTCTTGCGTTTTGCCTCGTGTGTTATATATAAAGATTATTATACACTTTTATTAAGTGGAATCATGTGTGATTTATAAACTTTATAGGGAACTCCCGTATACAAAAATATATTACAATAGCATTCTATCTTTAAAATTATAAATGGTTGTAATGCATGTATAAACTAAACATTTTTCCTAAATTTAATGTATATGTGTCTATCTTAGACTCTACAAAAATCTATGCTTTCATAACAAGTGATTCCTTTTCTAGATATTCTAAAACAAACCAGGCACACTTTTAGAAAACTATAATAGACAGTTTTATGAGGATATTGCTAACTTTTACATACTAGAAACACGATTTTCAAGAAATCACTTTCATGTACAATAACAAACGAACATTTAAACACGTAAATCTGTTTTTATACTACGGTTCTGTTAGACATTTACTTCACGTACGTTCGAGTACACATTTCAAGTCTTGTATTATATACCAGAATCCCTTGGAGGGGTATCATGGTGTTTGTGTATAGATCTATACGGGCTTGACAACCCGCGCCCTGACTGTTAGGTACAGTCCACCGTTTGGGGTGACAAACGTCATAACATTCCAACGCCTGAAGAACGTTGTGTATAGGCATTCCGAGTCAATAGTATGGTTATAAAGCTCACAGGAGGTATTAAAAATACATTGATTTACGAGGTTTTCAAACATATTGGTTACTTTTACACTTACATACATTTTAGAAACAAACTTTGGTCTGGAAGGAAGACTACTTTTATACTAGTAGAAAATACAGGATTTTCTAAACACAAACAAACAAGGACAAGATATTTCGTTTCATACAAACATTGTCATTAAATACTTATGAAACTCACCAGCTTAAATGCTGATCTACTCTTTCAAAATTACTTGTATGTCCCAGGGATTCAGTAACTACAGGTATCATTATGCTTTTGATAAAGAGATGATGCGACGCCAGTTTAATCTCATATTTTGACATCGTATTTGTAATTGGTTTTTGAACATGTAACTTTTGACAAATGTAAACTTTCAATTATATATATATGATGGTTGTATTGCGTTCTTTACTATGTATTCACTTGTTACGCTACCACATGAAGTCATCCGCCCCCGAACGTTTCCGCCGTTCAGGTTTGGGGGTGTGACAAATTATTCTCCCTATCCCACAAGATCGAAGAATTGAAATGTTCAATGTCACTAAATCCCTATTGGAAATGAAAACATGAAGATGGTAAACCCGTGTGTGCTTACGTTCTAGGAATGAAATCACACATCAATAGGTTGATAATGTTGGGTGCATCATTCCTTGACAAGTTGGCTATGTACTGGGTTTTGCACTTACTCCCTGAATCATATAATGAGTTCAAAAGAAAGTATTATATGATGGATCATGACGAAAACCTAATTGACCTAACATACATGCTCATTGCTGCTGAATCTGAAATGATTTGGCAAAGCAATGGAGCATATTTGTTGGGAAAGTCAACCAACCATGCTTCCGAGGACGTTCTAAGAGAACTGATCTGCGTTTGCTGCCAAGTGAAAGGGCCTTGGATACAAGTCTGCCCTAAGAGCCTGAAGAGTCCAGAAGACAGGAGAGTCAAAGAGTATGGCTGTGCTTCAGGTAAAATCCACTATCTAACTCCATTAAGTTCCTATTCGTTGATTCTTAATACATGATGTGATAAGATTGCATTTGAATGTTTTGCAGGATCAGTGAAAAGAAAGGAAGCTTGATGAAAGAGCAAGATGAGTCTAATCACGAAGAAATGGATCGCATGGATTCGAAGATTAGATTTTGAGCTTAGAAAGTTATGATAGAGTTGTTAGGAATATTTGATTACATAGTTTTTCAGTTGATTTTGCATTGTAAGGACAAATGTTTTCCGCTGCTTTATAAATAAAATAAATTTTGTTTGACTTATTTATTTATTTATTCCTTGCAATGAAATCGTTATGAAAAAAATTGATGTTTGCATATTCTAAATTATGTTGTTTGTGGACATGTCATGAATTTACCGAATAGGAAGAGTTTCTCATCATCCAAGTTTCAAGTGGACAGAAACTTGGAATCATACAACAAGTATTGCATGATGAATGAGAAGTTTCATATTTGGAAATTAGACTAATTCGTTTACAAAGTGTCAAGTGAAGGACTAGGAGATCGAGTACACAAGGTTATGTGTTGATCACGTCCACCACAAGAATAACAAAGATATTCGTCATGATTTACTAAGGTTAAGTAAATATGATTACACTTATGAGATTAAGTGTAATTCTTAGTTGATTAAAAAGGTTTAAATCAATAGCAGAACGAATAAGAAGAATCAAGTAGGTAGAAATATAAAAGTTTCTCTATTCTATGAAGAAGGGAGAGTACCGTTTATTATGTTTTATGATAGGTCTTAATGATTAAGAACCATATCTCAATTGATCCTCTAAGTGAATCTTTGTGCAATTGTATGTCTAAGAAGAGGAATCAAGAATTAAAGAAATGGTTAAATCAAGAAGCCAATCGTACTTAGTTCCAAAACAAGTCTTAGAGTTAAGATTGTGACATTGAGTGACAAGTATTAAGAAGGTTGATAACATTCATCAAATGTGGAAAGTTGTGATGTCTTGGATAAGACAAAGACCAACTAGGACCAATTTTATGAAGTGTTTTGTCTTGATAAAAGCTACACTAACTCTTGAATATTCGTTTGTCAAGAAATGTTCGTTGACTAAAGAATCTTATATGTCAAGGAGTCACTGGGAGTCTTAATGATCTTGAAAAGTTTCAAGAAATAATCAAGAATAAACCTTATCGATCATCACTAGCACAGGACTTGAGGTTTACAACCGATCGTGTTGACACTATCTTGTTTTTGTGCCGTTCCAATTAAGTTAATTATGCATGTGAGTTCTATGAGTTCTCATTTGAATGCATAAATGGCAAGGACCTTGATCAATGAAAAGTACATTGATAAGAAAAGGGTGAGTTGCTTAACTACTTGGAAGCCATGGTGGGCAACTGCGTTACCATAAGGCAAGAAATCAAGATTAAGAAAGTTCGGTCCATAAGAGTTTGGATTTGTCGCAAACTTTGATTTTGACAATTCACATAGATGGGAACACATACACCGTTAAAATCTAAGTGTTATAAGATTTTCTCCTTCATGAAGATGACTGTGAGAAAATGCTTTCACTAAGAGAGATTTTAAGAAGATAGCGATTGTAAAATTGTATTCTCAAATTTGATTATGGTTACGATATCCTTTTCCATAATTCGAATTGTGATATTTGGAAATTAGTCTGAATTGAGCTATCTTGGATAAAGGTGTATGAGATTAAGAAGCTTAGATAAAATATTAGCAAAGCATTAAGTATTAGAAATATGAACTTAAGAAATTCAACAGGTATTGTTTTTCTGGAAGTTAAGTTGCTTTTAAATACATGTCAAAGCTAGTGGGAGCATAAGTGTTATGCTTTTTTGATAATTATCATAATGATAGTGGGAGCATAAGTGTTGTGCTTGTATGATTATTAAGGCAAGTATTGCAAGTTAGCAATATTAATTATAGAAAACAAGAATTATACTTTGCAAAGTCGTAAAGGTTGAATAGTTGTTTTGCTATAATTAAGGGAGAGAATATTATGCTTCATTTCAAATCTAAAGGCTTAGGTTGTGGAATGTTAATAAATTTAGTCAACGATACATAGTGCGTTCTCAAATTTCGATTATGATTATGACGTCCCTCTTCATTGTTCGAATTGTGAGAATGTGACACATTAAATATTATGGCAGAAGATTGATAAAGTATCAAGTCCCTATGTAATACATTATGCATCGTGTCCCATACGCTTCAGATATAGGACCGATTGCAAATGCTATAATATTTGACCATTCTAAAATTTTCCAAATGTCTAGCGCATTTAGAGGGAAAAAGGACTAGAATCAGTTTTAACTAAAATAATTAAACAACTATCAAAGGATGATCCAAAGCTTGCTAAGGATTGGTCGCTTGTGAGTAATTGGAAGTATGATATTGGATGGAGCATATCAACATTATTATGAATAGATAAGATTCTATTAAGAATGAGTTGTGATATGGTAAATATGGAAAGTTTTCCATATTGGGAGTTGGATATTGAGAATCAATGTCTAGATTAGAAACTTTTATGCAAAAGGATGTTCAAAGGAATGGACTTTGAGTGAGAGACATCATATCTAAGGAATTGTATTGTAACAATCTCCGATAGAGGAATTTGTAATTTCATTGGCAATAGTCATTGTGACTTTAGTGCAGTGACATTACAAAAGGATCATTGCATAAAATGTTAGAATCTAACATATACTATAAGTGACAATAATTTGATATTCTTTTACTTGTGAAAAGGATTAGGAGTTGTGAAATGAATATGATAGGAAATGTGTTCATTTGACATATTTAACAAAGTAAGGACCATAGGAAAACATTGTATGCATGCTAAGAGCATGACACAAGTATAGTTATAATTCAAGAAGTTGATTACCCGAAACAACAAATAATGAGTAATCAATATGGTGATAAATAAAAGGTGTTTTATTTGTACTCAAAGGTTTGAGGCCATATGGGATTAGTATTATTCTTGTGTTTCACTTTGCATGTTTTGACTTCCTGAATAATTTAATTGGTTCAAAACAGTCAAATTATTCGAACGGACCACAGTTGTTCATATGTTGGAAGTAGGTATAAATGAAGACTATCGTGAATTGGAGTGTGGATTGTCTAAAGTGTATTAGACATAAGCAATTGTTTGCTGCAACGTTCATGAGTGCTTATGAATATGAGTTTGAGCATTGGATTAAACCCACAAACACTTGCATCACTTTATGGATTTTATCACGAGTGATTGTTGAGATGACAACATCTTATATTCTTGAAACCAATATTTGTGAGTTGTATCTTGCGAGTTGGTTGCACATTGATAATATGTAAACGCACCAGTAACTTGGTGTTATAAAACATATTGTTGTGAGTAATTCGGTGACTAAATTGATGTGTTCAATTGTAGTTTCTTGTCAGTCATCATAGATCGGAAGTCGGGAAATAGTATAGAGGGAATGATTAAGTTCATGTCTCATACCTATACGATATCTAGAATGGATATACGATATCTAGAATGGAGGAATATATGATCCTTTATCTAAAGCACATGCGTATCTGATAAGATCAGAGTTGACAGCAGCTTTGGAAATCTACGATTGCAGATCAGGATATGAAGTCATATGCAAAATAGTTGTTAGACTTATCCAAGTGGGAGCCTGTTGGATTAGTGTCTAAGTCCATAACTATTTTGGTATGTACTTGACCCGATGGTGCATGGTCCTTTTGGGTTTCCTTCACCGAAGCAACTTGATAGGATGAATTATGGAGAAAGAGAGAGGATTAATTATGATTTATTAATATATTATGAGAATAATATATTAAAGGAGAAATCATATTGTTTAATTAATATTAGTCAATAATTAATTAAGAATTAATTTTGTGACTAAAAAAGATTAATTAAACTTAAGGGACTGGAATTGTAATTATAAGATAATTGCAATTGGGCTATTGATTACCTTATAATATAAGGTTGGACGGATTGTATGAGGAAATCCATTATAAATCGTCCAAGGCTTATTAAGAAAGGAGTCGATGGGTTGCTTAAGGCTTACGCATCCGAATTAGGGTTTTCATGTTAGATAACCCTAATAGCCTCACTATTTAAGGACCTCGTGGGCACCAAAAACGTGGCCAACTGAATCCCTAGGGTTTCTACACGTTTTTGGGTGTTTCTTCTCTTCTCCTCTTCATCCTCTTGCTCTTGGTGTTTGTGAACCATTAGAGGAGTGACATTTGTGACTCTAAGCTTTCTAAAGTCATTACAAGGAGGATTTGAGATTGTTATTGCTACATAACAATCAAGGCAATATCTTAAACCCATTATTATGTTAATATTAATTATCATATGCTAGATTTAGGGTTTAAAGTCTTGGATGAAAAGCATGTACAATAGAGAAACCTAGATCGAAGCATTAGGGTTGCATGAGCACATAGGATGTTCTTATGGATAAAACCCATCATTAGATACATACAATCACATGCAATTAATTATTCCAAAACAACTATAAAATCCAGAACATGAAAACGAATATTATCCACGTAAATCATAGGTGATTAAATACATGAGAAAAATTGTTGAATCGAGAACACGGAAATGAATCTTGTCTATAGTAATCATCTATGATTAGATACATATAATCACAAGTGATTAAATACATGATAACAACTATTTAATAAAGAATTCGAAAACAAATCCTAGCCACCTCATTTGGATATGATTAGATACATATCATTACATGTAATTAAATCAATGTAAAAAAATATTGAAGCGAGATCGCGAAAACGAATTTTGCCCATATAAATAATATGTGATTAAATACATATAGTTATATACGGCAAAATACATAAGAAAAACTATTGAATTGATAACAAGAAAACAAATCTTGTTCACAAAAATCATTAGTGACTAAATATTTCTAATCATATATCATTAAATATAGGAGAAAAATTACTTAATGTAGAACATAAAAAAATATATTCCACATAAATGACATGTGATTAAATAGATATACTCACATATGATTAAATACCGTAGAAGTGAAAAATCGACTATTGGAATCAAAATCAGAGTAAACAAGTAAAGAACATGAGATCTAAATAGAATCTGATTCAACTCATATGACTTTCAATGTTTTACAAAGAGAATATCAGATAGAGGAATCAGGAAAAACTCATGTCTAACTCTAAGTAAACACTCCTATTTATAGGAGGACTGAAAGTACAAAAAAATTAAGTACTAAGAAATAGACTTCGTTACAAAGATGCCTTAGTAATACATAACAAAACTACGAAACAAGCATTACATAGACTTCGGCATATTGCAACATAATTTCGACCTTACAATCTCCCCCTTTGTAATAATGTCGAACTTCTCAATTGGTGAGAATCTGTGCAACAAAATGCATGATTCAACGAATCTCCGAATACTAGCTCATAACCTTCTTTAACTCTGCTTTATCACCATCATTATTATTTTTGAAGTTATTCATATGAATCATCAAGTTTGTATATTGAGCTGTAGTATACCTCTCCACTTCATTTGCTTGAAACAAAAGTCTTTTAGCTTTCCCATTCTTATCTTTTCCCGTAAATACCAATCCCAGTGACTTTAAGCATATCTCACCATCAGAATATTTCTTCAGTTCAACTTGAGACTTCGTCACTTCCATAGCCACTTTCACTTCCTTCCCAAGTGCAGTTGATAATTCGACATTACTCAAAGCTGACCAATCATAGTAATTGTCTATGAATATTTTGATGTGACCAAGACCTAGTATCAAAATTTCTTTATTTGTTCCTTGAAGTTGCAAAGCATCCATGTCTTTCAAAATTAGGGCAACTTGAATAAGATCATTCAAGTTCATGAGAGGGAAATCAACAACTAAGAAATCACGAGTAACATTGTTTTCCGTAACAACATGATAATGAAAGTTCTGTATCAAGTTCTCAAACATCACAACTTTTGAAATACTTGACACCCTTGTGATCTTGATGAGTGACCAAACTTCATCTTGTTCCTTTCCAACAACAACATGAAACCTAAGTTTCATATGAAGAAAGTCATCTTCATTCTTGAACTTCTCTATCACCTTATACTGAGCTGTTATGAACATCATTTCATTAACTGTAAAATCAAGTTGATTCATATCAGAATTTTCGATAGAATAACTCTTTCGTGATTTCTTCTCGAATGCATACATATGATTGTATGACACTCTAGCTTCAATGTTTTTGTAACTGTGCAACTTCTTAGGATCTCCCTTATCCATGTATGGTGGATCATTCTCACGAAGACTCAGTATGCTTTGGATTTGCCTCTGTTTCTTCATTTCAGCTTCTATCTCAGCTTTTTTCTCTTCCTTTGTTTTTTCAACCAAAATTTATTTCCTTTTATCTTTTTCAACTTCTGAAGTCTTTGGCTTTGAAGAACTTGAACTTGCTCCTTCAGTTGTTAAATCAATCACAATTCCTTTTACTATAGGTCTTGTTGTGGTTATGATGGCTTGTGTTGTATTGACTTTGGAAACTATTGAAGTTAAAATTTGAGTTGACACTACCTTCGTTGAAACCTGAGTAGGCATCACCTTTTTGATAGTTGTAGCCTTATCTTCTCCACCTTTAGAAACTTTCGAAGTTTTACCCACTTGAACTTTCTTCTCTTTTTCTCCCCCTTGCACCCTTGTGACAACAGGTGGGGCACCAGTAAGTAACATATTCGCAAACTTCAAAATCAAAGCAACGGCCTTCTGAATAGCTTGATCGAGAAGGTGTAAATTCTGAGTTAAATACTTAGGAGTTAAGAACAAAGTTGGAGCAAGTTTGGACACTAATTCTTTCAATTCACCAAGCAAAGCTCCCATCTTGTCGAAATTTTGAACATCTTCAATAGCCTTCGCTTCAAACATAGGAATTAAGGATTGATACCATTCGACAACCTTTGTGACTGCAGCCACTATAGTATCAACATTCGACTTGATTATCGAATAGTTTGAGTTCAGCTCATTTAACTCTTTTGAGACATCAACCTTCAGCTCTTCAAGTTTTCGATTAACATCTTCTCGTCGAGTCTTAACATCTTTAGCAAAAAGAACATGATGTTATTTTGCTACCATACGAAGATCTTTGATTTCAGAGTTAAACGAATCATCCCGAGCCTTGACCCTCAACTCATTATTTTTATCAATAATGTCCAATTGTCTCTGCATTCTGAGATCCATTTCCTTCATCATAACATCAACTTCTATTCCCGGAACTGAGTTCTTTACTCCAGATTCAGCTAGCGATTGTAGAATAGAGTTAAGTTTTCTGTTCAGAATTTTGAATTGCTTACCAAACATCAATATGTGATCTGGTTTATCCTCTTCTTTTGAATCAAAGTGTAAATCATCAAACGTTCCTCCGAAACCTCTTCCATCTGTTTCATCATCGGAATTAGGTTTTGGTGGATTGGGATTGAAAAAGAGTGGTAATTGGTTGTTGTAGAATTTGTGCGAATGTAGGTGAGGTGGTGACTGTTTGAGCTTGAGTAAAAAAAGGTGGAAGTGAAATATCTACAACCGAAATATGCTCAAAAAGAGATGGATTTGGAATACCTTGAGTAATCAGTGATTGTGATTCTTAAACACTAACATTAACAAGTGGATCGTATCAGATACGTTTGCAACAATGTTAGAAATTGGAACCGCCTCAGTAGTTGATTTGGAAGAATAATTTCAAGTGGACTTGTTGTTATTGTTGTTGTTGTTGTTGGTGGTGGTGGTGGAATTGAGGTAGTGGATAGTGGTAATGATAGTTTTGGAGAATTCGATCCCAATGGTGTGTCTGGGACAATTTCATTATCATAGGAGTCTTCACGTATAACCAACTTCCTTTTCTTTCTCTTTTTAGCAATATGCTTTGCCACATTCTCAGCTCTTCTTTTCTTTGAGGATGGTGATACCGGGGATGGTATATCACAAATAATTACCCCTTTGCTATTTATCTTTGTCTTTCGAATAGTTGGTGATAGATCATCAAAAGAGGTTTGTGATTTGTGAGACATCTTTTTTAGACGCTTAAAAACCCCTGATTTCGAAGTGGTTAACACCTTCGAAGATTCAGTAATCACCTTCTTCTTAGGTTTCTCAGTTTTCTTTGAAACTTTCTCCTTTTCAACAATAACCTTCTTAGGAGACTTAAACTTAACTTTCTTGGGAGTTTCTTGAACAATAACTTCATCTATAGCCTTCTTGGACTTCTTAGGCTTCTTTGATGATCCTTCATTACTGCTTTGTAACAAAACACCAGTTTCAATTGAAGGATGTACATTCTTCAAATAAGACACCAAGACAGAGTTGGTTGGATTAATCTTCTTAAGCATACCATCTACAATCCTAGCAACATTTGGGAAAACCTCCAAATCATCTCCCACTGACTTCGAAAAGTGATACTTCATAAATTTTGCTTTAGCTTCTTGAATGGGAACGAGAATACCTTGCTTCGTATATGCATACTGAAGTATCAAACTCCAGTATCGAGCACACGAAATCCCCTGTATCACATTCGTGTTTTCCATACTCTTGATGAACTGCTTCCTTAGTTGCGTACCATAGTCAACATTAAGATCATAATATACACCAACAACCATTGCGTACACCTCCATCTTTCCTTGTCTAACCCTACACTTCGTCCAGTTAAGCAACGAAGATAGATTCCAAACTGGAAGTTCCAGATACAAGGAAGACCTGACTTCTTGAATTCACTGATCTTGGTGAGTGATGACTGATAACCCATCTCGTTAAACATAAAATTATTTAATCATTTGATACCTTGTATAATGGAGGTGAGTTAGGAATTTCCAGAATTTGAGCAAACATCCTCTTTGTAAGATGGAACCTCTTTTCATTCACCAGATTGAATGTTACAACATTAAGAGCTTTGTTGTATGTAGCAGTTGAACCATCTATTGACAACGACAACATTGGAACATAAATGGCATTGAACATAGCAGTGGTTGAGATGGTATTACTCAGAACCTCAATGATTTCGGTTAAGAAACGAAGTCATATGCCAGACTTAAAGATTTCGCAAGTCTGGCATATGACTTCGTTTCTTAACCGAAAAACGAATTAAGTTTAAGTATGACATATGACTTCGTTTCTTATTGAAGAGTAACAATAAGTATTTTGAGTTCTTCTGAGTACAACGAAACATCAGCCTTAACTTGATAGTTGGTGCTTTGAATCTTCATGATTGGTTGAGATGCAACTTCGTCAGTAGTGTTGGTTTGAGTAACAACCATTGATTAGGGTTTTGAGAAAATTCTTAAAGAACAGAGAAATTTTAGGGTCTTTTGATTGTCTGTGAATTTGAACGCATAATTATAAAAGGAGAAAATAACTTCCTTTTATATGTATCCCAATTGAATTCCAAACGTTTTCATTAAAGAGTAAGCCATGTCTGTCCTTGAAACTCGCAACCCTAGCTGTTATGAGTACCATGTCAGATAAAGTACCTTGAAAATCGAACCCAGTTGCCAAACAGTTACATCAACCTGTTCGTCAGGACCAGGTTGATAAGATCAAAAATCTTCGGTATGGAGGTTAGGCTCATTCGTTTTTCGGTTAAGAAACGAAGTCATATGCCAGACTTGCGAAATCTTTAGCCTGAGTTGGTATTACTCAGAACCTCAATGATTTCGTGAGTGCAGTGTGCCAACATAATGAGATAAGAAGGAAAAGAACGAAAATTTTAGATCTGTGATGTCAAAAAAAAATTCTGACATAAAGACAGTTAAATCCCGGGAAAAGATTGCTTTGTTAATTATCAAGAGAGATAATTAATAGCTTGTGTGGTTTCCTATGAACTACAATTGACTACTTGTAAAGAAGTATCAAAGGGCTTCTTTTGTATGGCTTCATGGGCGGTTTAAAAAATTTCGTTACATTTCAGTAGTTGTAATCGAAATTACTTGTTTGACCAGTGTAGTTAGTGACAAGTATGCTTTGAAAATTATTTTTCATGACAAAGACAACGAATGATACTCATACAGAAATCATATTCCAAAAAATAAAAAGTTTTAGTTGGATCCTGTTGGGAAACAAATGTTGTGGGATTCGAACATTTGATCAAGATCACTTACAACGAAAGAATATGATTTTGAGTATACAAAAAATTGGTACTGAAACAAATGTTTTGTAAATCTGGATCTTAGATCCCCGTCAATTCCTTTTTACTTTACATAGAATGGGGTTTCACTTTCATAACGGCCTCATGAATTCGGATCATAAACACAGAGTTTTGATATGTCTAAATCTTGATTGGTTTTGATGAAAGATCTCTTGGACATATGCCACAGTGTTTGATCGTTTAAGAAACTTTTGATGAAAAATATTGGTTTTTCGAAACATTTGTACCTCTGCTATATTTTGACCAAGTAGTAAACTCTTAACTCATATGAGAAGAATAAGGTAGCTCATGGACTATTGCGAATCTAGCCTGATTGGGAAAAACATTTTGTAATGAAATATTTAAGGCTTTCGAAAATACACAATGAGTCAAAGGAGGCTTTGGTCGACATGCAACAACATGCTTCTAGGGCCAACCTAACTAGTTCAAAATTTTCGAAAGATTACCTGACCCCAGAGCTGCAAACATGAATCTTGATAGACTCCGTTAGAATCTACATGAAACAAGTAAAACCAACTACAAACAACAAAAATCTTTTTGGTTTTTATATTTTTGAAAATAATGAAAATATTTTTATGAGTTTTGATTTTTCAAAATAAGAAACAAATATAAAAAATCTTTTTGGTATTTTTGATTTGATGAAGAGTAAATCTAAATAACGAAAATATATTTTTATTTTTCAAATTTTTTGAAAGTAAAAGACAAATAAAAATTCAAGAGTGTACCAAACTAACGGAAATTTTCTTTTCCAGATGTCGAAAACGAAGCGTATTGAAGAGCTGAATGTGAATTGTAACCTCTGAATGGTTAATACTATCATCCTCTGAATGAGTCATTCTTGCCTCTAAATCGACACATTTTAATCAACATCAACTTATCCTTCTTTCGAAATTCGTTCTGGAACAGAACTTGCATCCATCATTCCCAAACCTGTTAAAATTCTAACAAATGATTTTTCATCCAATGGTTTTATAAAAATATCAGCAAGCTGATCAGTTGTTTTTACAAAACGAACTTCAATATTTCCATCTTACACATGATCTTTTATGAAATGATAACGAAGTGCAATATGTTTAGTTTTCGAATGTTGCACTGGCTTATGACAAATGCGTATAGCACTTTGTGAATCACAATACAATGAAATCATTTTCATGTTTATTGCATAATCACACAATGGACTTCGGATCCATATGATTTGCGAAGTGCAAGCAGCAACTGCAATATACTCAGCTTCATCAGTTGAAATTGCAACACAAGTTTGCTTTTTTGATTGCCTACTTACAAGCTTCCCATCCAATAATTGACATCCTCCACTTGTACTTTTTCGATCAAGATTACATCCTCTCAAATCTGTATCTGAGTATGCTTGAATGAAAAAGCCTGATTTCGAAGGATACCACAATCCTAACAAAATTGCTCCCTTGAGATAATGAAAAATATTTTTTACAGCTGTCAAATGTGGTTCTCTTGGATTGGCTTGATACCTAGGACAATTACAAACAGAAAACATGATATCAGATCGACTTGCAGTTAGATAAAGTAACGAACCTATCATGCTCTTGTACAAAGTAAGATCAACAACAAGTGTCTAATGAAGGTTTAAGCCTTGTTCTAATCGCAATTGGCACTCTAAGCTTCCTGCTATTTTTCATTCCAAACTTTTCAAGCAAATTCTTAGTATATTTTCTTGATTTATGAAACTGCCTTCTCTACTTTGACGAATGTTTAGCCCGAGAAAATTGATAATTTTCCTATCATACTCATCTCAAAATGGCTTTTCATCAAACTCTCAAATTCACTAGACAACGTAGGGCTAGTAGAGCCAAAAACAATATCACCGAAATAAATTTGAACAAGTATTAGATGATTCGGAACTTTCTTTCGAAATAATGTGGGGTCAATTGATCCTTGTTTAAATTTCGATTGTTTTAAGAAATTGGTAAGAGTTGCATACCATGCTCTTGGTGCTTGTTTTAAACCATAAACCACTTTATCTAAGATATAAACATGATTAGGAAATTCATTATTTACGAACCCTAGAGGTTGTTCAATGTAAACTATTTCTTCAAGTTCACCATTGAGAAATGCACATTTAACATCCATTTGAAACACATCGAAATCCTTGTGAGTTGCATAGGCTAAAAATATTCGAACCGCCTCGAGTCTTGCAACAGGGGTAAGGGTTTCTTTGTCACACCCCCAAACCGGAACGGCGGAAACGTTCGGGGGTGGATGACTTCATGTGGTAACGTAACAAATGAATACATAGTAAAGAAAGCAATACAACCATCATATATATAATTGAAAGTTTACATTGTTAAAAGGTTCATGTTCAAAACCATCTACAATATGATGCCAAAATATGAATTTAAACTGGCGTCGCAACGTCCCTTCTTCAAAACCTGTTTGTTACCTGTAATTACTGAATCCTTGGGACATACAAGTAGTTTTGAAAGAGTAGATCAACATTTAAGCTGATGAGTTTCATAAGTATTAAATGACAATGTTTGTATGAAATGAAATGTTTTGTTCTTGTTTGTTTGTTCCTAGAAAATCCTATATTTTCTACTAGCATAAATGTAGCCTTCTTTCAAGACCAATGTTTGTTTCTAGAAAATGTATGTACGTATAAAATTTCCAATACGTCTGAAAAACCCCGTAAATCAATGTGTTTTTAATACTCCATGTGAGTTTTATAACCATGCTATTGACTAGAAATGCCTATACACAACGTTTTCAGGCGTTGGAATGTTATGATGTTTGTCACCCCAAATGGTGGACTGTAGCTAATAGTCAGGGCGCGGGTTGTCAAGCCCGTATAGATCTATACACAAACACCATGCTCCCCCTCCAAGGGATTCTTGTATATAATATAGGACTTGAAATGTGTACTCGAACGTACGTGAAGTTGATGTCTCACAAAACTTAGTATAAAACAGATTTACGTGTGAAAATGTTCGTTTAAATGATCATCCCCTAAGACTGGGATAGCTATGAAAAACGACGTGAAATCTTTAGATATGCATTTGACAATATTTTACCCTTTGCTTAAAAAGATACAAATGGAGTAGAGTTTCGTAAACTATATATGTATATTTTTGATGTAGAAGACAAGTTTGTAAACAAAACATATATATGTATATTTTCGATGTAGAAGACAATTTTGTAAACAAAACATATATATATATATATATATATATATATATATATATGTATATGGTTATATATATATATATATATATATGTATGTATCAATTTTTAAAAGATGATTTGGTATGTTTCGTAATTGTTGTTCATATTCTTACGTTTTTATTAGAAACTTTGCATGAAATAATCCTTAAGTTTGATACTAAAGAGCTTTTTGTACTTATCACTTTTGTAAAAATGGTAATTAAACATATTTAAATGATTTTGTTTTAACTTCCTCAATGTATAAACATTGCTCAAAAATGTTAGAAGGTGTTAATAAATCTATAAACCACTTTTGACAGTTTTACCCTTTACTGTCCCTGTTTTTAGAAAACTAATAGAAAAATCATCGTAAGTCAAAAACTGAATCCGTCACCTCTGAGAGTTTATAAAATGAGTCTACTTTGTTTCTAATTTTTATTTTGATTTTTAGTGGTCTCAAACTAGTGTGAAAATGAACATCTTCACAGACTGGTCCGAAATCACTTCTGAAATGACAGGCAGTTTTATAAAAATCGCCATAAATTGTAGAAAAATCGTATGAATGCGTGAGAGTAGTCCTTGGAAAGGTATAAACTTGAGCTATTTGAATATTGTATAGTTTTGAAAGATATTATGTTTAAGATGGTCAAAACAGTCCGTGAATAGGACTCAACTTTTCTGTAGAAAGTTGTCATTTAAATTGAAGTTATGTTTAGTGTTCTAACTTGTATTCCCCCCCTTAAAACTTGAAGAAAACATGAAAATGTAGGGGTATGAACTCACCTTATGTGAATACTTGAAGAATGGAAGGTTGAAGATGAACTTTTGGTTGTTGGTTTGATGCTCCAAAACAGCCACTCTTTTGGCTATGTTGCTGTCACGGAAATTTCACAGCAAAAGAGCAAGAAAAAGGGTTGTTTACTCACTGTCTTGAATCAATAATTTTGAGTATCATAACAAGTAACTTCCAGGGGTATTTGGTGGTAAAACTATCAAGCAAAAGGAAGGTGTAGATGGGTGAAATGGTGGCTGAAACACAAAAGGGATAACAACCCTTTAGTTCATGGTTTTGATGGCTTTGGAAGGAAGTTCTTGTGCTTGAAAATGAGATGAAGGTTGAGAGTAATTCCCTAGAGTATTGGATGGTCAAATGAGGATAAAATGAAGAGGAAATTTCGTGGATATGAAGGAGGAAAGAGTGGAAGAGGATAAGGGGACAAAACCTAGACTAGCTTGTGATGGGATGTGAGTTTAAGTGATGTGATCTTGTCTAGCCACTTGCTTGGGTGGTTGATTAGAGATAGAGTTAGTTAACTAACTAAATACTAGTTATTTAGTTAGTTAGGAGTTCTAGTTAAGGAGAGGGAAGGTCTTAATCTCGAAAATTAGAAGAAGGATTAATAAGCATTCTTAGTAAAATGTCTTAAGTGATTAAGCACTTATTAGTTACGTTGGCACATATCTCCACCAATTCTCTTATCTTAATTGATTTAGAAATCATGCTCCTTACATGAAATCACTTAAATCATGACCCATAACTAGTCATTCACTAGATAATAATACATATGTACAAATACATACATGTATACTTAGTATAAACTAACAATGTAGTTTTTTTGTATTTGAACTTTAATGTTTATGTTTTATTCTTTTTATTCAAAAACACTTAAATAAATTCTAATTATACCTTATAATAATTCATTTTATATTTTTATTTATTTAAATATAAAATTGATTGACCAATGTATAGTTTCGTGACATTTAACCGGTTAACCATATCTTTAAACACGTTTTGTCACTTTGGTTCGTATATTTGTCAAATTTAGATCCTCCACATCTATTAAGCAAACCATTTACATAGAACCTAATTTACTTATCAACTAGAGACATGTTAATACAAAAATTAAGTTTGTTGCGTTTAAATGATGTTATATGCTAATTTCACAAACCGGTGATGATTCGTAGTCATACATCATAACGAAATTTATCAATAGTTACTTGTTTTATATTTCACAATAACTTATTTAAATAAAAGAGGTTAAATTCCTTCAACCATTCTTGATAAAATACTCATATTGCTTAATAATCAAAACATAACATCGTACGATCGTTCCTATTTTTACCAATTGTTATATTCTCCCCCCGTTAAAAGAATTTCACCCCGAAATTCAACTTTTAGAAGGGATATCACTAAAAAATTGGGGGTGTTTTTTTTATTTGATCCTCGCATTCCTTAGTGAATTTTGGTCCTCGCTTGGCGTTCCAACGAGCCTTCACTATGGGCATGCGACTTTGTTTTGTCCTTTTGACCTCCTGATCCATGATTTCCACCGGTTCTTCGATGAAGTTTATGACTCCCATTGATTTCAATTTCATCCAGTGGAATAACAAGAGTCTCATCAGACAAGCTCTTCTTCCGATCCTAGGATGCCTTCAATCGTTCACGGGTTGAACAATCTTCTCTGTAGTTTCTCGTATGATCCGGGGGCTGGTGAGAGTGTTGTTAGGAACTTGCAAGTTAGCTATTTGCGTGTTCCCTACGTCATCCCATCAAAGAGGTGATCTACACTTGCTTCTTCAAAGAGCTTCGAATGATGCGACTTTAATGTTAATGTAATAGTTGATGTTGTATAAGGATTCGATGAATGGTTCTTCCTCTTTGTCTTTCAGTTTGAGGGTGATAAAAAGGACTTCTTTAACGACTATTGAAAACACGAGGCGAATCGCCTGTCCCTTATCCAAAATGATAGATAGTGGTATACTATGCAGTCTCGCAATTTTCTTGTGATATGCTCCTGTCAGCTTTTCTATTTTTCTTTGTAACCTTGGTCGGTAGAAAGTGTGTGGGTTTGGTTGATTTGTCTACGATCGCTCAAGTGGTAGCATGTCCATCCACTGTCATGGGTAACTTGTCATGGAGTTCATGGTATGACTCATAACTGATTCATCTATCATCTCTTTGTGTTTATAAGTCGTGTATAATTAAGATTGAAAAGACAGTCGAATAAGTGATTCTATTCTAAGTCCACATCCAAACAAGGAAAAGGATTTAAAGCGGAATTACCAACCCTAAGTCTGTAGAATCTTAATTATATAGGGCTCCAATATATACACTTAGTAATCATAGATTCACTAGTATGGGTTCATAGTCTCTACTTGAGTGGGGTGATTAATTTGGGTGAGATGGCATTTACAACAACCCTTTTCCACAACTACTGCACTTAGGTTGATTTTTGAACTTGGGTTGCCGTACGGATGGTAGTCCCAGGAGATCTTCTGGGAATATATCGAGAAGGTTATGGGCTTTTTCAACATCCATGATGTTTTTCTCTTCTTGTTTCTTATCCACAGCACGGGCTAGGACGACGTGGTACCTCCTGTGTAGGTACTTCTGAGTCTTGTTGTAAAAGGTGAGTCGGGGTTTTGTGTCCGGTTTGTCGCCATAGACAACGAGGGTTCTATTACTCGATGGGTTTAGGCGAATGGCCTTTTCGTAATATATGATATCGGTATGGTGAGGAAACTAACTAATACGTTGTTAAAATGAAAATGTCGTAAATTTTTATTGTGACCGGTTTTAGGATGATTTGAGCGAATTGGTTGATTTAGTGTTAGAGTACACCTTATGTACACGTCTCTAGTGCTTTTGATTATTCCACTTCTACTATAAATATTTCGTTTAAGTTTTTGAGGTTTTTGGTTAAAAAATTGATTAAATCTACGAATCACAATACTCCTTTCCGCGTTCCTATTATATAGTATCCATGCATATGTGCTATCGGGAATGAATGTACCAGAATCTCAGCGGGGTCTATTATTGCTTTCCCATACTCTGTTGCTAAAACACTTCCGATGCTCCTGACGTCTTTGTTTTTAGTCTCTGGGAACTCCTTTATGAAATGCCCTACTTCTCCACATCTGTAGCAAGTCCGACTCATCCCAGCTTTTGTGTTATAGGCGGTCTGTTGAGCCGGCAACCTACATAAATTTGTGGTATGCCCCTTTTCATTACAGTTCTTGCAGTGCATTTCCCTGCACTTTCCTTTGTGATGAAAGCTACACTTGGTGCATTTTGGTAGGTTTCCAACATATGGTCTTATCGGCACTGAGGTAGTAGGGATGGTGGTGGTATAGAATGTCACTGTTTGTTGTCTTTTGGTAGGTTCTTGATTTGGGGCGTCGTTGCAGGAACATACTCGGGGTGTCCCTATTTGTTATTACGATTGGAACTTTCGGCGCCATTCCCGCTTTTGTTTGTGTCGTTAGCGCCGAAGTGTGCCATGAATGTTGTCACAGTGGCTGTTATAACAATTTGAAATGTTGTAGGGTCTTATAGAACTAGTGTTGTACCAGTATGCTGATTACCTTCATGTGTGGGCATGATTCTATTTCACGAGTGGCATCCTCTGTTCTCAGTTCTGTGATGACTGTCCAGGTTGTAGCTGTAAGGGTTCTTTGTCCTAATACGAGTATCTCCTTTTCTAAGGAGTGTAGGTGATCCGTATTGTTCTCTTGATCTGCTTGCTGGTCTATGGGTGCTATGGCCCGAAGTACGGTGTAGTGAGTTTATGTCGGTTATGGATCATCGGTTGTCCTCTCCAGTGTATATGTGTGGCTAGGTAGTTAATTGTGGGTTGCTTCCTGAAATGAGAGGTGGAGGTTCTCACACTCCTCTTGATAAGGTAAGGTTTATTGATGGTATCTCCCGAACTTCTTTCTCCATCTGGTCCCTTCTCGGAAATCTTCTTCCTCGTATTTCATCTATTGGTACACTTCAAAATCTTCTTCTGGATCCTTCTTGATCCATATGTTGGCTTCGGTGGCAGGATAGTAGGGGTCTATGTGGAGACGAGTCTAGCTGATATGCCTATGCGAGAATAGGGGTAAGAAGCATATGAAGAATCTAAGTGTGTGGTTCTATTGTAACGAAAAATACTCCTATAGTATTTTAAATTTGTATGTTAAAGTTTTCATTGTATGGTTTGTTGGTAAGGTTTAGACTCGTCATCCACTACAACCATTCCTCAGCATACGTTGGTCACCTCTTGGATAAATATAGTTAATCAGGCTATATTCATCCCAGACATGATTACATACCTCGAGGCTTACTCGCAGTGTTTAACTTATCTTAATACTTTTTGTTTTGTTGCCAATATGACTCCTTACTAGTATGTTTGTATGCACTTACATTTTTCATGAAATCTCTATGGTTGCCTTGTGTATACAGGTCATATACAGTCAAGATTAAATAGTCAGTCGAATAAGTGATCTTACCTTATATCCACATCCAAAAAAGGAAAAGGAAGTAAAGTGAAAATCACAAATTCTAAGTCTATAAAACTTTTAGTATATACCGCCTTAACGTATACACTTAGCAAACATAGACTTAACAGCAAAGGACCCCTAATGTTCCTATTTTGAAATTGTTAAGTCAGAGAGTTTTAGTCCCTATGTATTTATAGTTTGTATATCTTATATGGTTTGATATACTTAGCTCACTATAAACAATGCTCTGATACCAATCTGTCACAGCCCCAAACCGGAACGGCGGAAACATTCGGGGGCGGATGACTTCATGTGGTAACGTAACAAATGAATACATAGTAAAGAAAGCAATACAACCATCATATATATAATTGAAAGTTTACATTGTTAAAAGGTACATGTTCAAAACCATCTACAATATGATGCCAAAAAATGAATTTAAACTGGCATCGCAACGTCCCTTCTTCAAAACCTGTTTGTTACCTGTAATTACTGAATCCCTGGGACATACAAGTAGTTTTGAAAGACTAGATCAACATTTAAGCTGGTGAGTTTCATAAGTACTAAATGACAATGTTTGTATGAAATGAAATGTTTTGTTCTTGTTTGTTTGTTCCTAGAAAATCCTATATTTTCTACTAGCATAAATGTAGCCTTCTTTCAAGACCAATGTTTGTTTCTAGAAAATGTATGTATGTATAAAATTTCCAATACGTCTGAAAAACCCCGTAAATCAATGTGTTTTTAATACTCCATGTGAGTTTTATAACCATGCTATTGACTAGAAATGCCCACAACGTTTTCAGGCGTTGGAATGTTATGACGTTTGTCACCGCAAATGGTGGACTGTAGCTAATAGTCAGGGCACTCGTTGTCAAGCCCGTATAGATCTATACACAAACACCATGCTCCCCCTCCAAGGGATTCTTGTATATAATACAGGACTTGAAATGCGTACTCGAACGTACGTGAAGTTGATGTCTCACAAAACTTAGTATAAAACAGATTTACGTGTGAAAATGTTCGTTTAAATGATCATCCCCTAAGACTGGGATAGCTATGAAAAACGACGTGAAATCTTTAGATATGCATTTGACAATATTTTACCCTTTGCTTAACAAGATACAAATGGAGTAGAGTTTCGTAAACTATATATGTATATTTTTGATGTAGAAGACAAGTTTGTAAACAAAACATATATATGTATATTTTCGATGTAGAAGACAAGTTTGTAAACAAAACATATATATATATATATATATATATATATATATATATATATATATATATGTATGGTTATATATATGTATCAATTTTTAAAATATGATTTGGTATGTTTCGTAATTGTTGTTCATATTCTTACGTTTTTATTAGAAACTTTGCATGAAATAATCCTTAAGTTTGATACTAAAGAGCTTTTTGTACTTATCACTTTTGTAAAAATGGTAATTAAACATATTTAAATGATTGTGTTTTAACTTCCTCAATGGATAAACATTGCTCAAAAATGTTAGAAGGTGTTAATAAATCTATAAACCACTTTTGACAGTTTTACCCTTTACTGTCCCTGTTTTTAGAAAACTAATAGAAAAATCATCGTAAGTCAAAAACTGAATCCGTCACCTCTGAGAGTTTATAAAATGAGTCTACTTTGTTCCTAATTTTTATTATGATTTTTAGTGGTCTCAAACTAGTGTGAAAATGAACATCTTCACAGACTGGTCCGAAATCACTTCTGAAATGATAGACAATTTTATAAAAATCGCCATAAATTGTAGAAAAATCATATGAACACGTGCGAGTAGTCCTTGGAAAGTTATAAACTTGAACTATTTGCATACTGTACAATTTTGAAAGATATTAAGTTTAAGATGGTCAAAACAGTTCGTGAACAGGACTCAACTTTTCTGTAGAAAGCTGTCATTTAAATTGAAGTTATGTTTAGTGTTCTAACTTGTATTCCCCCCTTTAAAACTTGAAGAAAACATGAAAATGTAGGGGTATGAACTCAACTTATGTGAATACTTGAAGAATGGAAGGTTGAAGATGTTGGTGATTTTATATCATCAAATATTATTTAAGTGTAATAGGATTAAATTTGTTGACCAAAAGTGATCTTGTTGAATATTGAACAAGTTAGGATGGTGTAGGAGTGCACATTTGTTCAAGTTTTTCAAGATTTAAATTACAATTCTATTTAGGGGCGAAGCCCCTAAACGAACGGGGGTCCGGGGGCAGCGCCCCTGGGAGTAGTGTCCCAGGGGCGGCAGCCGCTGGTGGGGTCCAAGGGGCAGAGCCCCTGGCTGGGATCGAGCTGTCTGTTTAATGACGGTTTGGTAGTTTTATGACAATATTCTGGTACATGTTGAAGAACATTTTCATATACATTCTCAAATTTCATTCTCTGAATTTCATCCAATTGAGTGTTCGATCTGTACCATCGAAATACTTCAATTTGATAGTGAATCACGACTTTCAGAGAATCCAAGCAATCTATTCATCCTTTTTTCTAACAGAAGATGAACTTTTGGTTGTTGGTTTGATGCTCCAAAACAGCCACTCTTTTGGCTATGTTGCTGTCACGAAAATTTCACAGCAAAAGAGCAAGAAAAATGGTAGTTTACTCACTGTTTTGAATCAATAATTTTGAGTATCATAACAACTAACTTCCAGGGGTATTTGGTGGTAAAAATATCAATCAAAAGGAAGGTGTAGATGGGTGAAATGGTGCCTGAAACACAAAAGGGACAACAACCCTTTAGTTCATGGTTTTGATGGCTTTGGAAGGAAGTTCTTGTGCTTGAAAATGAGATGAAGGTTGAGAGTAATTCCCTGGAGTATTGGCTAGTCAAATGAGGGTAAAATGAAGAGGAAATTTCGTGGATATGAAGGAGGAAAGAGTGGAAGAGGATAAGGGGACAAAACCTAGACTAGCTTGTGATGGGATGTGAGTTTAAGTGATGTGATCTTGTCTAGCCACTTGCTTGTGTGGTTGCTTAGAGATAGAGTTAGTTAACTAACTAACTACTAGTTATTTAGTTAGTTAGGAGTTCTAGTTAAGGAGAGGGAAGGTCTTGATCTCGAAAATTAGAAGAGGGATTAATAAGCATTCTTAGTAAAATGTCTTAAGTGATTAAGCACTTATTAGTTAAGTTGGCACATATCTCCACCAATTCTCTTATCTTAATTGATTTAGAAATCATATTCCTTACATGAAATCACTTAAATCATGACCCATAACTAGTCATTCACTAGATAATAATACATATGTACAAATACATACATGTATACTTAGTATAAAATAACAATGTAGTTTTTGTGTATTTGAACTTTAATGTTTATGTTTTATTCTTTTTATTCAAAAACACTTAAATAAATTCTAATTATACCTTATAATAATTCATTTTATATTTTTATTTATTTAAATATAAAATTTATTGACCAATGTATAATTTGTGACATTTAACCAGTTAACCATATCGTTAAACACGTTTTGTCACTTTGGTTCGTATATTTGTCAAATTTAGATCCTCCACATCTATTAAGCAAACCTTTTACATAGAACCTAATTTACTTATCAACTAGAGACATGTTAATACAAAAATTAAGTTTGTTGCATTTAAATGATGTTATATGCTAATTTCACAAACCGGTGATGGTTCGTAGTCATACATCATAACGAAATTTATCAATAGTTACTTGTTTTATATTTCACAATAACTTATTTAAATAAAAGAGGTTAAATTCCTTCAACCATTCATGATAAAATACTCATATTGCTTAATAATCAAAACATAGCATCGTACGATCGTTCCTATTTTTACCAATTGTTACATTCTCCCCCCGTTAAAAGAATTTCGCCCCGAAATTCAACTTGTAGACGGGATATCACTAAACAATTGGGGGTGTTTTTTTTTATTTGATCCTCGCATTTCTTAGTGAATTTCAGTCCTCGCTTGGCGTTCCAACGAGCCTTCACTATGGGCATGCGACTTTGTTTTGTCCTTTTGACCTCCTGATCCATGATTTCCACCGGTTCTTCGATGAAGTTTAGACTCCCGTTGATTTCAATTTCATCCAGTGGAATAACAAGAGTCTCATCAGACAAGCTCTTCTTCCGATCCTAGGATGCCTTCAATCGTTCACGGGTTGAACAATCTTCTATGTAGTTTCTCGTATGATCCGGGGGCTGGTGAGAGTGTTGTTAGGAACTTGCAAGTTAGCTATTTTCGTGTCACCTTCCTCATTCGAAATTGGTTTCCATACTTTAACAACAGGAACATAGTCTTTTGACGAAAAGCTTCCATTTGAAGATTCATTCAAATATTTCTCATATACTTCTTTGATTTGTTGATGAGAGTATTTTCCAGATTGTAACGATTTCCCTTTGCCTTCAAGCTAATGGTTTATGTTATTCATTTCTGAACAACCTTTTGTGTATGAAACCTTCGAAGATTGTTTAGTAGATGGATTTGGAAACTTTGGTTTTTGTGGAATGAAATTCACTTTGGATTTTGTTCTAAAATCCTCAAACTTTTGATTCTCAATTTGTGAATGAAAAATTGGTTTTGTTAACCAATTTTGTTAAAATCTTTGTGAATTGTTTGGTTCGAAAATTCTTTAATGGAAAAGTTGTGTGAAGTTTCTGTTTCTTATCATTTTGTATGGGAGGTTGTGACGAAAATGTGGTTGATTTTAATTTCGAAAAATTATCTTGTGAAAAAGACTTTTGTAATTGAGTGGGATTTTTCTTAACATTTGAATGTGTGAAAGACTTCATCTTAACAAATTTAAACATTACTTTTTCAATCGTTTTCTTTGTTAAGTCATTTTATTTCTTTTCATTTTCCATAACTTGCCAAAAAAAATTCTTTCATGCTTGTATTTTCGAAATTTCATTTTGTTTTGAATATTTTTCAACAAGATCTTTGAATTCTTGTGAATTGAGTTTAATGTCTTGATTAGTTTCGAGAACATCTTGCTTTGAAACTTCTTTAGAAATCTCTTGTTTTTCAACCTACTTTCTTTGTGGTTTTTGTTTTTGAAAAGTGTATGAAATTTTAGTAAGATTATTTTCGACAGTGCTCTGATTTGAAAAGAATGCTTCATCTGAGGTGTTATTGTTATCTTCTTCAACCATCTTATTGAATTACGGTTTGATATTATCAACATTCTGAACAATGAAAAACACTTGATTAGGAAATATAATATCATCTGTGCACTTGAAATTTGGATAGACAACTATATCTGTCTCAAGATAATGAGCACCTTTTTTAGTCATCACTTTATCAAAATTTTCAGTGTCTCCATACACTTGATCAACAACAACTCTTGGAATTTCACTTTCTTTCGAAATTTCTGTTTCAGACATTGAATTTTTCAAAACTTCAACCTCTTTCTCATCATCACTACTATCAATTTGACTATTTCTAACACTCAAATGATCGGAATCACTAACTTTCGAAGTAGAGTGTATGTCAGTGTCAACCTTAATCATCGAATCATTACATATTTCTTTGTCTTTTGATTTAGATGTGACATTTATGACAGATAATTGAGAACAATCGATACTTTCCTCTTCTTCAATTTCATTGATTTCACTAAAACTATCAGAATTATCTTCGATATCAGCAAAATTTGATTGAGAATCAGATTTCGAATTCTCAGTTCTTTTCAAAATTTTGATTTGTTCACTTTTGGTCAAAGTTTCATTCGCTATATCAACAAGTTCATTTGGATCAAGACATTCATCTATTTTTAAAAACACCATACGCAAATCTATTGTCAGGAACTTTATAAAAAACAGTTATTGTTTCCTCACAATCATATGATATACTATCAACCTTCTCTCTTTCGAAAATAAGAAAAGGTAATAATTTTCTATGTTGTTCTTTTCTTATCTCAAAACAATGATGTAAAGAAGTTAACTTTGCATAAAGTCTTTTAGTTGTATTACAGTATATGTTTCTCTGAGCCAAAAGCAATTTTACATCACATAAATTTGCCTATCACAACCAAGGTTTTTCAATTGCATTTCCAAATACTCTACTCTGATTTTCTTTGTATCCAACAAATTTTAGGTCTCTAGCAACTGAGTACTAAGTTTCTTAGCTTTGTTACTAGCAGAGACAACAATAGTATCGAAATAAGCAACAATATCATCAAAAGCAATTATCTCAAAATCATAGGCTTGTAAAGGAATATTAAAGGATTGAAGAATAGAATGTACCTTAGTCGTCATTGGAGATTTATCTCCTATTTTGGTCATGAAACAATGACATGTATGTTGGATTAGTGTCTAAGTCCATAACTATTTTGGTATGTACTTAACCTAATGGTGCATGGTCCTTTTAGGTTGCCTTCACCAAAGCAACTTGATAGGATGAATTATGGAGACAAAAGGATTAAATATGATTTATTGATATATTATGGGAATAATATTTTAAAGGAGAAATCATATTGTTTAGTTAATATTAGTCAAGGATTAATAAGAATTAAGTTTGTGACTAAAAGAGATTAATTAAACTTAAGGGACTGGAATTGTAATTATATGATAATTGCAATTGAGCTATGGATTACCTTATATTATAAGGTTGGACGAATTCTATGGGGAAACCCATTAGAAATCATCCAAGGCTTTTAAGGAAAGGAGTCCATGGGTTGCTTAGGGCTTAAGCATCCAAATTAGGGTTTCCTTATTAGATAACCCTAATAGCGTCACTATATATAGAACCCTTATGCCTCAAAAACGTGGACAAGCTTCCTTCTAGGGTTTTGGACGGTTTTGGGCAGCTTCCTTCTCTTCTCTTATTCATCCTCTTGCTCTTGGTGTTTATGAACCATTAGAGGAGTGACATTTGTGACTCTAAGCTTTCTAAAGTCATTACAAGAAGAATTTGTGATCGTTATTGCTATATAACAATCAAGGTAATATCTTAAACCCGTTATTATGCCAATATCGATTATCATACGCTAGATCTTGGGTTTATAGTCTTCAATGAATTGCATGTACAATAGAGAAACCTAGATCCAAGCATTAGGGTTTGTATGAGCACATAGGATGTTCTTATGAATAAAACCCATCACTGTAACCATCTCTTCTTCATCATCTTCATACTTCGCGAACATATCACCATGCGTAGGATTACACATTTCCTCATCATCTGATCCAGATGACCAGATTTTCTAAGTGCCATCATCCTCTCCATCACCTCGTGTAACCAAAGTCATTCCTTTAGCTTTAACATGAACCTCTTCCAAACAATCCACATAGTAAGCTTCGTCCTTCACTTTATTCTTCTTTTCGTATTTCTTACGAAGCATATAATCACTCTCCATATGATTAGCTCCGTGGCAGTAGTGACAATCAATTCCCAAATCTCCTTTAAGTTTCTTCTCAGCTTTGGATTCATCAGTCTTTGCTTCATTTTTCTCAAACCTTTTCTTCTCCTTAATAGCTGACTTATTAACGAAACTTCCTTTAGCATCACATTGTTTCATCTTTGGATTTAATGGTTTCTTGAAAAACTTCTTTACTTGATTGCTTGAGTAAAAAGTAACCGCCTCATCATCCGAATTCATAAAAAATCCTTCTTCATCTGAATTCTCTTTTTCAATCAACTCTTTCTCAGTAACTTTCGAAACTAGTGCCAAAGGACCTCCCAAACTTAGTTTCGATTCTTCTGCCATCTCATTCACCTCTCCTTCGTGAGTTTTAAGAAGATTGTACAAGTCATTTAAAGACAAAGTATCGAAACTTGATTGTGTTTTGACCATCAAAGTAACACTTCTCTATTCCTTTCGAAGCCCTATGATGAAAGTAAGGTTGAATTCCATTGTTAACCTTGTAATCCTAAAGCGATTACACTTGTAGATAAGTTCATTGAAGCGATCATAGTAGCTTTCAATTGTTTTGTTTTCTTTCTGCTTGATTTCCTTCAACTCAACCAAGCATTGCTTAACTGAATTGATCTTTGTTTTCTCACTCCCCTGAAAATTTTCTTTAAGAGTGTTCCAAATATCCATTGCAATTTTACAACCATGAATGTAATTGTAAACAACAAGTGGCAAGGCACCTCTCAATTCTCTCATACAACATTTCTCGTTGTTCTTCATCCTCGAAGATTGTTCAGTAATAGCAGGTGTTGACCCTGATGATCCAATCTTTTGAATATTCGATGGAGGTCTAGCAATTCCTGAAATTCAACTCCGTAGTTCCTCGTCCAATCCATTCAAGTAATCCTCCATTCGATCAGCCCACTGATCATAGTACTCTAGAATCAACATAGGAATCTTCGTAAAAGATCCTAACAGATGAGAAAATGAAGTCATCGTGTTCATGTTAAAATTCTCCATTATCGTACGGATATGGTTTTTCAGAAAAACTTGATGAAATTCAAATATGAATGAATGAAATGATCAGAAACTCAAAGTCGATTACTCGATTACACAATTCGATTGCAGAATCAAATCAAAACTGAAGATTAGTGATGATTTTCAGAACCACACAATGTGGAGACTTTTGAGACAAATTGCGACTCAAAAACAAATGATTCAAATTGAAAATCAGATCTTAGCAGTGAGATTCCTACTCTGATACCAAATGCAAAAGTGAATAATCGAGTATTGGAATAAAAATCAGAGTAAACAAGTAAAGAACACGAGATCTAAATAGAATCTAATTCAACTCATATTACTTTCAACGTTTTACAAAGAGAATACCAAACACGTACACGAGAGTGTACATATAAAGACTTCGTATACTGCAAACCGGTATTTTTCAACGGAACCGGAGGAATCATTGCGCTGTCTCAGTGGTTCGAAAGAATGGAGTCGATCTTTGAGATCTTCTCCTGCCCTGAAGGAAGCAAAGTAAAGTTTGCTGCCTGCACCTTCACCGAAAGGGTCCTGACATGGTGGAATGGCCATGTCAAGTCACTCTCCCTGGTAGTGGCTAACGCGATGGGCTGGGAGACACTGAAGGAACTGAGGACAAAGGAGTATTGACCAAGGGGCGAAGCTCAAAAACTCAAGGAATAACTTTGGAGCCTTAAGATGAAAGGTTCCGATATAGTGGCCTATACAACCAGATTCAACGATCTGGTGACTCAATGTCCAAATATGGTCCCCACCGAAAGCAGGAAGATTGAGAGATACATCGGGGGTTTGGTACCCCCATATCAGGGAAACATCCAGGCATCGAACCCTACAACCCTTGATAGTGCCAATAAATTGGCCCAAAGGCTTATCGATCATGGGGTTCCTTCTCCAACAATAACTACAATTGTTGTATCAGTACCAACCAAAGCGGCCGACAACAAGAGGAAGCAATGGGACCGAAAGAAGGGCAAATCAGCTCAATCTTTTTCCAAGAACCAACAGGTTGTGGCTGTTCGTGCTGCCACAACCCCTCTTTCCCCAGTACCAACAAAGCAATATGCGTGGAGTTTACCTAAGTGCACAAAGTGCAATTTACACCACAACAGCCCTTATCGGGAAATGCACCACACCAACGGTGACAGGAAGGGCCATATTATCCGGTTTTGCAAGGCATCGCCAAAACCAATCACCCAGGTCCCTGGCACAGGAGTAAGCCAAGCCTGCTATGGGTGCAGTGAGATGGATCATTTCAAAAGAAACTGCCCTAAGGCTGGGAATGCAGGTGGAGCAGGAAGACTACTTGCTATTGGTCACAATGAAGCCGTGGCAGACCCTACGGTGGTCATGGGTACATTTCTCCTCGATAACTCATATGCATGTGTTCTATTTGATAGTGGGGCGGAAAGAAGTTTCGTGAATCAAAAATTTGGACACTTACTTAATCAAGCACCGCAATCACTAAAAGAAACCCTCATCGTAGAAATGGCTAACAAAAAGACCGAGAGTTCTAACAAGATTTACCTAGGTTGTACCCTCATGCTAGATAACTATTCGTTTCCGATCGACCTCGTGCCTGTGTCAATCAAAAATTTCAACGTCATTGTGGGCATGGATTGGTTGAGTCTCAATCGTGCCGATATCTTGTGTTACGAGAAAGTAGTCCGTCTAAATCTACCAAGTAGTGAAACCTTACTAATCTACAGTGACAAACCAAGTACGAATTTTCGTATCATCTCGAGCATACAAGCCCAGAAGTACCTACGAAAGGAGTATCGTGCATTCCTTGCTGATATAGTCGATATGAGCCAAGAAGCGAAAGACCTAAATGACCTCCCAGTAGTGCGCGACTTTCCCAGCATCTTTCCAGAAGAACTACTAGGATTACCACCACAACGTCAAGTCGAGTTCAGAATCGACTTAGTTCCAGGGGCTACCCCAGTAGCCAAATCGCCCTATCATTTAGCACCAACTGAGAGGCATGAACAGTCTAGTGAACTGAACGAACTGCTCAGCAAGGGCTTTATAAGACCATGCTTCTCACCTTTGGGAGCACCATTCTTGTTCGTGAAGAAGAAAGACAGATTGTTCCGAATGTGTCTAAATTACAGGGAACTGAACAAGCTTACTATCAAAAATCGCTACCCTCCATCTCGCATAAACGATCTGTTCGATCAGCTTAAAGGAGCGAGCTACTTTTCAAAGATTGACTTAAGATCCGGGTATCATCAGTTGTGAGTATTAGAAGAAGAAGTTCCTAAAACAGCCTTCTGAACTCACTATGGTCATCACGAGTTCTTAGTAATGTCGTTCGGATTGACAAATGCGCCCGCAGTATTGATGGACTTATTGAACAGGGTGTGTCGTCCTTAATTAGATAAATTTGTGATTTCATTCATCGATGACATACTTGTATATGCGTGCATTAAGGAAGAACATAGTCAACATCTACGACATGTCTTGCAAACACTGCAATCGGAGAAACTCTATGCAAGGTTCTCTAAATGCGAATTTTGGATCTGAAAAGTCAAATTCTTGGGTCACGTGGTTAGTAAAGAAGGAATTCACGTGGACCCTTCCAAAATAAAGGCCATTGAGAACTGGTCAGCACCGAAGACGCCTACGGAAATTCGTCAATTTCTAGGCCTCGCTGGCTACTATCGTAGGTTTATTCGAAACTTCTATAGGATCGCGAAACCGCTCACTACATTGACCTAGAAGGGCGTAGCCTTTGACTAGGAAGAGAAACAAGAGAAAGTGTTCCAAACGCTGAAACAAGCCTTATGCACCGCACCGGTAGTATCCCTCCCAGAGGGGATAGAACACTTCGTGGTTTATTGTGATGCATCCAACCAAGGGTTCGGTTGTGTCCTGATGCAACGAGGTAAGGTTATTGCCTATGCCTCAAGACAACTAAAGACACACGAGGTCAACTACACCACTCACGATCTTGAGTTAGGTGCAATGGTATTTGCTCTGAAGATCTGGAGACACTACCTATATGGTACAAAAAGCACTATCTTCACAGACCACAAGAGCCTTCAACATATATTCAACTAGAAGGAACTCATTATGAGACAACGATGGTGGGTTGAGCTACTCAATGACTACAAATGAGAAATTCATTATCATCCCAGTAAAGCCAACATAGTAGCCGACGCCCTAAGTCGGAAAGAATACTCTGGTCGTAGAATCAAATCAATGACTATGACTATCCATTCACATCTGTCCACACAAATTAAGGAGGCTCAGCTTAAAGCCTTGAAACCTGAAAATGTGGCGGGTGAATCCTTGAGAGGGATAGATAAAAATTTGCAAATGAAAGGTGGCGGAGATTTGTATCTCATGGACCGGATCTGGACACCAAAGCACGGTGGTTTCAGAGACTTGGTCATGACCAAAGCGCACAACACTCGATACTCCATCCACCCAGATTCAGATAAAATGTATCTGGATCTCAAAAAGCGATACTGGGGTCCTAACATGAAAGCGGATATCGCTACCTTCATGAGTAAGTGTCTTACTTACGCCAAGGTTAAGGTCGAAAACCAGAAGCCCTCAAGATTATTACAACAACCGGAAATACCGGAATGGATGTGGGAGCGAATCACGATGGACTTCATAACCAAGTTACCCAAGACAACGGGTGGTCTCGATACCATTTGGGTGATCGTAGATTGGCTAACAAAGTCCGCACACTTCCTACCTATGAAAGAGACTGACTATATGGAGAAACTAACGAGAACATACATTAGGGAGATCGTACGACTACTTGGTGTTCCTATATCCATTATCTTCGATAGAGATAGTAGATTCACTTCAAGGTTCTGACAGTCTCTACAAAGTTCCCTAGGAACTAGGTTGGATGTGAGTACAACCTACCATCCACAGACCGATGGATAAAGTGAGAGAACTATTCAAACCTTGGAAGATATGTTGCGAGCCTGTGTGACCAACTTTGGGAAAGCATGGGGTACTCATCTACCCCTGGTTGAATTTTCCTACAATAAAAGTTATCACAAGAGCATAAAGGTTGCTCCATTTGAAGCCCTCTATGGCCGGAAGTGCAGATCCCCTCTGTGTTGGGCTGAGGTGGGCAACATACAGTTAGCTAAAGGACGCGTTCCTGGCAACACTCTCATAGGTCCGTAAATCATACGGGAAACGATAGAGAAGGTCGTCCAAATTCACGAATGATTGAATGCCTCTAGAGACCGATAGCAGAGCTACGCAGACAAGAGATGAAAACCCTTGGAAATCCAGGTTGGTGATCACGTCCTATTGAAGGTCTCACCATGGAAGGGCTTGATATGCTTTGGAAAGCGTGGGAAGCTAAATCCAAGATACACAGGACCTTTCTAGATTATCGCTAGAATCGGGCCCATAGCTTACGAACTCAACTTACCTCATAAACTTAGTAATGTAAATTCCACTTTCAACGTCTCGAACTTGAAAAAGTGCTTGTCCGACGAGACTCTTGTAATCCCACTCGACGAGATTGAGATCAATGAGAGCCTCAACTTCGTGGAAGAACTAGTAGATATCATGGACCGAGAGGTCAAGCAAACGAAGCAAAGCCGCATCCCGATAGTGAAGGTTCGCTGGAATGCCAAGCGAGGTCCTGAATTCACTTGGGACCGCGAGGATCAAACGAAACTTAAATATCCTCATCTTTTCACTTACTTATATGTAATTGCTTAAACTCTAATTTCAGGATGATATTTTCTCTAATGGGGGGATGTTATGACAACCTGAAATCTCTATCACGTACGTCCACTCGATTCAATCAAAGTCATACTTGTTTTGGCTATCTTTTAGCCTTGTTTAAGGTCTGTTTGAAGGTTTTAAGCCTAGTACCTTAAAGGATAAAGTCTTAGGAAATATCGTACAAAGTCCAGTATGCAACATACAAGCCGAACAACTCCAAGGATTAGAGTTTACAGCCGTAAACTAAGGTTTAAGGCCGTAAACCCTTGGCTGGCCGTGAACTCACCCCATAAATATGATAGTTCATTTTTTCACCACTTTTTCATACTTTCAACTCAAGAACTTGGATTTGCTCTCAACTATCATCAAGTTTTCACCTTGATCTTCCAAAATGTAAGCAATCTTTCCATTTTACTAGTGGGTATTCTTCTTGATCTCGTATCACCCTTTGATTTCATCCATGAAAATCATCTTTTTGGGTAGATCTTCAAGTATTAAACATTCTCACCAAGAACACCAAGAACACCTACTAGTTCTTGGACCATGATGTTGGATAAGGTGTCTAAGTCCATAACTAGTTCTAGTATGTACTTGACCCGATCCGGCATGGTCCATTTAGTTTGCATGGCACCATGCAATTAGATAGACTAAATGAGAGAATTAACACTTGTGGTTTATTAATATATTGTAAGTTCTAATATATTAATAATATTATTTAGTTATTTTGATCAATAATTAATTTAAAATTAATTAAGTGATCAAAAGATAACCAATTAAATATATGGGTTGATTATGTAAATCATCCATAACTTGTATAGTGGGCTAAGAGGCTCCATGGATTATCAAGTTCGGTTCCTCCCATAGGATGCTCCATGGGAGTTACAAACCCATGGGTCATGGAAATGAAGAGTCATGACACATTAGGGTTCACATGGTGTAACGCTAGATGTGTCAACACCATATAAAGAACATATTCTCCACCAAAATCGGCTACACATAAGAAACAAGAGGGCTAGGCCGATTTTTAGAAGTGTGTATCCTCTCTAAAGTCATTCCAAAAGCATCTGGTGTTGTGTGAAGCATTTGAGGCATCACACTTGGGGTGCTAGGCTCACAAGGTTTCAAGGATCATAAGCAACAACAAGGTATGTTATTCTATCTTTCATTCAAGTTAAAAATTGTTCCCCATGTATGCTAGATAGGAATATAACCTTGGAATTTAACTTTGCATGATTATTAGACAAACATAGATCCAAGGTTATTAGGGTTGCATGTACACTTAGGAAGTGTTAGAATGCTCAAAACCCATCAGTGGTATCAGAGCCTAGGCTTGTTTGTTGATTTTTTGTGCAAACTGTTGAATAAAATCATTTTTCTGTTTTCTGCTCGTATGAACTCGCCGAGTCCATGGGGGGACTCGACGAGTCCATGAACAAATACAAGCTACTCGTCAAGTCTGTTCTTGCACTCGACGAGTAGAGGCTGCAGTTTTCAGAAATTCGACTTTTATTGCTGGAAATGGACTAGAAACATTACCCTAAACTGTTTTGGTACTTGAAAACTTGTTTTAGATGGTGTAATGTTTATGCTAATCCATTTTCAATGGCAATTATCAAAATTACAAGTTTTTTAAGTGTAATTTTTGATTCTTGAAGGTGTTCATGATCATGTTCTTGAACTTATGAAGATTAGATGATCATAGGAATTGCTTGTAACCTTCATGGTAGTTTAATTCATGATCATAATGTGTTTTAATGGAGTCCATAACTTGTCCTCAAGTTATGGAAAATCTAAAGTCACACTTTTATTAAAGCCATTAAAAGAATACTAGAGTTATAAAAATGAAGAGTCTTCATTTTTATTACTCAATTAACTCATAAGTTATAAGAAATGAAAAGTTTTGAAAGTTTACAAAACTTGCCCTCAAGTTTTGGAACAAGTAAAGTCTTGATTAAAACTTTAGTTCCAACCCTTATAATTTTAAAATTTAAAATTCAACCCTTATACTTTATAATATTATAAGTTAATAATATATATATATATATATATATATATATATATATATATATATATATATATGTATGTATGTATAAGATCAAGTCGTTTTACCGCTAGTACGCCTCATTCACGAAGCCGGTCTATAAGGGGGGTATAAGATTGTTGCATATAAAATGGAAACTTAATGGGTGTCTACTCTCACCCACCGCTTCCTTGATCGGTGGACGGTCATTAGCCGAACGGGTAAGACAAGGACTTAATTCTCATTAAAAGTATGATGAATATTATAAAGTAACTAAATGCTTTTATTAAATTCCCAATCTTAGTTACTTTAGGAAAAATGTGAATAAGGTGCTAATCCATAAAATTACATTTACACTTTGTTTAAGTCGTTGGTGGAGTGTGTGTGGTTAACCGGCACACTAACTTGGACTTAACAAGGTAGGTAAAGGGTGACTTAAGGTTTATCATAGTATCGGTGGAGAGTGTGTGGTTTACCGGCACATCGATTTAGTGATAAACTTTAAGGGTACCAAGTGATTTGCATGGTTACTTTACACCTCGTTTTGTGATCCTCGGTATCGCAGTCACAAAACTTGGAGGGTACACTCGAGATTGAAACATGCCTTTGAAAAGTTCATTGAATCTCAAAAGAATCTAGGAATTTCAAAGAACCAATCAAAAACCTAATATTTAATATTTCGTTTTTCATGGTGGAAATTGGTGAATCGCCATTCACCTACCTTTCAAATATGTTATAGCTTGGATTACGGCATACCTATTCTAAGTTATAATATACTGTGATTGGATCCTAGCCTTAATATTACATTTGGATGTTTTATTAAGGACTCTCTTAGTATCTAATCTAATCTTGTCCTCTTCATTCAGATGTCTTCAAACAACACTGCTTCTAGCTCTAATCCTAATGGCTCCTTTACCCTTATTAACTTGTGTGGGAAAGTCACCTTTGATGGATCCAAATTCAAAGAATGGACCAGAAACATCTGGATGATTACCCGCTACGAGGAAAAAGAATATGTCCTTGATAAGGAGCTTAAGAAGATTGAATAGACCATTGCAACTCCCCAGGAGATCGCTGATTTCCAGGAACATGAAAGGGATGCTACCAAAGTTGCATGCATCATGTTGGCCATGATGATAGCAGAACTCCAAAAGTCCTATGAGGACTTCTACCCTTTTGAAATGCACCAAGATCTGATGGAAAGATATCATTAAAGTGCACGACCAGATAGGTATCAAACCATCTGCTCCATGATAACAACCATGATGAAGGACAGAGAGTCTGTCACAAGCCACATGCAGAAAATGCAAAGGTATGTGGATCCGTTGCTAAAGCTTAATGTGAACTTCCCTGAGGAGCTTGAAATAGATATCATTTTGCACTCCTTACCATCGTGCGATGATCAATTCCACATGACATATCACATGAATAAGGAAGAGGTCACACTCAACAAACTTTAGGGACTTCTCAAGACTGCAAAAACAGGTCTTAAGGGGAAGTCGGTTGTTAACACTCCTACTCCAAACTCCACCCTGGTTTTGGCAATCGGGAAAAGTCGAGGGAAAAAGAGAAACAGCTCTTTGAAGGGTACCAAGGCTAGGAAACTTGATGGATCTTCTTCAAGTGGAACCAAGAAAGGTTTCGTCACTCCTTCTTCTGACCCAAAAGAGGCTCAATGCTTCTATTTCCATGAAAAGTCACATTGGAAGCGGAACTGCCCAAAGTACTAGCAAGATGTGAATGATGGGAAAGTTAAACCGAACCATGCAGGTATTTACACTATCTTATCTAATAACTCACCCATTCTAACTCTTGGGTCCTTGATACCAATTGTGGTATTCATATCTGTTCTAATTTGCAGGGACTAAGAAGAAGTGAGAATGTGGAGCAAGGAAGAATAAACTTAATCATGGGTAATAGGAAAGCTCTACCTGTCACCAAGATTGGAGTTTGTAATTTATCGCTAAGTAGTGGGTTTAGTTTAGATTTGAATAAATGTTGTTATTCACCAGAAATGGAAAGAAACATTATTTCCTTTCTTGTATTGTATAAACAAGGTTTTACCTTTTCATTTGATAATGAAGTTGGTTCGATTAATGCTTTCTTTAATATTGTTCTTTATTTTAAAGCATTAACTTGTGATGGTGTGTCTGAAACTATATATGTGGTTGATAACTTAGGAAATAATGATTTGTGTATTGATTCTCTTAATAATAATAACTTAGATAAAGCATCATTATGGCATTGAAGTCTTGGACATATAAGCAAGAAACGCATAGGCCAACTCCAAAAGAATGGAGTCTTGGAGTCATTTGACCTAAAGTCAAATGATAGATGCGAATCATACTTACTTGGAAATATGACAAAGTCACCCTTCATAGGTTCCTGTGAGAGGGGTGAAGGTTTGTTGGATCGTGTACACACGGATGTGTGTGGACCATTCAAACATGCCATAAGGGATGCTAATCGTTATTATTTGACTTTTACTGATGATTACAATAGATATGGATATGTCTACTTAATCAAGCATAAGTCATAGACTTTCGAAAGGTTTAAAGAGTTTAAACAGGAAGTCGAGAATCAATTGGGCAGGAACATTAAGATGTTTCGATCCGATCGAGGTGGTGAGTCTCTAAGTTTAGAGTTCCTCAACTATCTTAGGGAATGTGGGATTGTTTCACAATTGACACCTCCCAAGACACCGTAGTTGAATGGTGTGGCTGAGAGGCGTAATCGAACCTTGTTGGACATGGTTCGTTCCATGATGAGTCGAGCTTCGCTACCAATCTCATTTTGGGGGTATGCCTTAGAGACTGCCGCCTATATCCTTAATCTGGTCCCTACAAAGAAAGTGGACAATACTCTTCATGAGACGTGGACTGGTAAAGTACCCAAACTAGACCACATCAAGATTTCGGGTTTCGAGGCTTTCGTGAGATGCGAGACTCATGATAAGCTTGAACCTCGAAGCGAGAGGTGTATTTTCATCGGCTACCTACAACAATCCTTTGGTTACCTCTTCTACAGACCTAGTGAAAATGTGGTCTTTGTAGCTAGGAGGGCGTTCTTTCGAAAGAGAGAGTTCATAAGCCAAGGAAACAGTGGGAAGCAAGTTGACCTTGAAGAAATTCAAGAGTCAAGCGGTGAAGGAACTTCAAACCCTAGCACTCAACTTGAGGAGGAAACTCCTGTTGAGCCAATTGACAAGTTTGTACCTCTGACGCGTTCCATAAGGGTTAGGAATGCACCTAAGCATTACTATGGATTCCATATTACTGCGGAAGGTGATATACTTATCAGTGATGAGACACTGATAGGTCTGGATGAACTTAACACTTACGCGGAAGCCATGCCAGGCCCTGAGTCTGCCAAGTGGAAAGAGGCAATGGACAACGAGATACAGTCCATGTATGACAATCAAGTTTGGAACTTGGTTGAAAATGTACCAGGTCGTAAGACTGTAGGGTGCAAATGGATATTCAAGAAGAAGACCGACATGGATGGTAATGTACACACTTATAAGGTATGACTAGTTGCAAATGATTTCTCACAAACTTCGAGAGTTGATTATGATGAGACCTTTTCTCTAGTACCCAAGATGAAGTCTATTAGGGTTCTGTTAGCCATAGCCGCATGTCATGACTATGAAATATGGAAAATGGATGTCAAAACCGCTTTCCTAAATGGAAAATTGGCTGAGGATGTTTACATGAGTCAGCCAGAGCATTTTATCAACACAGAATACCCTAATAGAGTGTGTAAGCTTGAGAAATCCATTTATGGATTAAAGCAAGCACCTTGCAGATGGAATATTTGCTTTGATGAAAAGGTCAAGGAATTTGGCTTTTCTAGGAGTGAAGATGAATCTTGTGTGTATGTCAAGGCTAGTGGGAGTATAGTTAGCTTTTTGGTATTGTATGTGGATGACATACTACTCATAGGAAACGACATCCCAACCCTGCAGGAAGTAAAGTCGTAGCTTGGGTAGTGTTTTGCTATGAAGGACATTGGTGAAGCTGCCTATATTCTAGGGATAAGGATCTTGAGAGATCGGAGTAAAAGAATAATTGGACTTAGTAAGAGTACCTACTTGGATAAGGTGCTGAAGAGATTCGGCATGCAGGACTCCAAGAAAGGAGAGTTACCCATCCAGAGTAACGCTAGATTGAGTAAGACACAAAGCCCTAGCACTGAGGCTGAGATAGCAGAAATGAGTCGAATACCTTATGCTTCGACTGTAGGATCGATCATGTATGCTATGATGTGTACTCGACCTGATGTAGCCTTTGTCCTAAGCATGGTTAGCAGCTATCAAGGGAACCCTAGCAAGGTACATTGGACTGCGGTAAAGAATATCCTCAAGTACCTACAAAGGACTAAGGAATGGGTCCTTACCCTCGGTGGGAGTGAAGACTTGAGAGTTGTAGGGTATAGTGATGCTAGTTTTCAGGCTGATAGGGATAATTTCTACTCTCAGTCAGGCTGGGTCTTTACCCTAAACGGAGGAGAAATTTCTTGGAATTGTTCCAAGCAAGAGACAGTGGTTGATTCAACTTGCGAATCAGATTATATAGCAGCTAGCGAGGTAGCAAAGGAGGCGATATAGCTGAAGAACTTCGTTGGAGATCTTGGAGTTGTACCAGCTATTAAGGAGCCAATGGAAATTTTCTGTGATAGTGAAAGTGTTGTTGCCTTAACCAAGGAACCAAGGGATCACGGGAGATACGTCTTTCGATAGAAAATGCCATTTCATCAGACATCGAATAGAAGAAGGACTCCTTGTGGCAAAGAGGGTATCATCGGAAGAGAATTTAGCAGATCCCCTCACGGAGGGACTGACTCGGGTTAACCATCTCCAGCATGCTTGGAGCATAGGGCTGAAGGATGATATTCGATTTAGTAGTTAGATAACCTTGAAATTTGTAAAGTGTAATTGACATTAGATGATGAATAAAAGGTGTTTTATTTATGAGTAAAGTGTTGCTATCTCTTGTCGATCATTTACTATATTTCTTTTGCATGTTTTGACTTCCAGAATAATTATTATTCAAACCCCCACACTCAGTCATATTTCGGAAGTAGGTATGAATCAAGACTGTCCTGATTGGTTGCGGAGGTCTAAGTTGTTGGACATGGCTACAACAATCATGAGTGCCCATAAGTTCTGAGCATTGGACTCAACCGATACTCACTGGAATCACTTCATGGAATTTATCTCGAGTGATCGTGAGATGGTAGTATCATATAAGTCTTCAAACCTAGAGATATGATTTGATACTTATGTGTCGATTATGCATTGATTGTACGAAAATGCGTTGGTAACTCGATGTTATAAAACATGCTTTTGTGTATAATTCAATGAGTAGTAGAACAAACATATGAGTCGAAGTTTATCTGTTCCTTCTTGGATTAGAAGCTGATATCTGGGCCCCTCGATGATTTTGTTTTGACCTATGTACCGGGCCCGGTCAGAACTAAGTTGGTGTGTTTAATTAAGTTCTTTGTCAAACAAATCAGAAAATCGGAAACAAACTGCTGGACAATAAGTAAGACATTGTTCCATGTATTTGTCCAGCTGATATCTAGAACAGAGGATTATATGATCACTTATCTTAAATGGCGTATCATCATCTTCTCAGTTCCGAGAGACCTTGAAAGAGCTATGATTGCCGTTCGGTCCTGAAGTATTACAATTATAGTTATTAGAATTATCCAAGTGGGAGACTGTTGGATAAGGTGTCTAAGTCCATAACTATTTCTAGTATGTACTTGACCCAACTCGGCATGGTCCATTTGGGTTGCATGGCACCATGCAATTGGATAGACTAAATGAGAGAATTAACACTTGTGGTTTATTAATATATAATAAGTTCTAATATACTAATAATATTATTTAATTAGTTTGATCAAGAATTAATTTAGAATTAATTAAGTGATCAAAAGATAACTAATTAAATATATGGGTTGATTATGTAAATCATCCATAACTTGTATAGTGGGCTAAGAGGCTCCATGGATTATCAAGTTGGGTTCCACCCATAGGATGCTCCATGGATGCTTCATGGGAGTTACAAGCTCATGGGTCATGGAAATGAAGAGTCATGACACATTAGGGTTTACATGGTGTAACCCTAGATGTGTCAGCACTATATAAAGAACATATTCTCCTCCAAAATCGGCTACACATAAGAAACAAGAGGGCTAGGCCAATTTTTAGAAGTGTGTATTCTCTCTAAAGTTATTCCAAAAGCATTCGGTGTTGTGTGAAGCATTTGAGGCATCACACTTGGGGTGCTAGGCTCATAAGGTTTGAAGGATCATAGGCAACAACAAGGTATGTTATTCTATCTTTCATTCAAGTTAAAAATTGTTCCCCGTGTATGCTAGATAGGAATATAACCTTGGAATTCAACTTTGCATGATTATTAGACAAACATAGATCCAAGGTTATTAGGGTTGCATGTACACTTAGGAAGTCTTAGAATGCTCAAAACCCATCACGTGAACCCCCTCATAAGCTTCAAAAACGTGAATATCTCTTCTATCTCCTAGTTAGACTTGTTAAACTCTTGATTTCTAGCCTTGGATCATCATGAAATACATAAACATCAAGAGTTTAAGACCATTAATCCTTGCATGGCCATAAACTCTTGCGTTGATGGATGTTTTCTCCTTCAAACTCATCTAAGCCCAAACCTACGACCAAGAAGACTTAGGAATGCTTTCTAGGGCCACGAAAACGACTTGTTTGCAAATCCTACCATGAGTGTACGACTGTAAACTCCTTGATCGCACACTCTAGGACCGTATACACCAAGGGCCGTATACTCCCCTGGTCGTATACTATTTTGGCCATAAACTCCTAGCTGTACACACCTTAGTGTGGCCGTAAACCCCTTATATGCGACCCATTGTGATTGTAACACTTCCATATAAGTGTTTCGTAGTCCCTAAGGTGGTTTCCTTGCATGATTAGTTGTAAATACACTAATTATATCCATATATGTGTCATGATATGCTTATTAGGATCCGGTTGTGCCCGGGATTTCACTTAACACTCAGCATCCTTTTTCCGATCTTGAATTCGATCCACTCACTACAGGTGAGTTCATACCCCTACAATCAACCTTTAAACTATTTTAAATGATTTTAAAGAGGGGGGGGGGGAATACAAGTTGAACACAATTAAACTGTGTTAGTATAAACATTTGTATACTTGTCAAATATGTTATTTTAAACTCATTTCCAAACTACCTTTAAAACATTGTTAGACTTTACTATAAAAACTCTTTTTAAACTATTTTTAAACTCTCTCTCAAACTATTTTACTTTCAAAACCATATTCATATGTGTATTAGTGTATAAGTATGCTTTAATGGACTTAGGACTATTGCTGATAACCTTGACTCCTATTCCTTGTTTGGTTGTGGGCTTAGGGTAGGATTCACTAGTCCTACTGTCGGTTAACTCATATTTATACATGCTAAATGCGTATATGAATATAAAATTTTATCTTTAAAAAGTATACTTAACTCAATTGTTTAAAGCTGAACAATTGACTCCTTTCTATAAGTCGAGAACAAACTAAACATGCTAGTAAACTATAATATGTATAGTTTAGAGAACATATAAAAGAAAAGGAAAGAACATATACATATACATTTACAAGAACAGAAAAGAACATATACATATACATATACAAGAATAGGAAATAACATATACATATACATATATATATACAACAACAGAAAGAACACGTTAACTACAATGTGAAATACTACTTCAAGAGACGACTATACATTATTGTATCACATTTGTAACCAGAGTCTCCCAATGGGAGAGAAGACATTGTGTGTATAGATCTACACGGGACAGACACTCTTACACCCGGACTGCTAGCTACAGTCCCAAACGGTAAGGCCAAAGGGTGACAAAATGTCACCTTACTACATTTCAACGCTAGCAGGTTGTCGGGTACCCAGCAGTGAATCAGCATGGTAACAACTAAATCACATTTAAATCCTTAACTAACCAAATTGGTTTTTAAGGTAGTAAGATTCTCCAAAGCGTACAGTACATTTAATACGATTATGAGTCTTCATTTTCCCATTTCATTATACAGCAGTGGTACTGTTGGGTTAAAAAATACTATTTTCCTAGTAAAAGATAGTGATAATATGGGAAAACCTACTTTTATATGGATTTAAAGTACTACTATTCTTACTACACTATTTAAAGTACATATACAAACACTGCATTTTTACATGAGAACAAACATACAAACAGTCAGGCCTCGGGTAGAAGGCCACATTTCATTATAAGCAGGAAATATAGGATTTTCTGGGAAAACATTACCAACATTTCAAGGTTTAAATACAAACAGTTTGAGGTTTTAATTACAAACAAATGACACAAAACACTTATGAACTCACCAACATTTTATGCTGATACTCTCCTTCAAAATAGCTTGTATTCTCAGGGACCCAGTAGACAGGTACACCCATGCAGCTTTTGAAGGATGGAGTAGATTCAAGACTTGTCGTTATTTTTTTATACATTTTTTGTGTCATTTAAACTCTACTAAAGAGCACACATGTATTTAACTATTCTATTAATGCAATGGATGTTGTTGCTTGTTTTACTATTATGCATTGTTATGATATTGTACATGGCGTCCTCCACCCCCAAATGTTTCTGCCAATTCGGTTTAGGGGTGTGACACTTATTGATCTTTTTGTGGTGGACTTGACCAGCACATAAGAATGTGTACTCAATCCCTTAGTCCTTCACTTGACTCACATATATATATGTGAACAAGCAATTAGTCTTAATTTTCCAAAGATGAAAAGTCTGATTCATTATACAATACAACTTGCATGATTCCAAGTTTCGGTCCAATTGAAACTTAGGTGATGAGAGTATTTCCTTATCTTGGTAAATTCAGACACTACCACAAAAGAAATAATCAAATCCATTTTCCAGTATTGCTATCAATGGAATCATATAAACAATAATTTTTTCACAAATTCCATTGTAAGGAATTTTAAAATAAATAAAATAATTTTTTTTCCTTTTATTTTAAAAACTTGCAGAAAACTTATCCTTACAATGTAAATGCATATGAAAACTTGTTGTTATCTATTCCTAAGAAAAATATCCTAACTCTTAAGAAACAACTCAAAATTCTGATCACCGAATCATGCGATCGAAATCCATCTTTGCGATCAGAATCATCATATTCTTCCTTTAAACTTCCTCTTTTATTTGATTCTTAAAACATCAACATGTGACCTAGTCAGATCATATATTAGAATCTCAAATATGACCTTAATAGAGTTAGATGGTGGACTTTACCCGAAGTAGAGACAAACTTTGACTTTTACCATCCTAGTGAACTTTCAGGTAAATAAGGTAGTTTCGCAACAAATCCACCTTCCTTTGGCAATAGAAACATATGGACCCTTTGGGAATGGTACGGGACAATTTCAGACTTAGCCTTTCTCTTTACCATTTGGTCAACCGAGTTGAGTATGGCCGATCCCTTTCCATTGGGAAGAGAAAGCTTTTCTGGACTTCCAATGTTACCATTGTTATTGTCCATGAAGTTTGGGAAGTCGATCTTCCAATAAAATTTGCTTTACCAGTGCTCCAAATCATTGCTGATTCGGTAGCATCAAGAAAATAGGTAAGATCATTAAGGGTCATGTCATAGTCTGTTACATAGTAGTCCCAAAGGAACTCACTATGTGACTTAGGAAGTGAGTGAAGAGCCTAGTCAATGATCAACTTCCTCAAGACTTTGACACCTAAATCTCCCGACCTGTCTATATATGACTTCATCTCCAAGATGTTAGCACACACAGACTTTGTCGGCCAATAGGGAATGAGTGACCTTTAACATGTGGGTTAGGGAGAATAATTGGAGGAGGTGAAGGAAATGAAGTATGATTTCCATGATCCAACCACGGGACATCATCTTCATTATGAAAGCTTGTTTCAAGAGATTTGGGAAGATCATAGTTATCTGAACCAGACATCTACAATGGGAGAAATTCAAGTTAGTTGATTTAAATCCTTAATAGAACACCCAATATGAAATATTAAGGCTAGGACCCAACACAATATTTAATAACTTGGAAGAGGGATGCCGTAATCCAAGCTATAAAATATTTGAAGGTAGGCGAATGACGATTCACCAATTTCCACCATGAAAACGAAATGGGAATTAGGTTTTAATTGGTTTGAAACTCCTAGGTCTTTTGAGATTCATTGAACTTTTCAATGGCATGTTTAAATCCCGATTGTGCCCTCTCAAGTTTGTGACTAGGATGCCAAGGATCCCAAACAAGGTGTTAATAACCATGCAAATATACTTGGTACTCTTAATTTTTATCACCTAATCGATGTGCCAGTTAACCACACGCGCTCCACCGATCTATGATAAACCTTAAGCCACCCTTTCCATCCTTCTAAAATCCAAGTTAGTGTGCCGGTTAACCACACGCACTCCACTAACAACTTATGAAAGGTGCGAAGTGTAATTTCATTGGTTAGCACCAAATTCACATTTTCCTAAAGTAACTAAGATTGAGAATTTAATAAGGCTTAGTTACTTTATATATATATCATTATCATTTTAATGAATGGAGAATTAATGTACTATCAAATCCGTTTGGCTAACGAACCTCCACCAGTCAAGGAAGCGGCGGGTGAGAGTGGACACCCATTAAATTGTTATTTTATAGGCAGTAAGCGTATACCCCCTTATAGACCGGGTTCGTGAATGAGGCCTACTAACGGTAAGACTAACTTTGTTCTTATACATATATATAACTATTAACGATTAATATTATAATAGTATAAGGGTCAAATTTTAACTTTTAAAACTCTAAGGGTTTGGAATTAAAGTGTGTGAGACTTTAGAAATTCCAAAACTTGCGGGTAAGTTTTGAACAATTTAAAAACTTTTGGTTTCCATAACTTATGACTTTAATACGGTTTTTATGAAAAACTTTTCAAGTTCCATAACTTGAGGACAAGTTATGGAAGATATAAAAAACATTTTATGATGACATTAAAATTAGACTCTTCCATTTTCATAACTTATGATTTTAATGACACTTTAAAAGAAAAACTCTTCATTTTCCATAACTTGTGGACAAGTTATAGAGTTCATAAAAACCATTAAGATCAAATTACCAATTAACACAATAGTCAAGTAATTTTTCTATGAACAAGATCAACCTCATAAGTGATGATAATTCATATCAACAATTTTCAAGAACTTAGCTAATCACATAAACTAAAACAAAGTCTTGAAACTTTGACAATTATCATTTATTTGGATGAGAATAAACATTACCATAACATCAAAATCAAGTTTTATGAACAAAACACTTTGTGGTAATGATTCTAATCCAAAACAGGCAAAAAAACTGATTTTTTTCACTGAATAGTCACCACCTTGTGGTAAATTTACCACCTCGTGGTGAACTAGCAGATTCCAAAAAAAAAAATGCTTTTTCTTTCAAATAGCATCAAGTATAATTGAAAACAAGTCTAGGCTCTGATACCACTGATGGGTTATGACCATTCTAACACTCTTATCGTGTACATGCAACCCTATAAACCTTGTATCTATATTTTCTCTGTTATACATGAAAATATTCAATATTCCAAGGTTTTATTCTAACTAGCATAATATGAAGTAACTATACTACAAAAGCCTAGTTAGATAACATACCTTTTTATGTAGCTTGAAGTCTTGAACCTTAAGATCTTAGACCCAATAGTGTGGAAGCCTTAAGTGGAATCAAAAATCACCAAAAACACCTTGGAAAACTTGAAAGAATAGTAAGCACACTAGAAATTGGCCCACTCTTGTTTACACACATACTAGTGCCATTTCATGTGCAAAAGACCTATTTATATAATATGAAAGATTAGGGTTACATTCATGTAAACCATAATACCCATGACCTTTCATTTCCATAGGATCGATGGGTTAAAAACTCCATTGACTATCTATGCAAGCTTAGCCCAACCTATATGAACTTGGCCCATTCAATATATATACAAGAGTCCATATTTAATTAGTTCCTTTTGATCACTAAATTAAAGCTAAATTAATTCTTGATCAATACTAATTAAATAATATGATTTCATATTAATATATTAGAACTTATAATATAGAGTAAATTACTGAAACCGTCCATATGGTTTGGTCAAAATTGCATATTTGGTCCCTAATTGTTTTGCACTCGGATCGTCCCTGTGGTTTTATTTTGTTGCATTTATCGTCCCTATGGTTTGGTCCAAATTGTATGTTTGGTCCCCAACTTTATGTATGTAAAGGACAAAAAACACAACAAAATTAAACCACAGGGACAATCCGAGTGCAAAAAAGAAGTTAGGGACCAAACATGCAATTTTGAAAAAACCATAGGGATGATTTTAGTAATTTACTCTATAATATATTAATATAAATCATAAACATAATATTCTTAAAAGACTGTCCATATAAATTGTTCCGGTGAAGTGTAACCCAAATGGACCATGCTACTCTCGGGTTGAATACATACCAATAATAGTTATGAGCTTAGACAGCTAATCCAACAATAACCACATGTGAATGAATTGTCTTTCTCCCTGTTTTCTTTAGTTCTCCTTTGTTTTTTTGCTACTACACTCTCATTTTTTCCCTTTTTCTCTTTTTGTTTAGGATGTTCTGAGATATAAAAATACATACATATGTTGGGATTTGAGCATAACATCAATCCTATGGTGTTCATTCAAACCTAATTGCTTGGATCTAGTTTTTCTACTTTGAACATGCAATAAACTTCCAAGACTTCCAAACCCTAGATCTAGCATACTAGTAATCAAATTAACATATGAATTAGGGTTTAGATCTTACCTTGATTGTTATGTAGCAATAACAATCAATTCCTTGGCTTCAGAAAGCTTAGTGCCTCAACTGTTGCACCTCTAATGGAGTCACAAACACCACTAGGCAACTTGGATGAAGAGATAAGGGAGGGGAGCACCAAAAATCGTCCAGAAACCCTAAGGGAATCAGTCAACACGTTTTTGGGGCTTAGGGGCTCCTTAAATAGGTAGGCAATTAGGGTTATCTAATAAGGAAACCCTAATTTGACTGCTTAATCCCTAAGCAACCCATGAACCCCTTCTGGAAAAAGCCTTGGACGATTTCTAATGGGCTTCCCTCATAGAATTCGTCCAACCTATTATTAAAAGGTGATCCATAGCCCAATTGCAATTATCTTATAATTACAATTCCAGTCCCCTAAGTTTAATTAATCTCTTTTAGCCACAAAATTAGTTCTTAATCAGTTCTTAACTAATATTAATTAAACAATATGATTTCTCCTTTAATATATTATTCTTATAATACATTAATAAATCACAATTAAACCTTTCTCTCCTTAATTCATCCTACATATTGTTATGGTGAAGGCAACCAAAAGGACCATGCTCATAATCGGGTCAAATACACACCAAAATAGTTATGGACTTACATACTAATCTAATAGTCTCCCACTTGGATAAGTGAAATAACTATTTTGTATAACTTCAGAACCTGATCAGCAATCATAGCTTTCAAAAGCCACTGTCAACTCTGATCTTATCAGATACAAGTTTCCTTTAGATAATGGATCATATATTCCTCCATTCTCAAGATATCTTATAGACATAAGACATGAATTCTAATCATTCTCTATACTATTTCCCGACTTCCGATTTATGACAACTGAAAATCGACTACAATTCAACACATCAAATTAGTCTCGGCTTGGCCAAGCACTTAGGTGTCATCACTAAAACATCAAGGGGGCCACATATATCGCTTTTATCCCACTTTGGGTAAAAGGAATGGACAAACTTCGACTCAAATGCTCGCTTGTACTCACTCATCGAGTCACACACAACAATAAATTTTATAACACCCAGTTACTGGTGCGTTTACTTATTATCAATGTGCAACCGACCAGCAAATAACAACTCACACGTCTCTGTTCAAGAATATACAATATTATCATCTCACTAATCACCCGTGATAAATCCTTGAAGTAATCCAAGTGAGCGTGTGTTTCATCCAATACTCTAATCTTATTAAAGCACTCATGAACTCTGCAGCAAACTTGTGCTATGTCTTAACTCTTCAGACAATCTACAGACTTTTCATGACAATCTTGCTTCATACCTACTTCCAGAGTATGATCGACTGTGGAGGTTCGAATAAACCAGTTATTCTAGAAGTCAAAACATGCAAACTGAAACAAAACAATAATACTTAATCCTATATGGCCCCAAACTTGTGAGAGTAAATAAAACACTTCTATTTAAACACCATATTGATTAATCATTATTCATCGTTTATTTTTTCAGAAAATCAACTTATTACTCAAATTACGACAATAGATGTCCCATGCACAAAGCATGCACACTATGTTTCCTATGGTCCTTACTTTGTGAAATAGATCAATTGAAAAACTTTTCCAATGATGCTCATTTCATAATTCCCAATCTTTATCATTAGTGTTGGAACACAAGGTTCTTGCCACTACTAGAATATGCTAGATTCTAACATTTTATGCAACAATCCTTTCGCAAAGTCATAGCACAAGACAATTCCATAGATGTGAAGTCTCACATTCAAAGTACATTCCGTTGAACATCCTTCTTGCATAAAATTTTCTAATCTAGACATAGACTCTCAATATCCAACTCCTAATATGGAAACATTTCCATATTTTCCATATGACAACTCATTCTTAATAGAATCTTATCTATTCATAATAATGTTGATATGGTCCATACAATACTATACTTCCAACTACTCACAAGCGATCAATCCTCAACGAACTATTGACCGTCCTTTGATAGTTGTTTAATTATTTTAGTCAAAACCGATTCTAGTACTTTTTCCCTCTTAATGCGCTAGACATTTGGAAAATTTTAGAATGATCAAATATTATAGCATTTGCAATCGATCCTATACCCGAAGCGTATGGGACACCATGCATAATGTCTTACATAAAGATATGATACTTTATCAATCTTCTGCGATAATATTTTATGTGTCATGTTCTCACAATTCGAACTATAAAGAGGGATGTCGTAAGCATAATTGAAATTTGAGAACACACTATGTATCCTTTGATTATATTTATTAAAATTTCTCAATCTAAGCTTTAGATTTTGAAACGAAGTGTAATATTCTCTCCCTTAGTTATAGCAAAAAAAAACTTTTCAACCCATGCAACTTTGCAAACTGAATCTTTGTTTTTCTATAATTAATATTGCTAACTTGCAATACTTGCCAAAATAATCATACAAGCATAACACTTATGCTCCCACTATTATGATGATTATTATCATATAATCATAACACTTATTCTCACACTACCTTTGACATGTATTCAGAAAACAGCTAAACTTCCGGAAAACAATGCCTATTAAATTTCTGAAGTTCATATTTCTAATACCAGATGCTTCGATAAGCCTTTATCTAAGCTTCTTAAACTTATACACCTTTGCCTTAGATACCTCATATGTGTGTCTAAACAATTCAGAACTTATATCAATAAGTCCCAAATATTAGACTAATTTCCAAATCTCACAATTCGAACTATGGAAAGGGATGCTATAACCATAATCGAATTTCAGAATATAATTTTCACAATTGCTATCTTCTTAAAATCTGTCTTAGTGAAAGCATTTCCTCATAGTCTTTTTCATGAAGGAGTGAATCTTATGACACTTAGCATTTATGGTGTATGAGATCCTATCCATATGAATTTGCCAAAACCAAAGTTTGCAACAAATCCAATGTCATATGGACTAAACTTTCTTAATCTTGCCTTATGGTAACACGAGTGCCCATCATGTCTTCCAAGTAGTTTAGCAACTTATCCTAGAATATCAATGTACTTTCCATCGATCAAGGTGCTTTGTCTTTATGCATTCAAATGAGAACTCATAGATCTCACTTGCATAATTAACTCAATTGGAATGGCACAGAAACAAAATAATGTCAACACGATAGGTTGTAAACCTCAAGTCGAGTGCTAGTGATGATCGATAAGGTTTATTCTTGATTTGTTCTTAAAACTTTTTCAAGATCATTAAAACTCCCACTAACCTCTTCACATGTATGATTCTCTTTGCCAAGAAACATTTCTTGACAAACAAATATTCAAGAGTTAGTGCAGTTATTATCAAGACAAAACACTTCACAATTGGTCCTAGTTGGTCTTTCTTATCCAAGACATCACAACTTACCAATTTCAAATGTGAAAGAATAAGAAAACTATTCTAAATTCTACATTTGATGAGTGTTATAAACCTACTTAAGACTTGTCACTCAATTTGTAATCTTGGAGTATGACTCTAAGATTCGATATTGGAACGAAGTATGATTGACTTCTTGATTTAACCACTTCCACAATTCTCGATTCCTTTTCTTAGACATTCAAATGTACTAAGACTCACTTAGAGGACCAATTGAGATTTGGTTTTTAATCATTAAGACTTATCATAAAACACAATAAAAGGTACTCTCCTTTCTTCTTAGAATAGAGAAACTTTTATCTTTGTGCCTACTTGATTCTTCTTTATTCGTTCTGATATTCATTGAAACTCTTTCAACCAACTCAGAATTACGCTTAATCTTATAAGTATAATCATATTTACTAAACCTTTTAGTAAATCATGACGAATATCTTATCTCTCTTTGTGGTGGACTTGATCAACATACAACCTAGTGTACTCGAGCTCCCATTCCTTCACTTGACACTTTGTCAAAGAATTAGTCTAATTTCCAAATATGAAAGTTTTCATTCATCAGGTTATATGATTCCAAGTTTCTGTCCAATTGAAACTTGGGCGATGAGAAACTCTCCCTATTTGGTAAATTCTTGACATTTCCACAAATAACATAATTAAGAATCAAATCCATTATTGCTAATAATAGAAACCTTCAAACATCAATTTTTCATACACGCCATTGCAAGGATAAATAAATAAGAGAAAATCAAAATTTATTTTATTGCGGAAAACTTTGTCCTTACAATGCAATTCAATTGAAAAACTATGTTATTACATATTTCTTAGCAATCTATTCTAACTCCAAGTAGTATGTCAAGAATCTAATCTTCAAGCGATGCGATCGAAATCCATTTCTTTACGATTAGATTTAGCTCACATCTTCCCTTAAGCTTCCTCTCTTTTCTTCGATCCTACAAAACATCAAAATGTAATCTTATCACATCATGTATTAAGAATCTAGAATAGGAAAGTAAAAGAATAAGTTAATGGATTTTACCTGAAGTAGAGCCATATGTCTTGACTTTCCCATCTCATAGATCTCTCAGGTAAATAGGGAAGCTTCGTCTCCAATGCCCCTTCTTTTGGCAATAAAATAAAATGGACTCTTTTGGAATGGCACAAGGAACTATCTTAGAGCTTACTTTTTCTGGATTTCCAATGTCACCATTTTCAATGTCCATTGAAGTTTGGGAGTTTGATTCACGAGACAAATTTGCTTGACTAGCACGCCAAATCATTATTGATTCAGCAACTATAAGCAAATAGGTGAGATCAATGAAGGCCACGTCGTGATCCATCAAATAGTACTCTCTAACGAACTCACTATATGATTCAAGAAGTGACTGAAGAACCCAGTCAACATCCAACTCCTTGGGGATGACAACACCCAACATACCCAACCTATCAATGTGTGACTTCATCTCTAATACATGTGCACACATTGACTTTCCATCTTCATGCTTAATTGCCAATAGGGCTTGAGTGATCTTGAACTTTTCAAGCCTTCGAACTTGTAGGTTAGGGAGAAGAATTGGAGGAGGTGGAGAAGTGAAGCATGATCTCTGGTTCCTTGATCATATCGTGGAATATCATCTTCGTTTGGAAAACTTGTTCCAAGGGATTTGGGAAGACCATTGTTAGATACAGACATCTACAAAACGGGAGAAAATTCAAGTGAAGTTGATTGGAATCCTTGATGTAACACCCAAATGAAACATCAAGGCTAGGATCCAACACAATACTCTACAACCTAGAAGAGGGATGCCGTAATCTAGTTGCAAAATATTTGAAGGTAGGTAAATGACGATTTACCAATTTCCACCACGAAAAACAAAAAAGAAATTTTAATTTTAAATGAATTAAAACTCCTAGATCTTTTGAGATTCATTGAACTTTTCAATGGCTTGTTTAATCTCGATTATGCTCTTCTATTTGTGACTGGGATACCGAGGATCACAAATAAGGTGTGAATAACCATACGAATCACATGGTGCACCCAATGCTACTATCACCTATTCAATGTGCCGGTTAGCCACACACACTCCATTGATCTATGATAAGCATCGAGTCAACCTTCACTACCAATGTCATCCCCAAATTAGTGTGCCGGTTAACCACACACGGTCCACTAACGTTTGACTAGGGTACGAAGTGTAATTCCATGGATTAGCATACAATTTCACATTTTTCGTAAAGTAACAATGATTTGGGAATTTGTAAAAGCATGCAGTTACTTTGTACTTCGTTATACTTATAATGGAAGGTTTATGTCCTATCCTACCAGTTCGACAAACGACCCTCCACTTGTCAAGAGTGCAGTGGGTAAGAGTGGATACCCATTCAATCGACATTTTATAGGCAATCTCCTTAAACATCCCTTATAGACCAGCTTCGTGATTCAGGCCTACTAATGGTAAGACTGACTCTTTACTCATATATATATATATATATATATATATATATATATATATATATATATATATATATACTATTTAACTTTTATTGTTACATATATATAGTATAGGGTGTATTTTACATTTTATTAAATACTAGGTGGTTTTCTTAACTTTCTCTTTTAATTAAATCTTTAATTAATTTAACAAAACCATGAGGTTGTAATTTGAAACTTTTCCAAAATACTAGGGTTTTAAAAATGAACATTTCAAAATTAAACTTTTAATCAACTTTTAAATTCCAAAACTTGAGGGTAAGTTTTGAAACTTTTTCAAACTTGGGGTTTAGAGTTTAAATATTTCATAATTAAACTTTTAATCAAAATTTAAATTCCAAAACTTGAGGTCAAGTTTTGAAACCTTTCAAAACAATTAGGTTTAACTATTTAAATTTCAAAAACAAAAACTTTTAAGTTCAAATTTAAACTATAAAACCTAAAAGGGGGTCAAAATGAAACTTTTCAAACTTACTAGGTCAAATATTTATCTAATAATAATCCTATACTATTCATATTTAACCAAATCCATTAATTTTGATAAGGATAAACATTCAAAACATAAAAACTCGATTTTAGGCAATAAAAACAAGTTTTGGTAATTATCCTTAATAAAATCTGCTCAAAAAATCGAAAATCCTGACAACTGACCCTTGGACTCGTCGAGTCCACCATGGAAGTTGTCGAGTTGGGCCAACTCGTCGATACCATGAATGGACTCGGTGAGTCAACCTGTCAGAATACAAAAAAATTTTGATTTTTCTAATCTTTGGGTGTCCAATTATGCATCTATTCAATAGAAAAACGAACTAGGCTCTAATAATACTGTTGGGATTTGAGCAAAACATCAATCCTATGGTGTTCATGCAACCCTAACTGCTTGGATCTAGTTTTTCTACTTTGAAAATGCAATAAACTTCCAAGACTTGCAAACCCTAGAGCTAGCATACTAGTAATCAAATTAACATATGAATTAGGGTTTAAATCTTACCTTGATTGTTATGTAGCAATAACAATCAATTCCTTGGCTTCAGAAAGCTTAGTGCATCAAGTGTTGCACCTCTAATGGAGTCACAAACACCACTAGGAAACTTGGATGAAGAAAGAAGGGAGGGGAGCACCAAAAATCATCCAGAAACCCTAAGGGAATCAATCAACACGTTTTTGGGGCTTAAGGGCTCCTTAAATAGGTAGGCAATTAGGGTTATCTAACAAGGAGACCCTAATTTGACTGCTTAATCCCAAAGCAGCCCATGAACCCCTTCTGGAACACGCCTTGGACGATTTCTAATAGGCTTCCCTATAAAATTCGTCCAACCTAATATTCCAAGGTGATCCATAGCCTAATTACAATTATCTTATAATTACAATTCTAGTCCCCTATGTTTAATTAATCTCTTTTAGCCACAAAATTAATTCTTAATCAATTCTTGACTAATATTAATTAAACATTATGACTTCTCCTTTAATATATTATTCTTATAATATATTAATAAATCATAATTAAACCTTTCTCTCCTTAATTCATCCTATATAGTGCTATGGTGAAGGCAACCCAAAAGGACCATGCTCATCATCGGGTCAAGTACATACCAAAATAGTTATGGACTTAGACACTAATCCAACAACATAATCATCACAAAGTCAATTTTAATCACATGTTATTAAATATATTTTGTATACATATAGTGTTCATAATAGATAATAATCACATGTGATTGTGTAACACCGTAATTTTTCAACCAAATTTTTCATTTTAAAATCGCAAACTTTTCATAACATTTTATATGGAAATCTCGTTTATTCAAATTACAAAACACAACTCTTATTAATAATCCATGATCCTCAAAACATAACTCTTTCTCTGGTGTGTACAATCAAGCCGGTGCCTTCTCTCGATCCTCTGAGATACCTGAAACACATATCATAATACACGGTAAGCACGAAGCTTAGTGAGATCCCCAAAATACCACATATAACACATACTAGCCACTCAAGGCTATAACTCTATGGACCTTGCTGGTCCTAACTCTGGTCTTAACTCTGTGAGCCTTCCGGTTCTAACTCTGTAAACTCTGGAACATACACAACATAAATCACATATAAATAATGCAGTGCAACACATCACATAGATAGCATACAAGATACTCTATCACATAACTCTGGTTACCTACTCAAGGTAAAGTAGAGTGAGAAGACTCACCTAAAAGCAGAAAGTAGTCATCCTTACACTTGAATCTCGAACTTGCCACCGCCTAACATATAAGGCAAATATCTCTAATTAAACCGACAATTTCTCTTTCCCTCTCTAATCGGGTAGTGGATAAAAGACCATTTTACCCCTCTATGATCTCTATTAGTTATGTTGACCAAAACCCCAAAGTCAACAAAAGTCAACCCAAGTCAACGGTCAACTCTGACCAGACTCGTCGAGTGCACAAGAGTGACTCCGCGAGTCCATGCGTGTCACCCGACTCCTCCAAGGCCGCACTCGACTCTTCGAGTGAACCTTTCACTCGACGGGTTTACACTAAATTCGAATCGCGAGGCAACCCGACTGGACCGTCGAGTCTTCCCATGGGCTCGACGAGTTGCTCCCATGACAACACTCATCTGACCTTCTGAGGTGAGATCTGTTCCTCTAATCCATAGATTTGTCTTCCTTACGACCAATAACCACATAAAGGTCGAATCTTGGTAACCATGCAAGGCTCTCTATGCTTATTTTGGTGAAATCCTTCATATCACGAAAACCCTAGCTCATAACTCCAAGGAAAAGGCATAAAGCAGAATGAAAGGGACTCTCTAGACCTCTTAAGGTCCAGATCTAGGAATCATTTCACCATGGTACCTATCATACTCTAGATTCAAGCTAAATAAAGCATGAAGAAACCCTAAATTCATGAAATGTACTAAACAAACGAAGATGGACATGAATCCTTACCTCTCATAGCAACTCTGAACGATATGATGGAAGATTTGAGTCCCACAAGACAACCCAACTCGAAATCCTTCCTTCGGTTTGATAAGACACTCCAAAGGATGCTAAATTAGCCCTCTTCTTGCACTACAAGCTTCCTCTCTGCTCTCTATGGTTTCTCAGGGTGTAGTAGCCGCAAATGAAGGCCATAAGGACCTTTAAATAGGTTCCAAACCCGAGAAATTAGGGTTTCTCTGCCCAGCACCTACTCGGCAAATCCCTCCTCTGACTCGTCGAGTCCACTCATTAAATCCACGTGAGAAACCTGACTCGACTCGGCGAGTTGGATTCTCAACTCGTCGAGTCTCTCATTTAATCAATATATTAACCTACACAATAATAACCCTGAAAATCCGGATGTTACAGATTGAATCTGTTTTGGTACATAAAATATATAATCACATGCGATCAGTAATAGAGTGTTGGGGTTTTTTTTTTTTTTTTTTTTTTTTTTTTATAATCATTTGTGATTCAAATATACCTTTTGATTGAATCTTTCTTGGTGGTTTTCTTGTCGTTATTTGTTTCTAGGTAGGTTGTTTCTCTATAGGCTTTTTTTTTCTGAAAAATATCAATATAGATGTAATTAGTAAAGCGTGTATGATTAAAACAAAAGCTTAAGTTGGTGATTGAATCTCTTTGTGTATATAAAACATATTAATAACATGTGGTTAAACCAAAGTATAAATCATATATTATTAAAACAAAAGCATAAGGTTTTAATAACATATTTTATATAAAACATATTAATCACTTCTTTATTTTGTTCTGAAATATATAAATACAGACACAATTAGAAAATCATATATGATTAAAACAAGTGAGTATCGTATGTGTTTTGTGAATCCCTTTGGAGTATTGACATATATATATATATATATATATATATATATATATATATATATATATATATATATATATATATATATAATCATATGTGATTGAAATAACATTTTTCTACAGTCTTTATAATCTTTTGGCACTTATATGTTTTGTTGTAAAATATATAAATACAAACATAATTAGAAAATCATATATGTTTAAAACAAAAAAATAAGGAGTTCATAACAGATTTTGATCACATGTGATTGAATCCTTTTTGTGTATACAATAAAATTACATGTGATTCAAACAAGTCTTGATAAATAAAGGATGCAATATTTATAACAAAGAATATTCACTTTAGATTGGATTTCCTTATGTATATTAGACACACTAATCACATGTTTTTAAATTAGATTTTAGGATGTTTATGTATATAATGATATGTTAATCACATGTGGTTAACAATCGTAAAATATTATTTAATCACATGCGATTGGCATCTCTAGTACACACAAGGAAATCCACTTGCAGGTGAGTATCATATTTCTTTGGTGAATCCTTTTTGAGTATTGATATATATATATATATATATATATATATATATATATATATATATATATATATATATATATATATATATATATATATATATATATATATATATATATATAATCATTTATGATAAATATATCTTTTTCAACAATCTTTTTTTTGTTGTTTCTCTTTAGACTCTTCTACTTATCCATTTTTTGTTGCTTGTTTGGTCAATCATGTTTAATTAGTTGTTGTCTCTGTATTCTTTTCTTTATTTTTGTCTGATACGTATAAATACAAAGAATATTAGAAAATCATATATGATTATTCACAACAGACAATAATCACATGCAATTAAATATGTTTTTGACATATATATATATATATATATATATATATATATATATATATATATATATATATATATATATATATATATATATAAGATGATAATCAAATGTGAGTAACTACTAATATGGTTTTTTATGTATAAAATCATATGTAATTTTAATCAGATAGTACCATGAATTTTTATAAGATGTTACGAAAAGTTGTATTATAAAAAAATAACATATATTATTCTAAATATATGTGATTACAATCTATGTAAATCATATATGATTTACTTTTTGTTAATCCTTTTGGAGATTACAACATCATCAAATCACATATAATAATTTATCATCAAATCACTTGTAATTATAACATATGTAAATCATATATGATTTAGTTTATGTAAATCCCTTTGCAGATTATAACATCATCAAATCATATATGATTGAACATAATCATAGAACAAATATGATTTATTACCTTCATTCACACTTTTAGGATTTTTCTTCTTTCTCGAATATTTTATTTCAAATGTTTTAGGAACTTCTGGAAGTTTAAACATACTTTATTTATTTAATACATAAATAACAAAATACTAAATCGAGAAAATAATCATTGATAGTCGTAAAATTGAGTCTTATTAAATAGGAAACCTTCAATAACTTGTTCGACATTTAAAACGAGTACTTTAGTATAAAAAAACTTTTGAATAAATGGAAATTTAACGTATAGTGATCTAACAAACAATAGAAAAACTCGATATGGTTGTAAAATTGATTGTTAAACTCGATATGGTCGTAGAAAAACTCGATATAGTTGTAGAAGAGTATATAGAATAAACTAGGGTTTTCGCTAAAAAAAATTCGAATAATGCGTATTTACTGTTTATTGAGCACATTAAAAGTACAAGAACTCGATAATCATGAAAACCGAGTACCATTGATCAAAAACATATTTGATACGAGTTTTGATACCTTTAGATGAAGGTTTTGGTGATGAGTTCATTGATTTCAACGACATTTCAAGCATTTCCGTGGTCGATTCATGGAAATGGATGAAAATTTTGCATTTTCATTGAAAATTCGATGAAAAATGAGAGATAAATGAGGGTTTTTGGTTGACAAAGAAAGAGGGTTTGAATTTCGTTAATCGAGGACACATGACGTATGCAAACGATCTGCCGGTTGGTTCCAATAGTTAAAATACTACCCCCGCCATTTTTTAAATGCTGCATGTTTAGATCCGTTTTTTAAATTAAATACAACAATGTCACTTTGTAAATTACAAGGTGATTTTTGTTCTCAATTGTTCTTGCAATAAAATTGTTCCCGATTGAATGACCATTTCTCTTTCTCTCTCTCTCTCTCTCTCTCTCTCTCTATATATATATAT